>NW_006921811.1:3899412-3912605 GCF_000298275.1 Orycteropus afer afer | reverse complement strand
CAGGCAAACAGAAGTAGTGTCTGGAAGCAGAGCACAGTAACACCTTCACTGCTAACGCGGCCCCCTTTCAGCTACGCACCCCTCGGCACTGACTGTCACAGTTTCTCATCTCTGGGTTAGATTCAAAAAGAAACCAAGAGGCTTGGCAAGCACCCTGACCAGCTCATTTGCCGTGGTGTCTGTGCACAGCGCCCCTGGGCCTCAGCGTGGGACAGGCCAAATGTAATCCCTGCCTGTGGTCAGGGGCAACCCTAGCATAATCCCGTGCTCAGCCTGAGAGAGCTGAGAAAGTGGTTCCCGTGTGGTGACTTTCTCGTGGCAGTCCCTGACAAACAGCAGGTGTTGACAGGTGCTGTCAAGTCGGTCCTGACTCACTGCGACCTCCCGTGCAGCAGGACGAAACCCTGCCCGGTCCTGCACCAGCCGCACGTACCTTGCTGTGCTTGAGCCCGTCGTTGCAGCCACTCTGTCAGTTCATCCTGTGGAGGGTCTCCTATTTCTCTCTGACCTTCTTTACCAAGCGTCATGTCCTTCTCCTGGGACTGGGCCCTCCTGTGTAAACGTCTGGAGTACGTGAGACGGAGTCTTGCCGTCCTTGCTTCTAAGGAGCATGCTGGCTGCACTTCTTCCAAGAAGATCTTCTCGTTCTTCGGCCAGTCCGTGGTATATGCAGTGTTCTTTGCCAACCCCATAGCTCACAGGCATCAGTTCTTCTTCAGTCTTCCTTATTCATTGTCCAGGTTTTTCACAAGCATGTAAGATGACTGAAAATACCATGGCTTGGTCAGGTGCACCTTAGTCTTCCAAGTGACATCTTTGCTCTTCAACTCTTTGAAAAGGTCTTTTGCAGCAGTTTTGCCTAAAACAATACATTGTTTTATTTCTAGACCGCTGCTTCCATGTTCATCGATCATGGATCCAATCAAAATGAAATCCTTGGCATCTTCAATCTTTTCTCCATTTATCATGATGTTGCTTAGTCCAATTGTGAGGATTTTTGTTTTCTTCATGTTGAGTTGTAATCCATACTGAAAGCTGTAGACTTTGATCTTCATCAGTAAGTGCTTCAAGACTTCACTTTCAGCAAGCAAGAATGTGTCATCTTGCATATTGCAGGTAGTTAACGAGTCTTCCTCCACTCCTGAGGCCGTGTTGTAAAGGTTACAGTCTTGGAAAGCAGTTCTACTCTTAACATGCCAAGAAGTCTGGAGACAGCTGCTTGGCCATATTTGGAAATTTGGAAGAGGTCTATATTTGTGCCCATTCCAAAGAAAAGTGATCCAACAGAATGAGGAAATTATCCAACAATATCGTTAATATCACACACAAGTAAGATTTTGCTGAAGATAATTTTTAAAAAATGATTTCAGCAGTATATTGACAGGGAACATCCAGAAATGCAAGCTAGATTCAGAAGAGGACATGGAATGAGGGATATCATTGCTGATGTCAGATGAATCTTGGCTTAAAGCAAAGAACACCAGAAAGATGTTCACCTGTGTTTTATTGACTATGCAAAAGCATTCGACTGTGGGTCATAATAAATTAGGGATAACACTGCAAAGACTGGGAATTCCAGAACACTTAATTGTGCTCTTGATGAACCTGTACATAGACCAGGAGACTCTTTCGAACAGAACAAGGGATACTTTGTGGTTTAAAATCAGGAAAGGTGTGCGTCAGGATTGTATCCTTTCACTGTACTCCGTCAATCTATATGCTGAGCAAATAATCCAAGAAGCTTGACATTATTAAAAAGAACACAGCATCATTAACCTGTGATATGCAGATGACATGTCCTTGCTTTTTGAAAGAGGGCTTGAAGCACTTACTGATGAAGGTCACTGATGAAGAAGATGAACGGCCATCTCAGGAAGGCCGGCTGCTGCACTGTCTGGTACCGACAACTGATGCAGTCACGATCAGCAGGACTGCCCTCATGTTCGCATCTCTGCCCATGGACCGGGCAGCATGCCGTAACAGTCAGTGCTTTCATGACAGGCTAACTTCTTTCCTAATTGGGAATAACAGCCAAGCTCATATCTGAGTAACCCTAGTCTCATTCCAGAGGCCCAGCCCTGAACAGGAAGAGGTTCTGAATTGGAAAGTGCTGTAGCAGATTGTGGTCATAATTCATAATCATTGTGTTTTGAGTTCTCCTTGGGGTAGAATACTGAATTAAGCCCTACAGTAGCAGTGTAATTTATGATTTCCCCCATAGGAGCGGTTGCTGCGTGTTCCAGAGTGGCCGCGGGCGTGCTGTGATTTGCACAGTAAATTTCCATTTGTAGCTTGCGGTGCAGGTGCATTAATGGCCCTGCATTAGTATTAGCAGATGTTTTGTGGTCAGGCTGAGTGGAACCAAATTGTTTTCTGATGTTATCTTTGAGAAAATACCTCCTGTTCTTGGACCATGTTCAGTTCCTGGCCTCAAGTGAAACCACCTGCATTCATGGATATATCCCATGGGAAATTTTGAAGACATGAAGGTGACTTCCGGTGCCTTAAATCCACATGACACTTGTCCTTTGCCGTCTCCACCTCCAATCCTAGGCGCATGGAAGCACCAGGTGGCTGCACTGGGCACTGCTGCTGTCAGGGCCCTCTTTAAAGTATTAAAAAGCAGCAATATCACTTGTAGGACTGAGGTGCGCCTGACTCAAGCCGTGGCATTCTCAGCCACCTCATATGCCTGTGAGAGCTGCGGGACGCATAAGGGAGACCGAAGGATAATCTATGAGAAGAATTGATGCCGTTGCACAGGGACTGGGATCCGGACCCTGGGGTGAGGAGCAGGTGGGAGGCTCCCGGCCCACAGGACAGGCGTGGAGAGCCAGGTGCAGGTCACAGAGCCAGGAGTGTGGAAGGGCTGGCAGAGAGCGCGCGTGCTGCTGCTCTGGTGGGCTCCGATGTAGGGGGCACTGCTTTCCAGCCAAGCCCAGGCCCCTCGTCCTGTGGCCACAGTCGTTGGTGCAGTTGGCTGGCCGGGGCTCTTTGCTAAGCAAACACTTCTGCGAGCCTCCTGTGAGTCTCAGAGGCCTGTGGGTGAGTGGTTGTCTTTTTAAAATGATACAGGAGCAAAGAAGATTAGGTTAGAACAGGATTTCTGTGACAAGGTATTCCAAACGTGGGTTGTATCCGCTAAGCCAGATTACAGACAATTTAGGGCTCTATCAGAAAGCCTGAAGTGCTCTGGTGGCACGGTGGTTAAGCACTTGGCTGCTAACCAGAAGGTCAGCAGTTCAAACCCACCAGCCATTCCGCAAGAGCAAGAGGTGGCAGTCTGCGTGTATGAAGATTGACAGCCTTGAAAACCCTAGGGGCGGTTTTGCTCCGTCCTACAGGGTCACTATGAGTAGGAATTGACTCGACAGCAGCGAGTTGGGTTTGATTTATTTGATCGTCTGTCTACTAAATGGAACAAATCAGCTGTACAGCAGTTTTGACTAACACAATAACACGTTAACACACGCACTGCGTAACGGATCTGACTGCTTGGGCCCGGACGGATTGGTTGGATTCTCCTGCAGTCCCGTGGGGGAGGGATTGTCACCAGCCCTGTTTTATGGAGGCTGGAGTCACCTGCCAAGGCCATACAGCGAGGTGCTGGGCTCTTAAACACCACGCTCTACCTCTGTGGTTGGAGGTAGGATGCTGGGAGCCTGCAGGAGGAAGCCGCCCTGTACATGGTGAGAAACCCAAACCATCTAGGAGGGAGCCCAGCACTGAGGGCCCTGCCTACCCACCTCCCCCATCACCTAGGCCCTTGCATTTACTGCCTGTGCTCAGAGAGAAGCCGACAGGCCACAGGGAAGGCATCAGCCAGGGAGTCCCCATGAGGCCCTTGGGCTGTCTGCCATCCAGCCTGCCACCTGGCTGTTGGCTGCTTCCTGCCTCGCTCCACAGGCTGAGGTGAGGCGCACAGGTTTGCAGTTTAGCCAGTTTTGGAAATCGTTCTGCAACCTAGCAGAAGGTGGTGACGTCATAGCCTGGCCAGGACCTCAGGAGGTGGTGGCCTCACTTGTCTGTGGGAAATGGGGGTGGCTCTTTATGACGTTGGTTCTTGGAGTCAGACTTCACACTTACCTGTGGGAAACAGGGTTGGTTGGTTATGACATCGGTTCTTTGGGGCCAGGCTTCAGGAGGTGACGGCCTCACACTCATCTGTGGTAAATGAGGTTGGTTGGTCCTGCTGGGGGCTGAGGGGTCCTGCAGGAACTTCCCCAGTGCCTTTACCCTTCCAGAAGCCTCACCAGCCCACCCATTTTCTGCCCAGTAGGTTAGGCTGAGACCCCGAGTCCTCAGCCTGCATGCTAGGCTCGTGGTCCCGAAAAGAACGGCACGCCCCCCCACCCCCCACCCCAGAAGGGAAGACAAGTGTGAGAAATGCAGAGTGAAATTAGGCACAGGGGACTTTGTCCAGAGAGAAGAGGAGTTCCAGAAAGTGGGGTGGGTCTGCCTGCGTGTCCGAGAGGGCATCCCCAGTGGGGATAACTCCAGTGTGTAGAGGGGAGAGAGGGAGGTGGGAACTGGTGGAGTCTGCAAGAGAGGCGGGCAGCGGCCACCGCGCCCAGGGCCCTGTGTCCTGGCCACCCCATGTGTCCTGGCTGACCTGAAGGGCCAGGGCTGCTCCCTGTGGTCTGCTGGGGCATGGTAGAGCCTTTGAGAGACTGGAGGACTCTGGGCGACTCTGGGGCGGGGCGTAGACAGCAGGAAGGAGTGGATGTGAGCAAGCCGGAGGGAAAAGCAGCGGACTTGGGGAGGAGGCCAGTGAGGAGGAACTGGTGAGTGAGGCCTGGGCTGGGGGACAGTGTGGCAGCCGCAGAGGGGAGACGGGCGAGCAGTGGGGGAGAGCACAGAGCAAGGGGACCGCGGGGCATGCACAGAGCAGGCCGGCTCGGACTGGAGGAGGCTCTGCTGTGCGTGCCCCGCACAGCCCTGCGCCGGCACAGTTCCAAAGCCACGGCTTTTCCCTCCATTCGCACTTCACGGCCTTCTCCAGTCAGATTTGCGCCTCCAGGCAGAGCCCCTCAGGAGATACTGGTGGGTGGGCCTGACAGGAGGCCAAGTGTGACCCACTCGATAGTGCCTGCCCTCAGGAAGCACATAGTCGCATGGGCAGTGTGAGGCGTGCGCTGCCCGCCACCGGGCAGAGAGTGACAGTGTTTGCAGGAAACGCTAGGCCAGTTAGAGAAAGGAGGCGCAGACTCCAGCTCGGGGCCTGGAGCAGGTGGCAGGAGGGCCCTGGACAGCAGCTGTTGCTCAGGGGGAGCCAGAGGGCGCAGTGGTGAGGATGAGGGGCCTGCCCTGGCCGTGCCACGGGGACGGAGTCTCGGGGACTTCCTTTGGTTTGGCTCTGCCAGCCCCACGTTGGCCGCACTGCCACCCAGCCTGAGCCTCAGAACTGGCTGCTGCGGATGGGGATGCACCCGGGGCCAGTGGCAGCTCGGCCTCTGCCCTGCTGACAAGCCACCAACCTCAGGTGACATTGCCAGGCAGGCTTCCCTTCCTCTGCAGACCCTCCCCAAGCAGGGGATTTAAAAACAGCAGGCTGAGGCAGGATAGGAGGGGAGGGCGACCCAAGGCCCTCAGAGTCCTTCCAGGACAGCAGACAGAAGGTTCGCGGCAGCCCTGCACCGAGCATGCCTGATAGTGCCATGTCTCCGACAGTGTGGGCTCACTTTGTGTCTGTCACGTATTGGTTGTTCTCACAACACGTCACTTTTTCATCATGCGCACCTACTAGGCTCCGGTGTAGTGTAAGCACGTTTATGTGCACTGGGGAACCAGAAACAGTCGTGTGACCGACTTTATTGCAACACGTGCTCTATTGCGACACTCGCTTTATTGTGGTGTGTGCCGCAAACTTGCAGGGGCCCAAGGCCCGTGCAGTCAGAAACACCGGCTGGCCGGTTTCAGGTTCAAGTATGTGAGAGGTGCACGCAGACAGTTGGGCTGCGGCACCCAGTCGTTCCTTGGGCTTCTGTTTCCTCCTGAAGTAGGGAACGTTCCTGCCGCAGTTCCGTCCACGAGGAGGCCGCTGGGCTGGACCTTCCGTTGTCCTCGTTGCTTTTCAGACAGGGTGATGTCGCCTTAACCTGCTGTATTGTCTCTGAACAGTTTGAACAAGAGAACCAGCGACTCATCGGCGAAATGAGCAGCCTGTTTGAGGAAGTGAGGTACGTGGTTTCCACGCCAGCTGATGTCCTAGTTTCCAGCTTGTCCAGAACACGGGCCACACGCAGCCAGGGTGAGCCTTTGGGGGAGGGGGCGCTGTGGGGTGCCCAGCACCTGCCACTGCTCCCTGACTCACCTGAGGCTCCTGGGTGTTTGCAGAGTAAGCGGAATGTCACTGACAGCCCATCGGGGCTGCTTACATGTAAGTACTCTGAATGGGGCCGCCCAGAGGATGGCTGACGGGGGCACATGGGATGTGGCCTCCTGCAGCTGGCTCAGCGGGGCCTTTCAGAGCCAGGGCAGCCCACTCACACAGGTGCATCAGCACTGGTACCGGAGGCCTCGGTGTGGGTGGGGACGCCTGTCAGGAGTGTCCCTGAAGGTAAGCCTGGGGCCTCCAGAGCGCTGAGACCCTGGCCACACCACAGGCACCTCGCAGAGGAAGGAGAGTGCTGGTGCAGGTCCCTGGCAGGACCCGTGCTTGGCATTTTGCACCCAGAGGTGCTTCCTTCACGGGCTGAGCTCTCCCTCCTGTTCCGGTTCCCTAATGCAGCTCTGACAAGAATATACCACCAGTGGGATGGCTTGAACAAACAGGAGTTCATTCTCTAACAGTTTGGAGGCTTTAAGTCTGAGTTCAAAGTGCCAGGCTCTATGGACTGGATGAAAGCCCCTCAACCTTGGGTTTCATCTCTACCTCCTGCTCCCCGCCCACTGAAGCTCGAGGCTTTTCTTCACTCAAACAGCTCCTGGCTGCTGAGACTGACCAGCCCGAGGTTGACAAGTAAAAAGGCACAGTCCTAATGTTACCAAACCACATGGCAGGCCATTAATTTAAGTCCATTGAAAGGCCCATGTTTGGCAGAGCATGGCAGGCTGTTGACCAATGATGGCTACATGCAGGGTTCAAGCATGCCATAAGCTGGAGACCATTCCCAGAGCTGTTTCTTATGTACTGGAAGCAGACCACATCCCTACAGCCGTTACTCAGCTGCTCCAATAGATTCCACCATGGAGCCGATTAGCAGTCTCACCGTGGGGAATAACTCCATCCAGCTGCCCACTCAGCCAGGCCCAGCCAAGCTGACACACAAACTGAACCACCACACCTCTCCTTCAGCTCCTCCCAGCCATTCCTTCCCCAGCCGGAAGCTCGTCTTCCCACCAGGTCCCCTCTCCTTCCCTCTTCCTGGCGACTCAGTGAGGGCTCCTCATGGTTCTGCTTCCTCCCAGATCTGGGGTCTTGGTCCCCTGCCACCACCTGTGGCCCCACCCCCTGTGGTCTGCAGCTGTCTGGCATCAGCCTCCGATAGCCCTGGCTTCCATTTCTGAACTTATATGCCCCCCACCCCCCACCTGCTACTCCAGACCCTTCCTTTTGGCCCTGAAAGAAGGATGGTGGCTTAGTGCCATGCTTCAGGACACACTGAAGTGGCAGACATGGGACATTTTCACACAGAATCAGCAGGAAGTAGGCCTGACAGTGAGGACCAGCCTTTGTATCACCTGTAACCACGTGGCCCCAGAGCCCTCTGGCATCTCCTGAATCCCCACCATGTGGTCTGTGGGCAACACAGGCCACAGGCAATGGGGTGCCATGTCCCAGGATCCTCAGGGTTCAGAACACAAGGACCACACAGACCACACCTCTAGGTGTCGGGGAGCTGCTTACGTGGTGGGGCGTATTTCTAAAGAGGAACCAGCCCCACGTGGAGCAGTGTGTAGACTTGGCCCTTCTCTTCCCATCTCCTCCCTCCTCCCAGCTGACACTGCGCCACCCTACCCCCAGTGTTTCACAGCAAAGAGAGCGCGTGATGCTCCCATGGAAGTACCGGCACTGACCGCTGACGCTCCATCTGACCACTGACACACCATCTGACTGCTGATGCACCATCTGACCGCTAACTCTGACCACTGACACACCATCTGACCGCTGACACACTGACCACTGACGCACCATCTGACCGCTGACACACTGACCACTGACGCACCATCTGACCGCTGACACACTGACCACTGACGCACCATCTGACCGCTGACACACCGTCTGACTGCTGATGCGCCATCTGACTGCTAACTCTGACCACTGATGCACCATCTGACTGCTGATGCACCATCTGACCACTGACGCACCGTTTGACCGCTGATGCACCATCTGACTGCTAACTCTGACCACTGACGCACCATCTGACTGCTGATGCACTATCTGACCACTGACGCACCATCTGACCGCTGACACTCCATCTGACCGCTGACGCCCGTCTGACCACTGACGCACCATCTGACCGCTGACACACTATCTGACCGCTGACACACTATCTGACCACTGATGCACCACCTGACCGCTAACTGACCGCTGATGCACCATCTGATTGCTGACACTCCGTCTGAGCACTGATGCACCATCTGACCGCTGACGCTCTGTCTGACTACCGACACCCCGTCTGACCACTGATGCATCATCTGACTGCTGACGCTTCGTCTGACCATTGACGTACCCCCTGACCGCTAACTCTGACCACTGACGCACCATCTGACCACTGACACACCATCTGACTGCTGACGCTCTGTCTGACCACTGACGCACTGTCTGACCACTGACGCTCTGACCACTGACACCCCGTCTGACCACTGATGCATCATCTGACCGCTGACGCTCCATCTGACCGTTGACGTACCCCCTGACCGCTAACTCTGACTACTGACGCACCATCTGACTGCTGATGCACCGTCTGACCACTAATGTACCGTCTGTTCATTCTTTCCATGAAGGCAAATTGAAGGAAAAGTGGTTGAAATCTCCAGGCTTCAAGAGATATTCACGGAAAAAGTTTTGCAACAGGTAAAAGAAGAAAAAGTTTTTAAGTTTAGCTTCAAAGATAAATATGCTAAGAATTCAGTACACTTCCGAAGCCGTATGGTTTCCTCACTGTGTAGCCAGGGCCAAGTATGGCAGCTAGTGGGAAGCCCACAACCCTGAAGTAGCCATGCTGTGTGGGAAGGCCAGCTACATGTGCAGCCCACAGGCTGCCAGGCAGGACCAGTGGCCGCCCAGGGCCCTGGAGACGAGGTGGTGCAGGACAGCCCAGTGGGGGAGGGAGCCAGGCCAGTCCTGGTTCTGGTGCCCTGGGTGAGCCACGTCACCTCTCTGAGCCACCCTTCCCATCTCTAAGACAGGGAGGTGACCCTTGTGGGGCTGGTGTGAGGTTCAGAGAGACCACCCAGGAAGTACCTGGGGTAGCCTGTCCATGAGAGGTGTTACAGAGGGCCTTGGAATGGTGCGGGTCCTCCCAGGAAGTCCCCGCTCTCTGTTCAGGGCGTACGTCCCGTGCGGTACTGCATCTGCCCAGCTCTGAACTCCTCGACCAGTAGCTGGCATGGAGTCCAGAGGGCTGATCAGCTGGCCTTTTGTTGTTAGCATCCACAGACGGGCAGGGCTGGGGACACGGTGCTCTTTCTCCCGGGTGTTAAAGTGGACACTTCCCTCACAGAGCCGCTGTTCCTAAGCCACACAGCCAGTGTCAAAGCCGTGTCGAAGTACACACCTTCAGTCTCAGGACACATTAAATAAGCTCTCGGGTCTCGTACAGGAACTGTTTGGGCACCGTCATGTCGACTTTGCAATGTGATGAGCACCTGCACGTCACATAAAAAGTTAAATGGGGTCTCCCTCTCAGAGGTCGTGCAGAGCGGCCTGGGGGGTGGGAACTGGCTGTCCTGGGCCCCGGTCTTCCTGTATAATGGGGCTGAGGCCACCCCCTCAGTCCCCACTCAGAATAGGGAGGGCCGGCACACCCGGGGCCCAGAGCAGGCACTCGGGTGTGGAGTCTATTAACATTAGGTGTGGAATGGCGGGTCTGGGCAGTCCTCTGTGTCGTCAGCACAACCCCTGCCCTCCCTCCTGGCAAGGTGGACCCAAGCACCATGTATCTCGGTGCCAGGGAGGGCTGTGGCCAACACGGGGAACTCAGAGCTGCGTCCCTTCCGACGGTCCTCCCCTGAGCCTGCTGCCGAGGGCCTTTACGTGTCCCTGGGAGGAGCTGCTGCAGAGCTTGGGCAGCATGTGCGGCCCAGGGCTCCCGGCATTCCATGCGGGCTCCCGCTTCCCGCCCCGTGCACCCTCAGGACATTCTAGACCTGAGACCCATCAGGCCTTGCTTTTCATCTGTGGTGGTGGTGGTGGTGGGCGTAGGTGCAGTCAGGATGACTCCGACTCAGAGCAACCTTATGTAACCGAACAACACACTGCCCGGTCCTGTGCCAGCCTCACAATCCTTGCTGTACCTGAGCCCATCACTGAAGCCATTGTGTCAGTTCATCTCGTTGAGGGCCTTCCCTTTTTTGTTGACCCGCCACCTTACCAAGCATGATGTCCTTCTCTAGGGAATGGTTCTTTCAGACATCATGACCAAAGTAGGTCAGACGAAGTCTGGCCATTCTCGCTTCCAACACGTGGGTTAGAAGGTTGTTCATAGTGACTGCTCTCTTAGGAGCGGTGACAATGGTCAGCTTCCACTTCAACATCTTCCAAAGTGTGATTAGAGTCCCACCACCCCCAGTCTGTGTCCGTGTGACAGTCAGACTCCTTAAAAACCGGGCTGGCATGCACCTCCCTCCCCTGCCCCCAGTCCGGGTTACCTGGGGACTGTCCGCAGCACCACTGCCACCTAGAGGAGGCGTGCCTGCAGCACCACCGCTGCCTGAGCGGGAGGATGAGAGACCGCGGCAGCGCGGGGGCTGCTTAGCCCCACAGGAAGCGTCCGCTCGCCCGCTTGGAGTGGACGCTGCAGGCATCCTGTGTCGCACACTGGGTTTTGCCTCGGCTCCTTTTCCCAGACACGCTGGTGAACACGCGAGCGTGTGAGTGGAAAGCCCATACCTGGTGCGTCTCTCTGGACTCTGCAAAGAGTGAATGGGACCGAGGGAGTGCAGCTCGCTGCTCTTGGCTTCCCACCAGCCACTTTTGGGAGAAAGATGGGCCATTCTGTTTCTGTGAAGATTGACAGCCCTGGAGAACCCTGCGGGGCAGTTCTGCTTTGTCTTCCCCTCGGGCAGGAGGAGTGGCTGGGTTTCTGCGCGGTCCTGTGGGGGTGACCTTCCCCTTGGGCAGGAGTGGCTGTGTTTCTGCTCTGCCCTGTGGGGTCCCTGTGGGGTCCTAGTGGGGGTGTGAGCTTCCCCTTGGGCAGGAGGAGTGACTGACTGTCTTCGTCCACAGGAAGCAGAGATTGACAGCATCCACCAGCTGGTTGTGGGGGCGACAGAGAACATAAAGGAGGGCAACGAAGACATAAGAGAGGTGGGTGCCCGGCCGCCCTGAGTCTGGGGAAGGGGGGGTCTCGAGTCTCACTGGCAGGGCTGCCCACACAGCCCATCCCAGCTGCCCCAGGGCCCCGCCCACCTCCCTGTTTGGACCACAAGCCCTTAGCCTCCAGGAAACTCTGGGCCAGTGTGGCGCCCCAGTCCAGGGGTGGCGCCCCCAGGAAGCCTGGACCACCTGAGCCCAGCCCTGGCCACCGTCTGTGGAGAACGTGCTCAGCCGTTTGCCGGGTGGGCTGTTTCCTGGGGTGGCCCTCAGCTTGGGCTGACAGGGACCATCCCAGGAGCACTGCTGATGTTGTGTTCTCGGAACCACAGGCCTAGGTCCATGTGGCCACTCAGACATGAGTGCGTGCTCAGGTGTCGTGTTCCCGAGGGAACGGGCAGGATCACCCACGCGGTATAGTTTGACAGCAAGGGACGCACAGTGAGCCTGTGTCCTGATGGCTCTCTGACCCTCTTTATGCCACCGCAGCCCCCGTCTATCCACGGTGGGCACAGGCAAGTGCTCCACACACAGCCAAGATGGGGTACATGGGCATTCGGGGGCTCTGACCACCAAGTCCCCTCTGATGGCACCCGGGAGTGAGCCCAGGACCACGCGGGCATCGGGGGTGCTGCTGCCACGGTCCCCTCTGATAGCGCCCTGTGTTCCTGTCCCCCAGGCCATCAAGAACAACGCTGGCTTCCGCGTGTGGATCCTCTTTTTCTTGGTCATGTGTTCTTTCTCCCTGCTCTTCCTGGACTGGTACGACAGCTAGGCAGGCCGAGCCTCCAGGCCGTGGGCCGGCCAGCGCCCCTCACAGCTGCTGCTGACGACAGGGTGGAACCAGGCCCAGGATGCACCTGACTGTCCTGTCGTAGAGCGGGTGGGGGATGGGCTGAAGCAGACAGGTGCCCTCACGCACGGGACCCCCGACAGTGCTTGTGAGCCTAGCTGGACCTGACATAAGCATTGATGCCCATCACCAGGAGGCAAGACAGTCCATGGAGGAGAGTACTGCAGCTGCACACCCACAGCAGCCTGCCGCAGGAGGGGGGCCTGCGGAGGGGGCCCGGCAGACCTCAGGCCCCCAGACTGTCTCATAGGAGCTCGCTGGCCTTCCCCGTCCTGGTAATTCAGGGGACACCAGTGAGCACCTGCTCACAATAAAGTGGGATGGTTTCTCTGTTTCCTCGCGGCTTCTCACCTGAGTCAGCTGATGGGGACACCCACCAGACGGTAGATAAACCCACAGTCACCTTGGTGACCTGTGTGAGCAGCACCTTGGTGTTTTGTTAACACGTCCAGCTTTAGAATGTTCACCACCATCTGCCCCATGGGTGGGACGAAGCAGACTCCAAGACACTCAGGGAACGGCTGCCCAGCCCGACTCCCGCCCGAGCTGCAGCCCGCACGTTACGACGGGGGTGGGGGTGGGGGACAAGGCCTCTTCCTGCTGCTGGGGCCCGGGAGCGTGAGTTTAGAGAAGGACGGGGGCCTTGGAGGCCTAGTCTGCTCCGTGCTCTGCACCAGCCCTCCAGGAAGCTGGGGACATCAAGAGCCACATGCGTGCAGAGGGCAGCCTGGTGTTGGCGGGCTCTGCTCAGCTATGCATGACCTGGCTCTTGCTGTTCCTTGCAAAGGGCATGAGATGGACAGACATGTCCATTGGGCAGCTGCACATACCCCAGTGGGTATGATCACATCCAGAGTTATG
>NW_006921811.1:3897496-3898394 GCF_000298275.1 Orycteropus afer afer | reverse complement strand
GCCCTGCACCCTGACTACAGGGCCTGCTGGCACCCGGCGCTGACACCCTCTGATGGGAGGTGGGAGAAAGCGGTGAGGTTGGCTCTGGGGGTGGCTACAGAGCAAGGATGCCAACAGCAAGTGGTTTAAGAAGAAAATTTCACAAAACACATTGTTTCTCTGAAGTCCAAAGCCCTGGCATATCCAGTGTGAATTTATTTTTCGACAGCATCCAACAGATCCCAGGAAAGCGGTAAAGTAAGATTTCTTAACGTGAAACGTGGTGCCGGAGCTCTGGAAGTGATGCTGAGACGCGCTCGGTTTCACGCCCACGGGAAGTCTGCAGCAAGCTGGATTTGCAAAGCAGCATTAGCGGACAGAAGCAACTGCACCGGAAATGAGTAACCCCTAAAGGATCGGTAATTACACTGAATGGAATGTCCCTCAAAGTCCCTGTGTTACCTCCACGCGACACTGCTCGCAGCCGCTGGCCCCCTCGCTAAGCCGACTTCTCGGCGGCCTCAGTCTCCTGCTCGGACAGCTTCTCCTCGGACAGGACCGACATCCAGGGCGAGACCGAGCGGGTGATACTCTGCTTGGCCAGGTTGTAGTGGTTGATGACGGCGTAGAGCTTCTCCCGGGCGCTCGAGTCCTGCTCGGCGTAGTAGCTCTCCAAGCCTTCGGGGATGCATTGCGTGTTCTGGAAGACAAGAGGCCACACCAAAGCACGCGTCAGCCGGGGTCTCTGACACCGCCCGGCAGACACTCACAGAGCACCGGCCCTGGGCTTGAGGAAGAGAGGCCGGAGGAGCAGAGCAGACTGTCACCAGTGTCCCCAGGCCACGCGGTGGGACAGCAGACGCCCCTGCCGTCAAAGCCTCGCACTGGTGGCCACTTGTGTTTGTTGTTGGGTGCCACT
>NW_006921811.1:3891853-3893406 GCF_000298275.1 Orycteropus afer afer | reverse complement strand
AGGGATGTCGGCGTGAGCTTAACAGGAGAGTCTCCCACAAGCGGGCTCCCTAGTGGGTTGAGGAGCTGGTTCCTGCGAGACCCCTGACACCAGCAAAGCCCAGACCCCGAGCTGGTGGCGGTACTACTGCCATCAGCCGGCCAACCGTTGTCTGCCCCATAGCCTCACTCAGAAAAGCCACTAGAGAACAATGTGGAACAAAACTCAGAACCATTTAAGAAAAAGGGGGGGGGGGGACCAGGTTTGCTGGTCTGATAGAGTCTGGTGGAACCCCTGACACTATGGCCCCTAGCTGCCCTTCCGGTCTGGACTTGAACTCACTCCTGTGGCTTGCAGCCGAACAACAGACAGGCATATGAGTTGAACGTTTACCTGAGGTAGATACACTCCTTGGAGAGAACAGTCATGGGAGAATAGAAGGGCTGTGTATGCACAGGGAGACAGCTCGGGGGGCAGGAGTGCATGGGACGGATGGACACAGGAAGAGGTAACTATGGGGAGGAAGTGGGAGGGGAGCTGTTGCATTGGGGTAAACTGTAGTCAATGTCATGAGACAGAGTATGTGAGCTGCTGTATGGAAAGTGAATTTGCTCTGTCAACTTTCACCAAAATCACAATTGAAAAAAAAGAAAAGCCACCCTGGAGGGTCAAAGTAGGAGGTGATTGGTCCGCACTCCTTTGCAGGCCTGCGTCTCCTTTGCAGACGGTGGAGCACGAGCCCTGGTGGCTGCTGGGGGCCAGATGCCGCATCGCGCCGGGCCCAGGCCTGTGCAGGCCGCTGCGCCATCACCATTGGCTCCCAGGCCCAGCAAAGGTTTGTGCTGGTCCACTAACTGCAAGGTTGGCATTGTGAACCCGCCCACCCAGTCTACGGAGGAAAGGGCTGGTGGTCTGCTTCCGTAAGGTTACAGCCAAAATCTCCTACGGACTTCACCATAGGGTTCCGCTGTGTAACGGGTCGCCAGGAGTCAGAACCAACAGCACTGAGTGAGACGACGGTGAGGGGGGCATGGCAGTGATACAGAGGGCCCTGGGGGTCTTGCAAGGAGCTCTGACAGCACAGTGCCCAAGGCATCTGACTGCTAACCAGGAGTTGGCAGTTCAAACCCACCAGCCACTCCACAGAACGAAGACAGGGTAATCTACTTCCATAAAGATTTACCACGTCGGAAACACAAAGGGGGTCGCCAGGAGTAGGAATCAACTCAATGCAGTGAGTTTTTTTGGGGAGGGGTGGAATCTTGCAGGAGCCCCGGTGGCACAGTGCTGAGAGTGCTTAGCTGCTAACCGGAAAGTCAGCAGTTCAAACCCACCAGCTGCTCCAATGGAGAAAGACATGGCGATCTGCTCCTGGAACACTGACTGCCTGGGAGACCTTGTGGTGCAGTTCCACTCCATCCTCTAGGGGCGCTATGAGTCCAAACAGACTCCATGGCAGTGGGTTGATTAGGGCTTTGCTTTCATAAAGACTGTCAGCCTGTGAGACAAGTGGTGCTCCACCCTACAGGTTGCTGTGAGTGCGAATCTACTCCATGGCAACAGGTTTGGTGGGG
>NW_006921811.1:3885519-3891133 GCF_000298275.1 Orycteropus afer afer | reverse complement strand
ACTGCTCTCTCCCCGGCCCCCCGCCATCCTCCTTTACCCCACCCACCCCAACACTCAGCCCTGGCCCCGCAGTGCCCACGGGACCCCAACCCCTGTTCTGGGCCCCCCATAGTGCCCGTGGGACCCCAACACTCAGCCCTGGCCCCACACTGCCCATGGGAGCCCAACACCTAGCCCCGGCCCCACATTGCCCACGGGACCCCAACACCCGGTCTGGGCCCCCCATAGTGCCTGTGGGACCCCCAACACTCAGCCCTGGCCCCACAGTGCCCGTGGGACCCCAACACTCAGCCCTGGCCTGCAGTGCCCGTGGGACCCCGATGCCTGGCCCTGGCCACACA
The DNA here is from genome assembly GCF_000298275.1 of Orycteropus afer afer. NCBI lineage: Eukaryota > Metazoa > Chordata > Mammalia > Tubulidentata > Orycteropodidae > Orycteropus > Orycteropus afer. Next base: position 3,890,792 of record NW_006921811.1, on the reverse strand, counting down.
CTGTCCGTGGGACGCCAACGCTCAACCCAGGCCCCCGCAGTGCCCTTGGGACCCCGATGCCTGGCCCTGGCCCCTGACGCCCAGCCTGGACCCCCAGTGCCTGTGGGGGTGGCCGCACCGGCCGCGCAGTCTCTGTCTGCAGCAGGGCTGGGCACTGAGAAGGCATGGGACCAGCCCCGCCCTCCAGGGAGGCACCACGGCAGGCAATGGTGGGCAAGAACCCAGGGGTCAGGGAGGCATCCCGTGGGGACAGCAGGGCCGCGTCCCAGAGAACACGCAGGCATTCCTCCTGTGGGTGGAGACGCCGGCCGGGCCTCTGTGGGGAGCTGTGAGCGCTGTCCCTGAGCAGCTGACCCCTGACTCGGACAAAGCCATGCGTCAGCTGTGGGCGGAGTGTGGGCAAGTCGCTGAGCCTCCCTGCACCTCACGCCCTCCCCTGACCACACCTGGCTGGGGGCCTACGGGAACGTGTGTCGACACGCGTCCCTGGGAAGCACCATGTGAGTGTTCCTCGGCCAGGAGTTGCTCTGCGGGGAAGCTGTCCACAGACAAGGCCTGCAGGGGCAAGTCCAAACGTCTTATGGGATCTGGGGCAACGGCCCCCACGAGGTTTAAACCTTTCCTGTAACCCGGGTTCACCTCCCAGCCGGCGCGGCTCACACACAGCCCACCCCATCTGTCGGGGAGGCTGGTGTGCTGCTGAGGTACCAGGCAGGCCTCAGCGGTGCTTCCAGACTAGGACCAGGGAGAAAGGCCTGACGGTCTGCGTCTGAAACTCAGCCAGTGCAAATCTCAGGGCTCACGGCGGAGCCCTCTGCAGCCGATCGTGGGGCCCGCGGGCAGACGCTGCAGGGCACTGGCTAAGAGGCCGGGTCTGGACTGCTCTGCTCAGACGCTGAGGACAGACGGGGGAGCTGCTGAGACCCCAGACTCGAGAAATAACTGAGTCTGGGAGGCAGGGGAGGCGGGGGAGGCGCCGAGGGGACAGCCTGCTCAGAACCGCCGTCTCAGCTCCCTGAGGTCATGACGCCAGTGCTGGGCCCTGAGTGGCCCCAGGATGTCTATCGGACAGGCCCCTGCCTGCAGGGACTGCACCCAACAATGGAGACCAGCAGCCCGGGCCCAGGCTTCTTCCCTGCCTCATTCTTCCCGGGCCTGGGTCAAGTTCCCGCCCATCAGGCTCAGACTGCCTCCACCTCCTCCTGCAGCCCCAGGCTCTGCTGCCCCGCCAGGCCCTGTGGTGTCAGGCTGCTGATGCCTGGGGTCAGGCCAGCAGCACTCAGATGCACAATGCCAGTGCAGGGGCCCTGGGTAGGCCACGTGTTTTAGAAGCGAGGCGGGTGGTCCTGGTGCACAGCCAGCCCGAGGAACATAAAGAACCCCTGACGGAGGAGCCCTGCTGGCGCAATAGTTAAGGGCTCAGCTACCAGCCAAAAGGTTAAGGGCTCAGCTACCAGCCAAAAGGTTGGCGGTTCGAACACACCCAGTGGGGCTGCAGAGCAAAGCCCTAGCACTGTGCTTCTGGGAAGGTTACGGCCGAGAGAACCCACAGGGGTTCCCTGCACACAGGGGCCACCATGAGTCGAAATCAACCCGACAGCAGCTGACCACAACAACATGTGCGTGCACACACTGAAGAACCCAATGTCCTGTCCAAAGCTGTGTCTCTTGTTGTTGTTGTTACGTGCTGTCGAGTCATCTCCGACTCATAGCGACCCCATGCACAGCAGAACGAAACACTGCCCAATCCTGCGCCAGCCCCACAATCCCTGCTATACTTGAGCCCATTATCACAGCCACCGTGTCAATCCATCTCGTTGAAGGCCTCCCCCTCTTTCGTCGACCCTCCACCCTACCAAGCATGACATCCTTCTCCAGGGAATGGTCCCTTCTGACAACATGACCAAAATAGGTGAGACGAAGTCTGGCCATTCTTGCTTCCAAGGAGCATTCTGGCTGCACTTCCTCCAGGACAGATCTGTTAGTTCTTTTAGCAGTCCACGGTACTTTCAGCATTCTCCGCCAGCACCACAACTCAAAAGCATCAACTCTTCTTCGGTCTTCCTTATTCATTGTCCAGCTCTCACATGCATACCAGGCGATTGGAAATATCATGGCTTGTGTCAGGTGCACCTTAGTCCTCAAGGGGATATCCTTGCTCCTCAGCACTTGAAACAGTTCCTTCGCAGTTGACTTTCCCAATGCTACATGTCGTCTAATGTCCTGATTGCTGCCTCCATTGGCATCAATTGTAGAACCAAGCAATGTGAATTCTTTGAGAACCTCAATCTTTTCTCTATTTATTGTGATGCTGCTCATTGGTCCAGTTGTAAGGATTTTTGTTTTCTTTATATTGAGACGTAATCCATACTGCAGACTATTCTTCAACCTTCATCAGTAAGTGCCTCAAGTCATCCTCACTTTCAGCAAGCAAAGTTGCATCATCAAGTTGTTAAAGATTCTTCTTCCAATCCTGATGCCACGTTTTTCTTCATATAGTCCAGCTTCTCAGATTATTTGCTCAGCATATAGATTGAATAAGTATTGGGGAAAGGATACAACCCTGACGCACTCCCTTGCTGATTTTAAACCATGTAGTGTCCCCTTGTCCCATTCAAACAACAGCCTCCTGGTCAAGGTACAGATTCCTCATGAGTACAAACAAGTGTTCGGGAATTCCCATTCTTCTCAATGTTACCCATAATTTGTCATGATCCACACAATCAAATGCCTTTACATAGTCAATAAAACACAAGTAAACATCTTTCTGGTATTCTTTGCCTTGAGCCAAGATCCATCTGACAACAGCTATGATATCCCTTGTTCCACGTCCTCTTCTGAATCTGGCTTGCACCTCTGGAAGTTCTCTGTCAATATACTGCTGCAAACGTTTCTGAATTATCTTCAGTAAGATCTTACTTGGGTGCGATATTAATGATATTGTTCTATAATTTCCACAATCTGTGGGATCACCTTTCTTTGGAATGGGTACAAATATGGATCTCTTCCAGTCAGTTGGCCAGGTAGCTGTCTTCCAAATCTCTTGGCATAACCGAGTGAGTGCCTCCGATGGGGCATCCATTTGTTGAAATATCTCAATGGGCATTCCGTCAATTCCCGGAGCCTTGTTCTTCGCCAATTCTTTGACTTCCTCCTTCAGTACCATTGGTTCATAGGGAAAACCTTACGAATAGCAAAGAAACACTGTTTGTGTCTCTTGGGACTTGGGACTTCGTCCAATGGAGAAAGACATGGAGATCTGCTCCTGTAACGTTGACAGCCTGGGAGACTTTGTGGTGCAATTCGACTCCGTCCTCTAGGGCCACTATGAGTCCATACAGACTCCATGGCAGTGGGCTTGGCTTGGGCTTTGCTTCCCTGAAGATTGACAACCTGGGAAAGCCTGTGGGGGCAGTTCCACTCTGTCCTCCAGAGGCGCCATGAACAGACTCCATGGCAGTGGGTGTGGTTTGGGCTTTGCTTCCATGAAGATTGACAGCCTTGAAAACCCTGTGGTTCTCAATGTCCCACTGGCCCCTGCTGGGGAGTCCAGCAGCCCTGGGCTAAAGATCAGGAAGGGCAGGTAGGAGTGCGTACAGGCTTCTTCCTCCCTCCTGACTCCATTTGTGTGTGTGCCCGAGGGTCTATGGAAGAAGGCGCCTTCATGTGGGAGACCTGGGTCCCAGTCCCAGCCAGTGCACCTCACGTGCCCCTCCCCCAGCCTCCCCAGCTGACCGTCCCACTGCTGCCTTCTCCTCCAGGGGCTCTCAGAGGCCAGGTCAGCAGCCAGCTGCCTGCCTCACCATGGTGCTGACGGTTATGGCTCAACTATGAACCGAAAGGGTGGCAACTCGAAGCCACCTGGAGGCACTTCGGGAGGAAAGCCCCAGCCTTGGAAGTGGGGGACAGCTCCACTCTGCACACGGGGGTCACCAGGAGCCACAGTCGACTGCATAGCAACTGCTTGCTCTGCTGTCTTCCAGGTGCCACGTGGTCGGGCCGTAAACGTAGCTATCTCTTCTCTCCCAGTATCCACAGCCAGGCCCACGGGGGCTTGCCCAGGCGCAGGTCGACCTGCGTACCTTCCTCCTGGGGCAGCCACGCCCCATCCCACCAGCATCCGCCTGCCACCTCCTGGTCTCATTCATGTGCTCGGTCAAGGCCAGCCTTCCCTCCTTGCAGCCCCAGCCCCCTGGCCCAGCCTCCTTTGAGCCTGGCTCCCTTCCCGTGAACTCGGACTGTGGTCCCTGGCGCACTGGGCATCTCAGCCCGCAAAGAGACCAGAAGCTTCATCCACCCAGTGCTTGGACAGGGCAGGGCTAGAACCAAGTGAAAGCTGGGCTGCCCCCCACCACTACCAGTGCAGGTACTTCTCCCAGCTCGCTTCTTGCCAGCCTCCAGTGTAGCATGGGCTACGCTTCCTGACATCACCCCCCAGCCCCACATGCCCTGTCCCCCCAGTTCCTCCTCGGCTTTGCTTTTCCCTCAGTGCTTCCCATCTGCTGACACAGTACGGAATGAGCCTGGTAGACAACGGTTAAGCACTCAGCTGCCAACCGAGAGATTGACAGGTTGAGCCCACCCGGTGGCCCTATGGGACAAGGACCTGGCTATCTGCTTCCATAACTATTACAGCCTAGATTAGGTCGACACACTCCCTGGAGAAATCGGTCATGGGAGAACAGAAGGGCTGTGTATGCACCGGGACACAGCTCAGGGGCAGGAGTGCATGGAGGGAAGAGGTCACTATGGGGAGGAAGGGGGAGGGGAGCTGCTGCATTGTGGGAAATTACAGTCAATGTCATGAGACAAAGTGTATGTGAGCTGCTGTATGGAAAGCGAATTTGCTCTGTGAACTTTCCCCCAAATCACAGTAAAAATTAGAAAATAAAGATTGCAGCCCAGACAACCCTGTGGGACAGCTCCACTGCGTCACGTGGGCCAGAGTCAGAGTCAGCGGCCCAGCAATCGACAGCAACACAGAATACAACCACTCACTGCCAGCAGGTTGATTCCGACTCAGCGAGACCCCCGTGGTCAGAGCAGACCTGCGCCACCACAGCCTCTTGGTTCTAACCTTCTTGGAAGCAACTGCCAGGCCTCTCCTCCACAGCACAGCGGGGTGGGCTCCATTTGGCAACTTTTGGTTTGTAGCGCAAAACGTCGGGGCCATCCAAGGCCTTCACTCCCTACTTGTCAGCAAGCCGCGTGCGGGCAGAGCCTTCACCCGAGTGGCTCTCCACTGCCCCTCAGTCGCTGGAGCGACAGCACAG
>NW_006921811.1:3880104-3884641 GCF_000298275.1 Orycteropus afer afer | reverse complement strand
CCACCACCAGGGCATGGGGCCCAGGGCCACGGGAGCCACATGGAGCTTTACCTTGAGGACGAAGCCATCAGGACACGCGCGGTCATACTTGTACACCTTGTAGACGACCAGGAAGACGACACAGGTGAGAAAGGCCAGGGCGAAGAGGACCAGCACCGAGACCTGCGGGCAGAGGCCGGGGTGTCAGCGGAGGCTCGGGGGAGCACACGGACTGGCTGACGGGGTGGATGGACAGTCACCGAGTGACAGATGATGGAGCACAGAGACGGACGGATGACAGACACAGACTGACACACAGTTACCAATGGACGGACAGACACACACAGACACGGGCACACGCACACAGACAGTTACAGACGGACAGACCTACAGATGGACATACACAGACCAATACAGACAAAAACATGGACGCAGACGGGAGTGGAGACAACAGACCGCTGAGGATGCAAATTCACACGGACACAGACAGACAGAAGCACACACGCATAAGGAGAGACCATCTGTGAAAGGAGGCACAAAACACAGAACCCGAAAGCCTCAAAAGCATCCACAAAATGCCAACCCAAAGCCCCACTGCTGTCGCCTCCGACTTGGGGCGGCCCCCGTGTTTCTCAGGAGAACTGGGGTTCAAAGGGTCCCCAGCGGCTGAGCTTTCACAAGTAGATCACGAGGCCTTTCCTGCAAGACCTCTGTGGGTAGGGCTCGAGCTGCCAACCTTTTACTCAGCAGCTGAGCATATTAACCGTTTGCACCACCCAGTGCCTCCTAGAATTATCTTAAGACCAGCAATTCTGCTCCAGATACATGCCCCAAAGACTTAAAAACAGGGACTCAGAGACTGGTGCCCAGATGTTCACTGGAGCACGATCCACAGTAGCCAAAAGGTGGAAACAGCCTAATGCCCGTCAACAGATGAACAAAATGTGCTAAACACACATATGGGAATAGTACTCAGCCCTGAAGAGGAATGAAGGCCTAAAGCATGCCCCACAGATGAGCCTTGAAAACATCATGCTGAGCAAACAGTCACAAAAGAACCAACGCCCCCACGCACATGAAATACTGAGGACAGACACGTGGGTAAGACAGCAGATGGTGGCTCCTGGGGGCAGGGAGGAGGGGCACCGGGCAGCAGTGCTTCACGGTGCAGGTTTCTGTGGGGGAATGAAAACCTGGGAACAAAGAGTGGTGATGGTCACAACATGGTGAATGCAATCAGTGTCACGGAACCGTGCCCTTAAAATGGTCAACACGGCACGTACGACAGGACATACATTTTACCACAAGATCAGAAAATAACATAAAGTTGGAACCCAGAGAGGCCTCTAGGCTGAGAGAATAACTTTTGTGGGGACACGGGGACAACAGCCTCACCCCCTCTCTCAGGGCAGAAAGCCTCCAATTTGCTTGGCCCTGGACACTGTTTGAGGCAGGCTTACCACAGCCTTGAGGGCCCAGAGTACCCCGGGCTCAATCACAGCTCCAGCACTCGGCTGAGGCCACGACCAAGTGGCCTCGCCACCTGCCCTGGATGCTGCAGAGAGCGGGGAACAGGAGACTGGGGACGAAAGAGGGTCTGCGTTTGCGAGAGGAAGCCCACAGTTGCCCCAGGAGACGCCGCCGCTGGAGGAGCAGCTCCCACGGGCGGGTTCTGAATGACACCTCACCGGCCCGCAAAGCGGGTGCCGGGCAGCACCAGGCCCAGCTCTGAGCCCACTGCTGGTGGCTTCGGGCAAGTCACTTAGCTCCTCTGTGCGGCAGGTGGCAGCGCTGGGCTCTAACGCCAGGCAGCCGACCCCCAGCCAGCCTGGGCTGCTGTCCCCCCTGAATCCATCCCTCCTGCCGGCTGTCCCTGTAGGCTTCCCAGGGTCTCTCCGCAGGTGAAACTCAAAGGACTGCCTGTCCACGGTGATGCAACATCACCGACTTCCCCGGTGACCCTGTGCGCCCACCACGCTGTGAGCTGCATTGCCTCAGCCGACTCACGGTGACCTCATGTACAGCAGAGAGAGGTGTCACCCGTCCTGCACCTGCTTCATGGTCCTCGGCATGTTTTGAGTCCGCAGCTGTGGCCAGTGTGTCAGCCCATCTCGTGGAGGGAGTCCTCTCATGTTCGCCGACCCTTGACTTGAGCACACATATGGCCTCCCATAGCAACTGGTCTTTCCTGATGACCGAAGTCAAAGTCCCACCATCCGTGCTTCTACAAAGCATTCGTGGCGCCCACCATGGGTGACCCTGCTGGTATCTCACATCCCAGCGGCACAGCTTCCAGCAACACACAAGCCACCAGAGTAAGACCATCGACAGAGAAATTGTTAGGGTGACAGTGGTGTGCCATCTATCGTGACTCATAGTGCTATCGATCCCAGGGGACACAGCAGAACGGCCCATGGGGATCCCTCATCGTAACCTTTACAGATGCAGCTGCAGGTCTTTTCTCCCGTGGAGCAGCTGCTGGGTTCGAACTGCCCACCTTTCAGTTAGCAGCCGAGTGCTTCACTTGTGCGCCACCAGGGCTCACTGACAGACGGATGGTGGCGTTCTGTGTTCTGAGATACGGTCTGGCACGAGGCAGGCTAGGGAGCCCTGCTACAGGGTGGCATCAGGCCCTGGGGAGCCAGGCGTCTGCCAAGCCTGCCCTTAAACATGGAAGCTGTGTGGAGTGGGGATCACAGCACCCCATCTGCTTCAGGTTAAAAATAGCCCCCAGCTCTCTCGGCAGGGCTGCGGGGAAACCGCTTCCCGCGGGGGCTTCCTCCTGGAACCTCGCCTGGGACACTCATCCAGGATTCCCAGGCCTGACGAACCGAGAAATGAGAACACAGCAGTCCCGGAATAAGCAGGGAGACGGCAAAGCCATCAATCCAGGAAGGCAGACAGCAGCCTGGCCAAGCCCTGCCTGGCTGGCTCCCTGGCTGCACCGTGAGGGGGACAGAGGGTGGCCAGGAACCCTGGGCCCCTGCATGCCGTGAGAGGCCAGGCAACCTGCTCAAGGTCCCACAGTTGGCAGGGGACAAATTCTGAGCCAGTTCGGGATCTTTCTTGGGAAAGTTCCGTGGTTCTCCCCTCAGGCCCCATCAGACTTTAATAACCACAGAGGGGACGCCATGGCTCATGGTGAGTTTAACTCAGCACTGCTAGGCACTTCCCAGGTCTGACCTGGGCACATGTCTCACCTATGAGGTGGAGGAGCAAGGTCTTACACCCTCACACGTCTACCAGAAGAGACGGATGGGGCAGCGGCTTGAGAGCGTGTCAGCAGACATGCTGGGCCCCAAAGGGGTGGCGGTAGCTGAATTGGCGCCCAACTCACAGCGACCCCACGTCCATGGCTCTGATCTTTAGGGAAGCAGGCAGCCAGACCATTTTACTGCCGTGCCACCAGGTGGATTTCAATAGCTAATCTTTGGGTTAGGAGTTGATCACAAACTGTTTGTGCCACCCAGCTTCCTTGGGCCCCAAAGACTAGAACTCTTTTAGGGGGCCCCAGGACCAGCTCACCTGCCCTGAAGATACTCTCTTTCTCTCTCTCTCTCTGCTGTGGTTCCTGTCCTGCCCCATGCTGCCAGGCGGCTGCCCCTTACCTGCCAGCGCCCAGGGCCAGCTCTACTGCCTCCAGGCACCCTCTCTGGATCACCCCTGGACGCCTACTGTGCATAGATGCACCATGTAACCCAGCATCCATCTTCTACATCAACTCAAAAGTGTGTCCTGTCCTAGAGACCTTTAGGACCCTGCCTGAGACAACGAGAGAGAGTCCAGAACAAAGGGTGGAAGTCCTGAGCCAGACAGAGGCGTTTCCCTAGGCCTCTGCATGTCTTTCGGCGTCCCTCTGACACACTACTCTGAGCGTCCTCTGCAACCAAATTCTGGCCAGTCAGTCCCGACTCGCGGCAACCCCACGCAGGTCCCAGCAGAACTACGCTGCACAGGGTTTTCCGTGGCCATCACCTTTATGGGAAGGAGCCCTGGTGGCACAGTGGGTAAGCACTCAGCTGCTAACTGAAAAGTCCACAGTTTGAGCCCCCCAGAAAAGACCTGGTGATCTGCTCCCATAAAGATTAGACCAAAAAACCAAACCCACTGCCCTCGAATCCATTCCAACTCATAGCAGCCCTGTGGAACAGAGTAGAACTGTCCAATAGGGTTTCCAAGGCTGTAAGTGTCCACGGAAGCTGATCACCATAGCTCTTCCCCGAGGAATGGCTGGTGGGTTCAAGCCACTAACCTTTTGTTTCACATCCAAGTGCTTTAACCACTGCACCACCACTGCTCCCTATCAAGTTACCCTGTCCTACAGAGCTGCTCTGAGTCAGAACCACTCAGCACACAACAGCCTTCAAGCCAACAGGTCACCGGGCCCTTCTTCTGTGCACCAGTGGACAGGTTCGAACCACAAACCTTTAGGTTAGTACCTGAGCACAAACCACACCACTGAGGGGCCTTGACAGCTACAATGCTGTCATAAATCTCAACAGGCATTTCCTGACAGCGGCCAGAAACGGGCCTGAGAATCCCCAGCACACTACCCAGC
>NW_006921811.1:3877448-3878979 GCF_000298275.1 Orycteropus afer afer | reverse complement strand
TTCTAGAAGGTGCAAAAGGCATGAAAACAGATCCTCCAGAGTCTCCTTGGTTTCAGCCCTGTGAGCCTGTGTGGGCTTCTGACCCACAGAGCTGGCAACGAGGAAATGTGTGTATTTCACCCACTGCAAAGAACGAGGAATGAGGAACTGAACCGAATACCTCTTCTGAGTCCCCCACGCACTGGGACCCTGGGGGCAGGGCTGTACCCTGTCATGTGGCACAGCAGATTGCCCCTGGAATGTTCCATGAGTGAGTCAGTCCAGCTGTCAGAAAGCCCATCCCCCAATGAGCCATTTCTGAGCAGCCCTGGGGCACCTGGATCCCATATGACTGGCTTTCCTAGAAAAGAGACACAGAAGAAGGACACCATGTGACAACTGAAGCCAAGGAGCACCTGGGGCTAGCATGAGCTGGGAGAGACAAGAAGGGTCTTCCCTCCCAACACATTAATTTGTACTTCTAGGCCCTGGGGCTGTGGGAGAATAAATTTCTGTTCTCAGAAGCTACCCAGTTTGGGTTATTTTGTTATAGCAGTGCTACATTACTCATGCAGACCAATCATACTGCGATGTCACTATCAAAATACTGCAAAAGCAGAAAGGTGTGATGTGCTGCTCCGTAACACGTTCAGTAACAAGATCTCATCAGCCGTACTTTCAGAGGAACGAGGACAGTCAACAGCATCCTGAGACCGTGGCAGCAACTGCAGCATGACAAGAAAACACCAGGGATTCTGCAGGGTGACCCCGCTGCAGGTGTGACTGAGACTGTAGTAGTTTGTGGCCTACGTTAGAAAGTGAACAAATGTGGACACTGAACACTGTGAGACACTGCTGCACAAAATCAAAGATGACCTAAATAAATGGAAAGGCGACCCGTGTTCACAGATTGGAAGATGAACGTTGGTAAGATGACAACGTGATTCAACACAATCCCTGTCAAAGCCCTAAAAGCCTTTACTGCAGAAATGAAAACACCAGTCCTGCAATTCAAGGGGAATGACCAGGGACCCCAGAGAACCAAAGCGATTTTGAGAAAAAAGAACAAAGTTGAAGGACTTGCACGTCTCCATTTCAAAACTTAGTATAAAGCTACAGTAATCAAAACAGTATGGTACTGGCACAGTGTGACACAGGCATATAGGCCAACAATACAACCAAGAGTCCAAACAAAACCCATACGTCTAAAGTGAAGTGATTTCCAACAAGGGTCCCAAGACCATTCAATGGGGAAAAGAATAGTCTCTTGAACAATGGTGTGGGACGATTGGCTCTCCACATGCCAAAGAATGAAATTGGCCCCTACCTCACTCCATATCCAGAACTAACTCAAAACAGATCAAAGACCTAAATGCAAATACTAAAACCATGAAACTCTTAGAAGAAAACCTAAGAGTCAATCTCCAAGACCTTGTATTTGGAAAGTTTCTTAGAAATAACACCAAAGCACAAGCAATGACAACAAAAATATCAGAATTAAAACATTCATTCTTCAGAGGACACCAGCAAAAAAGTGAAAAAAAAGACAGCC
>NW_006921811.1:3861208-3876917 GCF_000298275.1 Orycteropus afer afer | reverse complement strand
TTCCTCAGAACCAGTAGGTGGGTTCGAACTGGAAAACTTTTAGTTAGCAGTCAAGCACTTAACTGTTGCACCACCAGGGGTCCTTCCTATTCTCTCACAGTGCTGGATCCTAAATCCAGTGACTGGTGTCCTTACAAGAAGCAAGGCCACAGAGACACCGTGAGCACGTGGCAATGGTGGCAGAGTGGAGTGACACAGCCACAAGCCAAGGAACATGTGGAGCCTTGAGAAGCTGGAAGAGGCCACGAAGGGTCCTCCCCTTCTGTTGTTCTGAGCCACCCAGTTGATGCCTTTTGTTTCAGCAGCCCCTGGACATCAGGCTGTTGGGGCTTGAGCACGTAGGGGTGACGAGCAGACACCTCCCACCCACCTGGGACTTGAGCAGCCACGGGGCACGTTCCTGTGCACACGGCCAACATCCCAGTTCAGGGTCCCTGAATCTCACTGCTGCCATGCCCCAGCCTTCTCCTTGAGCTGCACGGCTCGGCCCACATAGGGCAGCCTGGGCTGTAGGCCCAAGAGCTCCCAGGGCGACCGTAAGCCCGTGGAGCACAGGCACCATGAACAAAGGTACAGAGCACTGTTCACAGTGAGGACGGCAGACATCATCAGGAAAGGCCAATAGTGAGAAAAGGACATGCTGTTTGGTAAACTAGGGGGTCAGCAAAAATAAGGGCAATGCTCCATGAGATGGAAGGGCACAAGACCAACAGCCATGGACGCAAACACAGCCAGGGAGAGGAAATGCACAGGACCGGGCAGCGTTCGGTTCTGCCGTACAAGGTCGTCTGTTGGTGACAACGTGCCGGACCAGGCAAGGTTCCGCTCTGTCATACACAGGCCACCTGATGGAGACGATTCACGTAACTGGAAACATTCTGCTCTGCTGTAGTCGGGTGGTGTGACAATGGTGACATGCGCAGGACCTTGTAACATTCCGTTATGCTCTACACAGGTTGCCTGCGTTGGAGCAGACCCTGCCACAGCAGACAACAGGCCGTCCTTAGGAAGGACATTGAGAGGCACCGCATGTCTGAGGGGCCTAGGGGCCTATGATGGCCACCAGCTATAACACACCCCATAGAGGCTTTTCCTCCCTTCCTCCTGCTTCCAGAGATCACCCCAAATAAACCACTGCACCCAGAGGCTCACCCAAGCTCTGCTTTGAGGGAACCCCAAGTGACACAGGCCCCTGATCCCATCCGGGAAGTTGGGGGTAACTTCCTACAGCAAGAACTTGAAGCCCCACAGATGACCAGGGGAGAGGAGGTGAGGTGGGGCAAGAAGGCTGGGTCAAAGGAGTGTGGAGGCCTGGAATTACAAGGGTGCAACTTGCCAAGGCACACACCACGGGGTCCTGACGAGGGGTAATGACCCCCAGCCACCCTGCCCAACAAGCAGGAGGGAGCTGAGGGTTGGTCACTGGAAAGAACTCCCAAGAACAAGTGGCAAATAGGACGTGGGCCCCAGGGTGAAGATCACAGGGAGTTCACACTTAGGGGACCTGTGTCTTCCATGCCTGGGACAGTCCAGGTTTATCCTTATGGGCCAGGGACTCTGACAGGTCAGCACCCACTGTCACTCAAAAGGTGCCCAACTGTGGACCGTAAATGACCATCACTCAACTTATTAGAAGGTCCTTGGGTGGTACAAATGGTTTGCCTCGCCTACTAACTGGAAGGTTGGCAGTTCAAACCCACCCTGTGCACTGTGGAATGAGGCCTGGAAATCTGCTTCCGTAAAGATTACAGCCAGGATCACCCTGTGGACGAGCGCCACTGTGTGACACCCGGGGTCGCCACAAAGAAGCTCCACTGTGTGACACCCGGGGTCGCCGTGCGTCGGGATCCACTGTGTGACACCCGGGGTCGCCGTGCGTCGGGATCCACTGTGTGACACCCGGGGTCGCCACAAAGAAGCTCCACTGTGTGACACCCGGGGTCGCCGTGCGTCGGGATCCACTGTGTGACACCCGGGGTCGCCACAAAGAAGCGCCACTGTGTGACACTCGGGGTCGCCGTGCGTCGGGATCCACTGGACAGCAGTGGGTCACCTTAGCAGGCGCTGGCACGTGTCCTGTGTCTTCAGACACTCACCAGGAGCTGCGGTTAGTAACAGCCCGTTTTCCACACGAGGAACTTGAGCAGCGTTTGAGTGCCATGTACCATTCCGCTCTCGGTGGCAGAGGGCTGCCTCTTCCCTGGGGGTCTCCCCGGGCTGCTGCCCAGCTGGGATGGAAACCGGCCATCCGTGCATCCCAGCAATCCACGCAGCTGCCCGGGCAGAGGTAACAGCCCGTGGATGCCCCCGACCTGGCTCCACCCTCCTGAGCGCCGTAACCCTGCGTCTGCTCCTCAAGCTCCTTGGCCTGCTTCTCCTCACCCACAGTATCAGGCAGCAAAGTCAACCTCGGGGACTGAGCCTGAATGAGATAATACCGTGAAGCTCTGGGCGTGGCCGGGCAGCAACCGGTCGAGGGCGGCTCAGGTTTCCTACTCTGGCTCTCACAACTCCCACCCTCAGGGGCACGGAAGGGAATTGTTCATTTCTGCTGAGTAATGCAGCAAAGAAGAAAAGAAATAAAACTTCTTGGGAAAGGAGAAAGAATCCCGGCGACTGCCAGGACCATTTTCAGGAACCCACCCGGCACTGAGCATGCAGACACCGCCCACCCCAGCCCTGTACGACCGGGCCCTGGACGGGACCCTCGCTGCACAGCTCTGCACTCACGGGTCCCAAGCCCTGCAGACTGGCAGCATGGAGGCAGGGACTCAACGCCACCCATGTGGGTGGAAGGGCACCAAGGTGTCCAAACAGGGGCTGTGACCAGGAGCCCCACTGCCGTCCACCAAGGAACCGGCATCTATGTTTATAAATATTAAACAAAGCCATCTTGAAACACACTAGGGGGCTACGGGAGAGGGCAGGAAACAGGCACACGGTCAAGGTCATCAAGGACGGGAGCACCAGGTAGAAACCAACCACCGAACCAGTGCGACAGGACGCCCAGGGACAGCCCAGAGCAGCATCGGCCGTGGATAATGGGGCCATTCAGGCACACTTGGGCTCTCTTCTAGGACACTGATTCTCCCGGCTCTTGTGCTGACGGTGAAAGACATCCGTCTGCAAGGCTGACCTTGGCCCGGAAGGCAGCAGGGCTCCCAAAGCCACTCCCAGAAGAATAAGCATGTGGGGATCTTCGTGAACAGGGCCACGAAGGTTAAGGGTGTCTGGGGTGAGGCCTGGGAACTCTGGTGGTGGTGTGTTTAAAGCTTTTGGCTGCTAACCAGAAAGTCAGAGGTTCGAGCCTATCAGCCACTATGCAGGAGGCAAACGAGGCAGTCTGTTTCTATAAAGATTTACAGACTTAGAAAAGAAACCCTATGGGGGGCAGTTAGGAGCTCTGGTAGCATAGTGGCTAAGGCACTTGACTGCTAACCAGAAGGTTGGCGGTTCAAACCCACCAGCCACTCCTCGGAAGGAAGGTTGGGCAATCCTACTTCCGTAGTGATACTGCCTCGGAAACCCAAGGAGGGGTCGCTATGAGTCGGGTCTGACTCGACGGCATATAACAACAACAACAACATGGGGCAGTTCTACTCTGTCCTAAAGGGTCACTATGCATCAGAATTGACGTGGTGGCATTGAGCAGGGTGAGCCCTGACCAACTCTCCTTAATGTGTCTATATATTTAAAAGCATAGTGCCTAAGGCACTTGACTGCTAACCAGAAGGCTGGCGGTTCAAACCCACCAGCCACTCCTCGGAAGGCAGATGGGGCAATCTACTTCTGTAGTGATACTGCCTCGGAAACCCAAGGGAGGGGTCGCTATGAGTCGGGCCGACTCGATGGCACATAAAAACAACAACAACCAAGGTATCCTAGTAGTGCAATGGGTAAGCATTCTGCTGCTAATGAAGAGGTTGGTGGTTCAAACCCACCCAGCCGCTCTGTGCAAGAGAGACCTGGCAGTCTGCTTCCATAATGATTCCTGCCAAGAAAACCATACAGGACAGTTCTTCTCTGACACACAGGGTCAGTGTGAGCTGGAAAGGACTCAACAGCATCCAACAAAACCAACAACAGGGACCCTCCATCTTTCAAGCTGGGAACCTGAGTGTGAAGGAGCAGCCCCCCAGCCCCTCGACACACACACCTCCCCACTGGAGAGCAGGAAAGCGTAATTAAAAACAAAACGTCTAGGTTCCGTTCATTGGAGAAACAGCTCAACTCGTGTTTATTCTCAGCATAAACACACCTCTACTTATAATGAAAGGGCCGCTTTGCTTGCTGTCACTAACCTCTTTTGGAAGCCAGACTCTTGGCCGCCGCTGGCTGACTCATCATGCAATTCCGGTGTGGCGACTTCGCACAGAACCCTTTCCCAATCAGCGTTACCTAGCAACCAGCCCAGGAACTTTGCAGCCAGGAGATGAAGCCCAGTGAGCACCATAAAGAAACATCCGAGAAGCCGTGTCACTTCAAGGCTGCTGGGTAAAGGGGTACACAGAGGAAGCGCGGGGCTCACACACCACGCCGGGACACACAGCAGAGACCAAAGGGGCCTGCCGAGCCTCGCCGCTTCAACACCTGAAGGCAGGGTTTCTGCGGGTCACATACGGAGGGAGGAAGAAGCAAGGAAACGGCTGGGCAGGGAGCCACGGCCCTGCCCCTCTAGACAGGACGTTTCCGCAGGCGCCAGGGAGGGCCATCAGGCATTCATCCTAAGCACACCCACTTTCCTGCACGTCACCCCACCTTCAGAAAGAAGCTTCAACCCTTGACCGGCTGATGCCTCCAACCACAAGGCCTGCCGCATCACGTACGTGCAGTCAGAGAAACACAGCTGAGCGGGAAAAAGAAAAAAAAAAAACAGACTGAGAGAACATTCTAGAACATTCCAGGACATTCCAGGATGGTGGGCATCCAGCACCTGTGGTAGACAGCCCATACCTTTCACCATTTCCAACAGGCACCAGCCCTCCTGATCCCACCTGGCACCCATAAAGGTTCAAAACTTGGTGTGCAGCAGTCCCCAGGGTACAAACGTCCCACTTACAGACCACTCGTACTCGGCCTGTAATGTTATGTAAATTTGCCCTCACTTAGAACGACTGAACCAACCTGACACCAATTCTTCTTCACAGTCCCCTTCTCTTGCTGCACATGCAGCTTTTCAATCATTGACAAAGCTTCGAGACTTTTCTTGCACTAAAGTAAAACTAGGAGCTCTGGTAGCATAGTGCCTAAGGCACTTTACAGCTGACCAGAAGGCTGGCGGTTCAAACTCACCAGCCACTCCTCGGAAGGAAGGTTGGGCAATCTACTTCCATAGTGATACCATCTCGGAAAACCAAGGAGGGGTCGCTATGAGTCGGGTCTGACTCGACAGCTCATAACAACAACAACAAAGTAAAACTAAATAAGAACTGCATGTCCCCATGTTTAAAGCGAACCTCAGTGATTCCAACACCGGCGGCCCCAGAGCACAGCTGGAGAATTGGCACTTTAGGAGGCTCCCACACACGCCCGCAGCCGGAAGCCCAGCACGCGTCCTTCGGGTCAGAACGGGCCTAGGAGCCGACAGAGTAGGTGGGACCTTCGGGACGCTGGTGTTTGGTCTGCGAGTCACGTCCACAGACGTACAGGTCAAGCTGCCAACAGCAACAGGGCCCTGGGGCACTCACTGTATGACCCCGCACAAGTCACCCGCCTGCTCTGTGACAATCGACCAGAGACACTCGTAGAGGCGTAAGACACCTACACCCACAGGGGGCCCAGACAGGGCTCTCGATCCACGTGACCAGCTGTCCTTGGTAGTACTCAGCAAGTGAGGGCCCCACCCACTGGAGACCCTGCTCCTGGTCCACTTGAGGCCCACAGGATGACACTGTTTTAGTACAACTGAGTCCGCGTCTCACGCCCGGTGGCCCCATGCAGGATGCAGGTGAACACTGGGTGGTCCCGAGCAGTCCGCATGACTGGCTGCGGGTCAGACCATCCATTGTGATCCACGGGGTTACCACGGGCTGGCTGTCGGAAGGAGACCGCCAGGGCTTTCTGCCTAGTCTTTCTTAGTCTGGAAGCTCTGCTGACACATGTTTAGCATCACAGCAACATGCAAATCTCCTGTGACAGGCAGGTTGGTGGTTGCATACCAGACGCACCACCTGCGAAACAAACCTGCATCTCCCACATGGAAGGGGAGAAAGAGAGGCTCACAGCGCCCCCTCTCGGATGGTGTGAATCTAAATGAGGCCAGGAATGCCAAGCACTGGGGCCTGTCCCTGAAGCCACCCAGTAGGTTTATGTATGTTGTTGGTGTCAGCGGTCAGTTCCACTCATGGGGATCCCATGGACTGCAGAGTAGAACTACTCCATAGCGTTTTCAAGCAGACTGCAGGCCTTTCCTCTGAGATGTCCCTGGATGGGTTCAAACTACCAACCTTTGGTGTTGTGGTCAAGCACTTAACCATGTGTGCCACCCAGGGAGCCCAGGTTTCTCTGCAGCTCGGGAAGGGGCTCATTCCCAGCCCACAATGTCCCAAGCACCTCCCGATGCACCCCATTCTGAGACATCACGGCAGATGAATGAAGGGTAAGGCCCGCTTCTGCCCCCAGCAGCGTCCGCCCCCAGCAGCGGGCCCACCGGGACACGCAAGGGCACTCGCTCGGTCTGCCGCGCTCTCAGTTCTGGGCAACAGGAGCCAGGTAACCACCCAGCGGCCCCACCGTGACTACGGAGCCTTGGGGACGAATGTGCGTCAACCAGGCTCGTAGCAAGGGGCCTGGGGACTGCACCAGAGAAGCATATGCGGAGAAGCACGAACGGGGCGAGGGAGGGGCGGGGGCAGAAGCTGGACACGCAACAGATGAAGTAGTGCCGCTGACCATCCTGCTTTGTGGGGACCCAGAAGTCAGGGTGCGGAGAGTCAATGCCCAAACTCAGCTCCTCCGACACCGTCAGCCCGTCAGAACATCGTGACCTTCAAATCCAGGTCAATGCTGACGCAACCAGGGACGGCTGCCAATCCCAGGGTGAGGGCAGGGCAGGATGTGGGTGTGGCAGCCAGGAAGCACTTAGTGCCCCCCCACCGGCCTGAGCAGGACCTCTGGTAGTACAGTGCCTAAGGCACTTGACTGCTAACCAGAAGGCTGGCGGTTCAAACCCACCAGCCACTCCTCGGAAGGAAGGTTGGGCATTCCTACTTCCGTAGTGATACTGCCTCGGAAACCCAAGGAGGGGTTGCTATGAGTCGGGCCGACTGGATGGCAAACAACAACAACCGGCCTGAGCCGAGATTCCGGCAAGAGACGAATTGTCCTGGTTTCAGCCTCAGCGCGTGTGTGAACCACGGAGCCAGGAACCACCAGCTGAGTGTAGAACGCCCTCATGCCACCAGCAGAAACTCCGAACGCAGACCTCTCTGTGCCTTGACATCCCCAACTGTAAAATGGGCCACACTACTGGATGGAACCCCAGCCCCTTAAGTAGCCTTCCCTCCCTGGAAAACCATCCAGAAAAAGACTTCCCTCCCCTGGCTCTTCCAGCAACACCCAGAACATACTGCCCAACCAATCCGAGCCTCAGGATCACGCCAGGCACGCACTGCCTAACCAATCTGAGCCTGAGGATCTCACCAGACACGCACTGCGCAACCAATCCGAGCCCAGGATTGCGCAGGGGGGCGGGAAGCACTGGAGGAACACAAGGGCTCCGGAACCCGACCACCGCGGGTTTGGAGCCTGGCTCTGCTGCACGCAGCTGGGCCTGAACTGTCTGTGCCTCACCTTGTCCGTCTGCAGAGTGGGTTGCACCGACAGAACGTACCTCTTAGGATGGGTGAATGGAGGATTCGACACCTTAACTCATGCAAAGAGCTCAGAACTGACGAGTGTAACGTGCTCATCTTCGGCCACTGTCTGCAGCTCCCTGCAACGGTTACTTAAATAATGTCATGTTTTCTAACTTGCCGTATGTTTATAACCTTGTCTAAAACAAGGCTTGTGGGTGGATTTTCCCTGCTATGAAAATAGGAATACACAATCACTTTGGAAAATGACAAAATTCAAAGTGCAAGGTTAAAAGGTGCACCTAGGACCACCCGTAGACTCAGCAAGACCAACCCTAGGTAGACGGGTGCCCCGAGGAAGGGAGAGCGGGGAGGCCCAGAGAAACCGTCCACCCGTGCTCCTCGCAGCACTGTTCGCGGGAGCCAAGAGCCGGACACCACCAGCATGTCCCTCCTCAGAGGTGGACATGGGCACGCACAGACTACTACTCAGCCATAGGAGAAATGCAGGCCTGTTGCCACCACACAGATCAGCCCTGACAACATCCTGCTGATGACATGAGTCAGGCACAAAAGGACAGACGCTGTATGACCTCACTCTTAGCAAAGAAGCAGAGAGAGAAGCCAAAGATTGTAAGTGGTACCAGGAGTTGGGGGGAGGGAAAAGGACTTTTTGCTTGGGGAGCATGGGGTTTATTATGTTCGTGGTGTTGACGGATTTGGAAAAGGAGGGTGAGAACGGTAACACAACTAGATGCACATCATTGATGTCACTGAACCGCACGGGCAGAAATGGTTTAGACGGTGGCTGCCCTGGTATGCATGCATTTCCACCACCATAGAACTCAAAACAAAAAACAAAGGCCTGCAGAGTTAACATCACAGGAGCTGTTGGTTCCACAAGCTGGGCTCAGCCTCTGTGGACGGCCTCACATCCTATTCCCGGCGATTCACATGCCATCCCTGCAGCTCTGTGGGCCCTTTCCAGGCACAAACACATCCCACCCCTTCAGGGCCACTTACCTTAAACCTCTCGGTGGCGCCCTCGGTGATGCTGACCGTGAACTCGGCTATTTTGGGAGGACGCGCCTTGCCCTTCTTGCGGTCGGGTTCATACTCGGTCTTGGTTTTCACGACCACCTGGTCCAGAAATCAGAGAAGCCAGCAGTGAGCGGTACAGCCAGATGTGTGGACACACACATCACTCATCAACGGGGGGCCTGGGAGCCCTTTCATCAGGAAGTCACATTTACAGAGTGAGAACAGCTGCCAGTTACTGGCAATCCCCCAATGCCAGACTTCCAGAGACATGACCCTTGAGTGGTTTGCCCGGCAGCTTCAGGAGGGAATTGTAACTGAGGGCAGAGGAGTTAAGCTCACTGGCCAAAGTCACACAGCTAACAGGACGAGGACCCAGCCTGACGCCTGATTGCTAAGCCAGAGTTCCTTCCACCACTCAGAGCTGAATCCAGGACACTGGGAGGACGCACCGTGACATCTCATTGGTGTTTCTACACGAGAGTGAGGTGGGGTGCATGGCCTATTTCATACAAGGATGAGGCCTTAAGAGGAATGGTTTAGCAACATGTGGCAGTTCCATTTTCATCATGAGTTCTATAGAAGACTCCTGATCAAAAGGGGGAAAAGGTAGAACAGAACTTGAAATTCTCATGGACTCCAGACTTTCTGGAGGCAGTGAGGCTGAATGAACCCCTGAAAATACTGCCTTGAGATCATCTTTAAACTTTAAACTAAAAATGTCCCCTGAAGTCTTCTTCAAACCAAATACTTGCACTTAGCTGATAAAAGACTGTCTGCCTTAAGCACTGGGCTCTTTTAAGATCTATCTACATGGGATCAAGTGACCAGCGACCCGAAAGGTTAGACAGGAAACATGGGGGCAGGGAGTTAATGATAAGGGAGGAGGAGCAAACTCAAAGAAGGAGGGTCACACAACTCGAAGACATGGGTGTCACTGGATAGCACAGGCAGAAACTGTTGAATTGGTGCACGTTTTGTTGTCCATCCTCTCAAAAATAACAAACTATTCAAAATATAAATATAAAATAATTTTGACAAATGTGGCGTGGTTGTGTGCCATTGAAGTTGATTTCAACACATCACACCCTACAGAACAGTGTACAGAACTGCCCTATAGGGTTTCCAGGGAGCCCTGGTGGCACAGCGCCTAAGGCACCTGACTGCTAACCAGAGGGTTGGTGGTTCAAACCCATCAGCCACTTCCTGGAGGGAAGATGGGGCAATCTACTTCCATAGCAATACTGCCTCAGACACCCAAGGAGTGGTTGCCCTGAGTCGGAACTGACTTGATGGCAGTGAGTTTGCTTTGGTTTGATGGGGTTTCCAAGGTGACTTGATGGCAGTGGGTGTTCATCTTGACAAGGTCTTTCCTCCCATGAAGCAACTGGTAAGTTCAAACCACCTGCCTTTCAGTTAGCAGCCAAACACTTAACCATCAGGCAACCTGGGCTCCTTTTCAAAATGCAGTGCCGACATACAGTGGAGTATTACAGAGCTGTACACAGAAATGAAGTCTTGATCCATGCTACTACACAGAGGAACCCTGAATACACCCCACTGAGTGAAGAAAGGCGGTCACAGACAGACAAAGGCTGTGTGCCCTCACTTTTATGAATTAAGCAAGTGTATGGAACCCAGGGATTAGTTGTGACCAGGGTGGAAGAGGGGAAGAGAGGAGCGTTGTTGTTTGGGGGACGTTGGTTTATGTTAATGGTGGTGGAATATTTTGGAAAAGAAGGGCAAGTGTGAACACCCAACAGGAGCAGTATAACCGACATCACTGAACTGTCGATGCGGAAGTGGTGTTGGCGGACGTTCTGATGTGTATGTTTTCACAAGAAAAAAGATGAAATAAAAAAAGAGCGTGGCGTAGGAGCAGGGAGCCAGAGAAAACAGGAACCAGCTCACGGTTCCTGTCCTCAGCTCCACTCCCGCCATCCTCTCTCAAGAGCCCTCCTGCCCCCTCACCTGCTGCTGAGACACCCCCAGAGGGTTCCCTGTGCTCCCCTTCCCTCCTCAGCTGCCAAGGGGGAGAGGTTTTTCCAACCTGGAAGCCTGCCCTCGCAGGGCCTGTGTGTCCTCACTGGGCCCCAGCTTGGGATGCAGCCCCAAGTGCCCTTCAAGGCTCACCCGCTCCCAGCCCCTCCTCATCAGGCACTGCCTGGATCATCCTGTTGCCAGGGATGTTAACTTCTCAGTCTCCCCTGGGGTGGAAGGCCCTGGAGGGCAGTGTCCAGGGGTTACGCAGCCCTGATCCCTTGGCCCCGTGGGGGTGGGTGCAGGGACCGTGCCAGGAGTGGTAGTGGGCTGGAGGGACCCAGCATCCACGCTGCTTCACCCTGGGCGACAGAGCCCTCAACTGGAGGGGCTCCCAGTCTGGGGGAGATGCTCCCTGTGATGATGGGACCCAGGACTGAACAGGGAGGAGCTAGCATGGCAGGATGGGCAGCCCTGGGCGGGCACCGGAGGGGCTGGGCTGTGGCCCCATTTTGCCTTCTGTGGTGCTTGGCCAAGAATGAGCTCCCAGAAGGTCAACATCCTACCTTGTTCCCCAACTGATGTAGCTGCTTGCCCCCTTAGAAGCCACCCAAACCTTCCTCCTACCCAGATGCGGGAGCTCTGGTAGCACAGTGCCTAAAGCACTTGACTGCTAACCAGAAGGCTGGCAGTTCAAACCCACCAGCCACTCCTCGGAAGGAAGGCTGGGCAATCCACTTCAGTAGTGATACCGCCTTGGAAATCCAAGGAGGGGTGGCTCTGAGTCGGTCCTACTCAACAGCACATAACAACACCACCACCCAGATGCGGCTGGAACTCCGCCCCTTCAGCAGCCGCCCCTCCCTGGAGGACCACCCAGAACAAAGCTTCACTCCCCCAGCCCCTTCCACCAACACCATCTACAGCGCCCAGCGCCCAACCAATCGGAGCCTCAGGATTGGGCCAGGAGGCAGGAAACTGGGGAGGGACACACTGGCTGGGGAACCAGACCCCCCTGGGTTTGGAGCCTGGCTCTGCCCACATACAGCTGTGTCAGCCCTGTGCCTCACCCTGTGCATCTGAAGGGTGGGCTGCCCCGGCAGAATCTACATCTCAGGATGGGTGGCTGCGAGGATGCTACCCCTTAACACATGCAAAGAACTCAGAACTGTGGCTGGCGCATAACTGGGAAGGAACCGGAAGAGAACGTGGTCCGTGTCCAGTGTCAGTGAGAATTACTCTCAGAGCCACATACCTGGTGAGCACGTATTACTTCCCTCCCCCTCGTTTCTCAACATGCCCACCACGGACAGGGAGGGGTGCTAGAGCGTGAGTCATCCGCAGCACCCCGCGGGAGGGGCTGTCTATCCAGGCAGTGCCGCTCGGTCAGTCGTCACACTGCCGTCCTCACATCCCAACTGTTCCCACCTCAACGGGTGACCTTGAGCTCGCACCTGGCCGTGCTGAGCCCAGGGCTCCTTGCCCACAAAATGGACACAGTAAGGCCTATCTCATCAACAACTGAGAACCAGGGAGTCCACAGCGCTCTCAGCCCGTGTCTGGACCTGGTCTACATACATCACCCCGGGTTTGATCCGTGTGGGCCACTAGCAGGCTGGGTGACCTTGGGCAAGTCCCTTAACCTTCCTGTGCCTCTGTTTTCACAGCTGTAAATGAGGAGAGTGACGGCAGTCATCGTCGGACGACAGGAGCTGGTCAGACCTTTGTTGTTGGAGCTCCCGCCCCGTCGGCCTGGCTCTGACTCACAGTGACCGTGTGCACAACAGAACAAACACTGCCCGGTCCTGCGCCGCTCCCGTGACCCCTTGCAGATCTCCAGACCTTTCTTCCTCATCATCTTAGTCTGGAAGCTGCACACAGGCCTCCGCAGGCAGAAGGGGTGGCTGCCCATGAGGAGCACCAGCTGGGACTAGATCCCTGGTCTCCTGTGTGGAAGGCGAGAATTCTACCCCTGCCCACCACTGCCCCGAGCCAGAGCATAAAAATTAAAAAAAAAAACTCACTGCTGTAGAGTCAGATCCGACTCATAGTGACCCCTCCTTGGGTTTCCGAGGCAGCATCACAACGGAAGTAGATTGTCCAGTCTTCCTTCCAAGGAGTGGCTGGTGGGTTTGAACTGCCAGCCTTCCGGTTAGCAGTCAAGCATTTAAACTTGTAAAGTGTGTACACTGAGCAGCCTGTTGCTCACACAGCGGCTGGCTCCACGTCCACCGCCCCGAAGGTGCTGCCAGCGCCTCCAGACACGTTCTTGGAATGCTTTCTGATTACCGTCCTAGCTGCATCACTGGCCTGCCTCGGTCGCCCCGTATCCCAGGCAGGTGACATCACTTCCCAGAAGCCCGGTTGAAAGCAACGCCTGCCTGGTGTCCACGTTCAGAGAGGTCTTGTAGGTCAGATGTCTGGTTCAAAGCAGGGCAGCTCAAGAGGCAATGCCAGGAGCATCTCCATTGGGGACGACTGTCACCTTCAGCTAAGTGACCTTGGACATGTCCTGGAAACTCTTTGGAATGTAGTTTACTCATCTGTCAACTCTTCTAGCCCAACCATTGACCCCTGCTGGAATTCCCTCCTCTAAAGCATCCCTAGTTAAATAGTTAAGGGATTGGCTGGTAACCGAAAGGTCAGCGGTTCAAATCCAGCAGCCTCTCTGCAAGAACAATGTGCTGCGTTAAAGATGACAGCCTAGAAAACCCAATGAGGCAGTTGTACTCCGTCACATGGGGTTACTAGAAGGGGAAAGTGACTCAACGGTACGCAACAGAAAAGCATCCCTGCCAGGCAGCCACCCTTTCTTTGAATGCCTCCAGGGATGGGAGACTCATTACTTCCCAGGGCTGCCTACAGTACTCCTGGACAGCCTGACCGGTTAGCCAGGTGTCACACCTGCCTGACATCCTCCTCCTTGGTATAAGCCAAACTGGGTGCCGGACCGGGAGCGGAACAGGCAGAGGGCAAACGGAGGAGGCTCAGGCTGAGCAGGGAATCACCTCAGCAGGTTCAGCCTAGGGACACAGAGCTCCTGGCACAGGCCACCTCTCCTCGGCTGGCGGAGCAGCTAGGACTGGGAGAGCTGGGAAGGGAAGGGTTCCTCCCGACAAGCCCAGCTTGGACACTCAGCACCCACAGTGGCCCTTCTCTGAGCTCCAACACGAGGCTGCCACGGTGCCCCCACCCCCATACCCAAAACACAGACAACGGAGTTGGGGGATGACAACCACTTTGGGAAGCTCAAGTGCCTTTCACAGGGTCCACGTTGGGAATAAGAGAACTCAAAGCCCACCGACAGGGCCCTCGAATGGCCCCTCTCATGCTCGTCCTTGCCCGTGCAGCCTCTTCACCAGGGACCAAGTGAGACAGTAAACACAAACGCACTTCAAGAAGCAAAGAGCACACTGGCGGCCAGGGTGGTCTTTAAGAAGGTGTAAGGTGGCGGGAAGGGATGCTGTGTTTATTTCAGGTTTGGACCCAGTCCTCTAGACTTTTACACACTGCATTTACCTTTCAGCGTTCTAAATACCGTTCTTAAAAGACAGGAAGTCCCTGACTGGGTGCTGTATTCGAGAAAACAGGGGCTTCTTTAAATTCAACCAAAACATACTGGGGGGAGACGACTCCTGGCGCTCACGGTACCTGATGCTCAGGTGAGGGCGGGTCTCCTTGGAGATTTCACCAGAGGAACAAAGAGAGGAAGGAGCTCCAGTGAAGAAAGGCGCGTGCGCACGCCAGCACCCCGTGCCAGTCTGGCCAGGGGCATTAGAAAGGGGATGGAGGCCACGAAGACCTCCAAGAAGGGGCCATCTCGCCGAGGAGACGGCCTTCCCCCCTAGAACCAGCAAATGGGCTTGAAGGTGCACCTTCGCAGGGCACAGACGGGGCATCCGGGCAGACCCTGGGACCTCCCCGACACAGAGCCCACTGGTAGGATGGGCAGGGCTAGGGGCAGGAAGAAGGGGGTCAGAAGGTGCCAGCTGGGGCGCTGGGACTTGGCTTAGACAAGACTCCCACTAACATCAAGAAGGGCTCTCTCTCAGAGCGCGCTCCATTGTCAGGGGAAAGCCGTCCCCCAGGGGAGGGGGCCCCCCATCACCCAATCCAGGAGGACGCTGTCTCCCGCGCCCGCCCGTTCTGCGCAGCCCCGCTCGCGGCCCCCGCGCACGCGGCGCGCTTTCTTTGTTGCCGCCGCCGCCGCCCGAGATTTGGGGTGCACACCCTGTCGCGCGGGACTGCGGTGGGGCCAGGTCGCCGGGGTGCCCCTTACCTTATCCGGGGGCGGGAACTGCAGCTGATTGACATCCAGGGGCGTCATCAGCGGGATGGTGTCGAAGCCATCCTCCAGCAGCGCCTGCTTGGTGCCTTTCTCCGCGAAATTGTTCCCCAACTTCACCATTGTGCCAGGAGACCGAGGTTGTCGCCTGCGGAACGCAGGGCCGCAGGCGTCACCGCGCGCGGAATCTGCACCCTCCCGCCGCCCGGGGAGGGGGCTTGCCCGCACCCTCTCCCGCCCCCTGCGTCCCCAGGTCGTCCGCGCGCTCGCCGGCCGCGTCTCGCTGCGGAGGGTCCTGAGGACGCTGCGGGCACAGCCCGATGGGGGTGTCGGGGGTGCTCTGTGTGTACCGATCGCACCTCGCCGCCTGAAGCGCCAGCGCAGGAGCGCCCGCGGCTGGGGGAGGGGCACCGCCCTTGCCCGGCCGGGGTAAACGCGTCCTTAGCCTTGGGGCCACGGCCAGCCGCCGCCGGAGGCGATGCGCGGCCCCTCCCAGCGCCCCGGCCCGGCCCCGGCCCCGGCTCTCACCCTCGCGTCTAGCAGGTCTGACGAGCGCTCGGAGCTCCGCGTCGCCCTCTCTGAGCGCAGCAATGGCGAAGGCGGTGCCGGGCTG
>NW_006921811.1:3857280-3861108 GCF_000298275.1 Orycteropus afer afer | reverse complement strand
CCCTCCCTGCGGCCCCCCCTGCCTCGGGTTAATGGGGCGCGGGCGGGGGAACGCGGGGCTCGGCGGCTCGCCTTGACGCAACGTGCTCTCCAAGCGCACAAAGGAGAGCGGCTTGGGCTGAAGGGCTCCCCCGGGACCCCGCCGCCCCAAGTGGGGGGGGGGGGCTAGAAAGGGGAAGAGGAGCGCGCTCCGGGGACCCCGCGCCCGTCGCGAGCGGGGTGAGGGTGGGGAGCGCCCCGGGACTGCTCAGGGAGTGGAGGTTCCAGAGCTGCCCGGCGGGCCCCGCGGGGCTGGTGCGCCAGCGAGCCGGGCTGGGGGTGCAGGGTGCGGGCTGCGCCACTCTGGGGCGGCGGCCAGGGAGAAGAGAGAGTGGAAACCGGGGAGGAAGGGGTGTTCTACGATTGCTGCGATCCCTGAAGGTGGAGGTGGGCCACAGCTGCACCGCTTGGGGCGCTGACGAGGGGTGAAAAGCTTGGGGACATCTCCGGGAGGCAGTGACACAGATCCGAGCGTCCCCTGCATGCAACGGAGAGAGGACGCGTCCCGGGATAAAGGGTCGACGGGTAGGAGCGGACGGCGGATTGTCAGTGTTGCAGGGTGTGAGGGGCGCCCTCCGAGCGCTGGACAGCGGGTGGCCGGGGTGGGGTGCGCCCCCGAGGAGCCGGGGGACGGTTCTGGGCAAAGGGAGTCAGATGTGGGCAAGGGTTTCCTGGCCTGGTCGGAAGGGCAGGGAGGGGATTCCCCACTGCAGCATCAGCCCTGGGCACCACCGGAGGGAGGAGCGCTCCTGCAGCCTGCAATGAATTGGGGGCAGTTACCGCTACTGCCCACAGTAGGGCCGCGCTTTGCAGACCTCGAGCCAGCCCAGGCCTCCCAGATGGAAAACCGCCCGGAGGGGACTGGGAACGCTACCGAGCGCGAGTGGGTGGGGGACGCAAGGCAGGTGGCTGCTTGAGCAACTGGAGAAAGGGAACACCCGGCTTCCCGGGGCCCGGGGGCACAAAGTAGGCGTCCCCCAAAGTCG
Source organism: Orycteropus afer afer (assembly GCF_000298275.1). Taxonomy (NCBI): domain Eukaryota; kingdom Metazoa; phylum Chordata; class Mammalia; order Tubulidentata; family Orycteropodidae; genus Orycteropus; species Orycteropus afer. Next base: position 3,860,084 of record NW_006921811.1, on the reverse strand, counting down.
TTACCTTCACTCCGGGTCTGGGTCCACTTTACAGGGCTGAGGCCCGGCGTCTCCCAAACGACAGAATCCCAGGGGATAAACCGAGAAGGAGGAGCACTGCTACCAGGAACAGGCGCTGCGCCCACGACCCGCGTTAGGAGCCTTCCACATGCCCCAGTTTTCAAAATTCCACAAGGGCCCCGCCCTCTGTGACAGGTTCCTGGTAGCTGACCCAGGTGCGCCGAAGGGCCTTGGACCCCAGGTACCTGGCTGGGGCCCAGGTCTTTGTGGGAGGCTATCCCTGGCCAGCCGAGAGAGGGCGGGGGTCAAATGCCCTGGCTTCTACCACACAGCCGCCAGCGCCCTGGTAGCCACAGAACCCACAGGTTGTTTCCATGGTATCACCTCTTCTGCATGGGGCTCGGGTTTCAATCCTCTCCTGATGCAGGTGGAGTAGGAGCATTGGAAATCTGGGCACACCAGCCTGCTCCAGCCCCGGACTTCGCCCCCCCCCCAGACACACATCCGCCTGCAGGTGACAGGCCTGAGGTCTGACTTCACCTGTCGGTAGAGACCCTGTGGGCCTCCGGGTAGGAATGATTGTGCCCCACTGTCAGGCCCAAGTTTTTAATAAAACCCACTGCAGGCTACACCCACACCCTGAGGCCACAATCCCACATGCAGTGCAACAGGATGGGGCCACCCTGGGCTCTGTGCACACCCACCCCCTGCTGTGGAGGGTGTTCTGAGTCATGGCGCCCCCCTGTGGGTCGGGGTTCTCACTGGTGATTCCTAGAAGTAGATGGCCAGGCCTTTCTTCCAAGGTGCGTCTGGGCAGTATTGAACCTCCAGCCTCTGGATTAGCAGCTGAAAGCATTAACCGTTAACCATGTGCACCACCCAGTATCCTGACAGATAAATAGAGAGATAGGTTCATGCCATCAACTCAGCTAAAACAGACCAGGGAGAAAGGGCTGGTGACTTACCTCCAAAATCAGCCCATGAAAACGGTCAAGCAGCAAATGATCATGGGGACGGTGTGCACAGGGTTTCATTCTCTTGGGCATGGGGTCCAGGTCAGTTTGGGGCCAATTCAGTGGTAGCTAACCAGGAAAAAAAAAAACAACCCACTGTGGTGGAGTCAATTCTGGCTCACAGCACCCCTAGAGGACAGAGTGGAACTGCCCCACAAGGTTTCCAAGACTCAGTCTCTAAGGAACACACCACCTCATCTTTCTCCCCAGCAGCGGCTGGTGGGTTCAAACCACTGACCTTTAGGTTAGCAGCTGAGTGCTTTAACCACTGTGCTACAACAAATGCAACCTGAAGACAGGGTTGCCCGTAACATCATTGTGACATTCTGTCTCCTGGATCTAACACTGACAAAATGCTCATTTCCAGAAAACACCATCTTTATTTAAAAATGCATAATGTATGCACAAAAGCCTAAATAAAATTAGTAGTGGTGTCTTGTGGGGTTTTTTTGTGTTTTATGTGAGTGTCCCCAGCACCTGACCCCCCCTGAGCACTCAGCGGCTGGCTGAGGAATGAGTGGACAATGTGTGTCTGTTGCCTTGTATGTACTCACAGAAATGGAGCAGATACTGTCACTGGGCTCAGAGGCTTTGGGGCATGTGTATAAACAGAACTGTGTGTAGTGGGGTGTCATTCTTTTGTTTGTTTTGCCCATATTCTCTCTCTCTCTCTCTCTTTTTTTTTTTTAAATTGTGATTTGGGTGAAAGTTGACAGAGCAAATTCACTTTCCATACAGCAGTTCACACACATGTTGTCTCATGACATTGACTACAATTTACCACAATGCAACAGCTCCCCTCCCACTTCCTCCTGATAGTTACCTCTTCCCTATGTCCATCCCTCCATGCACTCTTGCTCCCTGAGCTGTCTCCCTGTGCATAAACAGCCCTTCTTTCTCCCATGATTGTTTTCTCCAAGGAATGTATCTACCTCAGGTAAATGTTCAACTCATATTCCTGTCTTTTGTTTGGCTGGAAGCCACAGGTGTAGGTTCAATTCCAGATCTGAAGGGCAGCTAGGGGCCATAGTCTCAGTAGTTCCACCAGGCTCTATCAGACCAGCAAACCTAGTCCTCCCCCATCCTTTTTTAAAAATGATTTTGAGTTTTGTTCCACATTGTTCTCCCTCTCTATCCAGGATCTCCTACATAGATCCCCCTCCGAATGGTTGACAGTGGTAGCAGGTATTTTGCCCATATTCTCTTAATGAAGCACTCAGTAATTCCTAATTTTCCTGAAATATTTCTAAGATCCATTTTGCTTTGAGTGTGAGAGCCTTGACCTTGGGGTGTAGGGATGGTGAACAAGAAGAGAGATGGGTGCAGGGCATGGGGGGGGGTCCTCCCTGAGCCTCAGTTTCCTCAGCTAAAAGGGAATGGGAGTGATCGCAAAGGTTTTCTTTTTTTCACTGCAAGATTTGGGATATAAGAGATAATTTTAAAAATGCTCCCTTGGTGGAATCCCCGAGACACCCTTCCATGGAGCCCACCCCAGGGATCACATCTCAGCCAAGCAATAAAACCAAAACCAAACTCACTGCAGTGGAGTCAACTCATAGTGACCGCTCCTTGGGTTTCCGAAGCAGTATTTCTACAGAAGTAGATTGCCTGATCTTCCTTCCGAGGAGTGGCTGGTGGATTTGAACTCCCAGCCTTCTGATTAGCAGTCAAATGCCTTAGGCACAACGCCGCCAGAGCTCCTAAAAATAGACCAGAGCCAAACAATAGACAGGCCTATGCAGTGAACAATACCACCAGGGAGAAACAGGCTTCTGATGATAATCAACCCGA
>NW_006921811.1:3846375-3857100 GCF_000298275.1 Orycteropus afer afer | reverse complement strand
CAACCAACGTCACAGAACAAACTGTGTATAAATTGTTGAATGGGTTATAAACGTGCTCTGGAAACTTTCACCAAACCACACTAAAATGATTTAAAAAAAAAACTTCACATTTCATCCAGGTCTGCGCTCCAGGGCCATGCCTGGTTTCCAGGTGGTAGGTGCGCAGTGTCAGCGGCCAGTGGCTCTTCTGATTGGATAATGATCTCCAAGTGCAGGTGCTTCTGAATTCCTCAGCCCCACCCACTGTTCCTCACAACCAAGCTCTTTCCACCTGTTCAGCTGTCCAACCCTAAAACGAAGAACATGAAAGAAGAAGAATATTTCAGACAAAAGATTGGTGTCCTTATAGAGCTGGAAGGAAGGAACCCTGGTAGCACAGTGGTTAAATTGCTCCACTGTTAACCTAAAGGTGGGCAGTTCAAACCCAATTTGAATCCACCGGTTGATTGGTGGAGGAAAGATGAGGCGGTCTGCTTCTGTAAATACTGACAGCCTTGGAAACCCTGTGGGGCAGTTCCACTCTGTCCTCTAGGGGCGCTCTGAGTGGTAATCGACTCCCGGGCACTGAACAGCAACCACAGAACTTGAAGGAACTAGAAATGCTAGCTAGTGGCTCAGAAGTTTCCCTTAGCAGGGCCGTAGGGATGAAGAAGGAGAGCAGCCAGCAACAAAAGACAATAGAATGTCCTGTGTCGAGGGGACGCACCGGTGTGGTTCCAAAGAACGCATCCGATACTCCTTTCTGCGGAGTGGTGAGAGGCCAAATTCAGGAGACAAGGCTCCGCACAGTCTGGCTGCAGGAAGATGCAGGTGGGGTGAAAAGTTCATTTAGTGAGTAGGGATTTTCATGCTGCAAAATCCTGTAGTTCCAGCCCTCCATCTTATGTCGGACACTGAGGCCAGCCGGGAGCAGGGTTCATCGTTGCCGGCCACCAAGCAGAGAAGAAGAATCTAGCCCTGGGCTTCCCGCCTTTTCATTTGACCCCCAGGTAAGCAGGTGAGCTTTGCAGACCAAGCCAGGCCAGCCTCCACCAGCCCCCTATGGACTCAATCATGTCCCCAAAAAACAGCTGTGCAAGCTCTAACCTCCAGCACCTGTGAAGGTGCCCTGGTTTAGAAACAGGGCCTTTGCAGACGTTGTCAGTTAATACGAGGTCACACTGGAGGAAGGTGTGTCCGGGTCATCTGTGTTGCTGCTGTTCGCTGGGGTCCAGTGGGCCCTCACTCGTGGCAGCCCCATGCCGAACAGGACAAAGTCCTGGCCCGTCTTGCTCCGTCCCCGTCATCAGTGCACATGGAACCATTGTGAACCACAGAAGGGTTTTTGTTGGGTTATTTTCAGTAGCTTGCCAGGCTTTTCTCCTGGTCTGTCTTAATCTGGGGAAGCTCCCCCTGAAGCCTGTTGACGTCATAGCAACACACAAGGCCCCACTGACTGACACATAAGCCATGGCTGTGCACGAAGAGCACTGGCCGGGAATGGAACCCAGGTCTTCTGCGTGGGAGGCGAGAATTCGACCACTGAACCACCGCTGCTCCTTAATCCTGTGTGACTGGTGGCCTTACAGGAAAGAAGAGACAAGGGCAGATAGCCATGAGAAGACAGAGGCAGAGATTGGAGTGACGTGACTGCAAGACAAGGGACCACCAGAAGCTAGGATGAGGCAAGAAGGCTCCTCCCCCAGCACAGACAGAGGGCATGGCCCTGCCCACACCTGGATTTCAGACTCAGCTCCGGAACTGTGAGACTGTGAGTTGTTTATCGCACCCAGTTTACAGTCCTTCATTACAGCAGCTCCGGGACACTAATACACAAGACCTCCCCGGCACCGTTATCCCCCTGGAGGCCACAGTGGTGCTGGGCTGGGCAGCTGCCCTTGACCTCCAGACCCACCCATACCATCTCCCCTTCTCTAGGCCTGCGCTGACCTCTGCAGACCATGGCCCACTCCCAGGCCCTCTGGATAGCAGTGGCTTGCTCCCTGGTGCTCTCAGCCTGGCCGTGTCCCTCAACAGAAGGCCACTCTCCATCCAGGTAGCCTTCATTTCTTCCAGGGGACCTGTCACCTCTCCCTCCCCACCTCCCTTCTGGTCCAGGGATGGCACCAGCTCCCCCACTGCCAGCCCAGGCTACTGGACCACCCCTTCTTGGTCCCCACTCCCCACTCATACCTCTGGCTCCTCAAATGATCCTAATGTAGCATGCCACCTGCCTGCCCCTGAGATCTTGACCGGCACAGGTAAGGCAGGAACGTTTTTTGCTCCCTGCCCGGACCACCCCCCCGCCCAGCCTCAAAGAAGAAACGCCTCTCGTGACCTTCCTCCAGGGAAAAGAATTAGATGATGCTGCAGCTGAGAAAATCCTCTCCCTTCCTGATTATTGTTATATCTTTTTTTTTTTTTTTTTTATTAGGTGTCATCCAGTCGGTTCCACTCATGGTGACTCTACATGCAACTTCACAAAATTTTTCAAGATGAACAAGCAAGTACTGCTAGACTCACTTTAAGATGAAGAACCCTAAGAACTAGTTGAAGTGACCATATAAAGAAGAGGTAATCCAAAGAGGGGGCAGTGGGGGGTGGTCAGAGACCTGGGTCTGAGTTCTGGCCAATGCACCTAGTGCACAGGTACCACTCATCTGTCGGTGGAGGCTTGGGTGTGGCTAGGAAGCTAACCAGGTTTCAGCAGTACTTCTAGACTAAGGCAGACTAGGAAGAAGGGCCTGGCAATGAACTTATGACAATCAGCCAGGGAGACACTGTGCATCACAACAGTGCTGTGTGCAGCCCACCGTGGGATGGGGCAGGGCCAGGCAGTGCTCTGTTCCGTTGTGTGTGAGGTCACCGTGAGGCGAGGGCCAGCTGGACAGCAGTGTACAGGGATGCTCTTCCAGTCCCCTCCACCGCACCCAAGGCTTGGTTCTCATCTCTCAGATGTGGCAACTAAGGAAGGCTTGGATGGGACACAGTTGTTGTTATAGACTGAATTCTGTCACCCAGAAATATATGTTGAAGTGTAACCCCTGTGCCTGTGACCCTGTTAGCAAATAGGATCTTTAAAGATGTCATTAGTTAGGTTCCCATGAGGTCAGACTGGAGGAGGGTGGGTCTTAGTCCCATGCGATGGGCATCCTTGTAAAAGAGGAGGAGAGACACAGAGGCAGGGGACACACAGGGTGTTACGAGACACTGTCCCTGTGATCCCAGGAATAACTGAAGCTGGCAGAGACGGGAGACAGCTTCTCCCCTAGGCTCAGAATGAACCACCATGGCCAACACCCTGCCCTCAACACCAGCCTGTAGACAATACGTTAATGTTCAGATGAGCAGTTGCAGTGTAGTAAATTAGTGTGGCTTTTCTACCCATAAGTCTTTGTAAACTCCTAGGTGGGATTTGTTATGAGCAACTGAGGAGCTCCTGATTGCTAAAGTTGTCCACCTGGAGTATTTCTGTTGGGAATGGCACAAAACAATGTTCTGGGAGGTTCCCACTCTCTCTCAGGTGCTTAGAGTTCTGATGCTATGATTGGCTAGTTTGGCTACTCTGCCAGGCTCAAAAGGAGGCCTCCTAGAGGCAGAACTCTCTCTGACTGCTGGTTGAGGAAGACGTGCTGCTGAAAGAGACATGCGCTCCTGAAAGAGACACACGCTCCTGAAAGAGACGCAAGAGACTCGCATTGCTGAGTAAGACATCGAGGGACATGCACTGCTGGGGGAGAGACTGTGAGAGACTTGGTGGAGAGACAGTGGGTTGGGAGAGAGACTGAGCGTTTTTCCTAAACTTGAATTATAGCCTGGTGCTTCTCTAATAAACCCCATAATCTGTGAGTTCTGCATGGCCACTGTAGCGAATTATCAAATTTAGGAGAGAGGTGGTGGGTGCTTTGGGAGGAACATTGGAGAAAGGGCTGGAGGGAGGCAGCATGTCTGGCCTCGCAGGAATAGGCCTTGAGCTATTGATGGTGATTCTGCCTTCCTCTTGTGGGATTAGAGGAGGTCAGAACATGTGGCCTCCTTGTCCTTTTTGCAGCAGCCCAGTTGGTGGCATTTGTTACCACAGCCCTAGGAAACCAATACAGTTGCTAGGATCAAAACTCCAAGCCAAACTCACTGCCATTGAGTCTATTCCGACTTGTAGCAACCCCCATTGGGTTTCCAAGGTGGTGAATCTTTATGGAAGTAGACTGCCCCATTTTTCTTCTACAAAGTGGCTGATGGGGTTGAGCGCTAACCTTCTAGTTAGCAGTCAAATGATGTAGGCACTGCGCCACCAGAGCAATTGTTAGGATGTTGTTGTTAAGTGCCATCAAGTTGCCTCTAACTCATAGCGACCCCGTGTGCAACAAAATGATACACTGCCTGGACCCGCAACAGCCTCACAATCCTCGCTATACCCGAGCCTGTTGTTGCAGCCACTGTGTCAGTCCATCCTGTTGAGGGCCTTCCCCTTTTTCGCTGACCCTCCACTTTACCAAGCATGACAGCCTTCTCCAGGGAGTGGTCCCTTCTGACAACATGACCAAAGGAGGTGAGATGAAGTCTGGCCATTCTCACTTCCAAGGAGCACTCCAGCTGCACTTCTTCCAGGACAGATCTGTTAGTTCTTCTGGCAGTGCATGGTACCCTCAGTATTCTTCACCACCACAGCTCAAAAGCATTCACTCTTCTTAGGTTTTTCTTATTTATTGTCTTGTTCATTGTCGGGCTTTCACATGCATATGACACAATGAAAACACTATAGCTTGGGTTATCCACACCTTAGTCTTCAAAGAGATATCTTTGCTCTTCAGCACTTTGAAGAGGTCTTTTGCAACAGATTTGCCCAGTGTAATGTGTCCTCTGATGTCTCGACTGCTGCTTCCATTGGTGTTGATTGTGGAACAGAGTAATATGAAATCCTTGACAACTTCAGTCTTCTCTCCATTTACCATGATGTTTCTTATGGGTCCAGGTGTGAAGATTTTTGTTTTCTTTATGTTGAGGTGTAATCCATACTGAATGCTGTAGACTTTGATCTTTGTCAGTAAGTGCTCCAAGTCATCCTCACTTTCAGCAAGTAAGGTTGTGTCGCATGTATATCGCAGGTGGTTAACAAGTCTTCCTCCAATCCTGCTGCCACGCTCTTCTTCATATAGTCTAGCTTCTCGGATTATTTGTTCAGCGTACAGATTGAATAAGTATGGTGAAAGGACACTATTCTGATGCACTCCCTTCCTGATTTTAAACCACACAATATCCCCTTGTTCTGTTCGAATGACAGCCTCCTGGTCTATGTATAGGTTCCTCATGAGAACAATTAAGTGTTCTGGAATTCCCCTTTTTCTCAATGTTATCCATAATTTGGTATGATCCACACAATCGAATGCTTTTGCATAGTCTATAAAACACAAGTAAACATCTTCCTGGTATTGTTTGCTTTCAGCCAGGACTCATCTGACATCAGCAATGATATCCCCTCTTCCATGTCCTTTTCTGAATCCAGCTTGCATTTCTGGAAGTTCCCTGTCAATGTACTGCTACAACTGTTTTTGAATTATCTTCAGCAAAATTTTACTTGTGTGGGATATTAATGATATTGTTTGATAATTTCCACATTCTGTGAGATCACCTTTCTTTGGAATGGGTACAAATATGGATCTCTTCCCATCAGTTGGCCAGGTAGCTGTCTTCCAGATTTCTTGGCATAGATAAGTGAGTACCTCCAGCACAGCATGCATTCATTGAAACATCTCAATGGGTATCCTGTCAACTCCTGGAGTCTTGTGGATGGTTGTTAAGATGATGGCAGGATGCTGTGTTGGCAGAAGAAGGGAGAAAAACAGGTACTTCGAGAACTTAGTCAAAGTATGCCCCATTTGTAGACTCCTAACCAAGAACACAGGGGCTCTGATGGCACAGTGGTTAAGGCACTTGGCTGCTAACCAAAAGCTCACCAGTTCAAGGTGAGGCAGTCTGCTCCCATAAAGATTTACAGCCTTGGAACCCTCTGTGGCAGTTCTACTAGGGTCGCTGTGAGTTGGAATTGACTCGATGGCTGTGGGGTTTTGAACCAAGTATGGAAGGAGGCCCAGTGGCACAATAGTTAAGCGCTTGGCTGCTAACAGAAAGGTGGATGGTTTGAATCCACCCAGGGGCTCCAGGAGAGAAGGAGCTGACAATTAGCTTCCATAAAGATGACAGCCTATTAAATCGTTTGGGCCAGTTCCACTCCGTCTTATGGGATTGCTGTGAGTTGCAATAGACTCAACATCACCCACAACTGCCGAGCAGGCAGCCCTCTCCCCTCACAGCTCTGCCTCCGATGTTTCCTTCCCAACTGTGAATTCCATCAAGGCCCCAATAGGGGGAGGAGACACCCCCGCAGCTGAAGATCACGCTCTGGTCCGTGCCAACTAGAGCTGATTCCGTGTGTCATCCTCTTTGCTCATTGGTAAGAGATTCCTAACAACAGTGTAGTTTGGGGCAGAACACATCCTTGCTGGGCCTCAGTTTCCCCTTCCATAAAATGTGGGGGTTGGGTTAAAATGATAACCGGATTCCCCTCCAGCTTAAAGGCCCTGTTGTCCTTTGGTTCACCGTCACTGGGTTAAATGGCCCAGCAAAAATTCGAACCTAGATTACTGAGGGCACTTGGAGGCCAAGCTGCCTGTTACCTGGGGAATAAGTGACAAGGACCATATAATTCAATTTATTACACCCACCCCCCCGCCTTTTTCATAAACATTCCAATATCATGTAGCACTAGCTAAGTGCCAGGTTTCTAGCTTGTAGCAATAACTTGCATTAAATTATTTAACCAGTAAATGACTATAAAAGCAGTTGGTTGGGATAAAGAACCGCAGGACGGCCAAGTGCAGAGGACGATCACAGTGCTGCGTGCTTGCATTCATGATTGAATCTTTAAATCTGCAGATGGATGAGTGCAGTTCCTCCCACGCTGTGTGGAGCCAGGGTCCCTGGGAGAGCGTCAAGGATTCACGGGCTCCCCGGAGCGTGCAGGCGATCGCACAGCCAAAGGCTCAGCTGCATTGCAGGCAGCGCAGCCAGGGACTGGAGGGGGCTTCTCCGTCTCTACTGGCCCCGGCCGTGCAGCTAGGACTGGGGTTAGTAGTCACAGCGTGCATGGCATCAGCACGCCGGCTCCTCGGCCAGTGATGGCCTGCAGGCCCTGAGCTGGCCTGGAACTCCGGGGCGTTTAATTTTTAACATCCATCATCTGTAAGCATTTCCCTGTCTGGCAGCCATCCCTTGTTTCTCCATGAGCAAATTTTCTAAGACTGATTTTTTAACCCCTCCCCACCTCTAAACGGTCCACTTTTACTCATTTTGGATGAGAGCTGTTTGAGAACACAAAGCACGTTCCCCTGCCTTCAGAAACAGAGGGTGTGGCAAAGAATTTCACCTCTCCCTGCAGAATCAGGCATCTTTGTGCCCCCTTGCTGCCCAGGGGCCCAGTGATGGGTGGGGGCCGAGCTGGACCAGGTGTGGTGGGTGAGACGAAGCTGGGCCAAGTGTGGTGGTTGGGACCAGACAGGGATGGGTGCAGTGAGTGGGGGCTGAGCTGGAGCAGGTGGGGTGCTTGGGGCCAAGGTGGGCCGGGTGCAGTGAATGGGACCGGGCTGGGCCAGGTGGGGTAGGTAGGGACCCGGTGCCCCACTGAGTGTCTCCAGGCTGCTGGGATTGCTCAGTGCTTATCTCTGCTCTCGATGGTGTGTCTCCGTGACCTCCAGCCCAGTCAGCAGTGCCAGCAGCTGTTCTCACCACTCACCCACCTCCCTTTGCAGTTTGCTGTCTCTAATCCTTTGTGGCGGGAAAACCAACTGCCAGCCTTACTAGAATGGCATCTGAAAGCAGTGAGGAGGCTCTCCAGCCCAGATTTCTTACTGAATGCATTTGCCTGGTTCATTTGAATGTGCTATGCACCGTTTTTTATTGTGGATAAAATAAATATTTAATTGTAGATAAAATAAATAACATAAAACACAGACAATAAAATGTGCCATTCGAACCATTTTAGGTGTATAATTCAATGGCATTAATTACACGGTGGGGTTGTGTGACCATCGCCACTATCCACCCCCCATCACCCCAGAGAGAAAACCTGCGCCTGAGAAGCTCTCATATCCCACTCCTCCCGCCAGCCCTTGGGAGCCTCTAATCTGCTTTAGGCCCAGTGACTGTGCTAGTTCATGATACTCCACCTAAGCGGAATCGGACAGGATTTGTGCTTTTGTGTCTGGCTTCTCTCACTACTCAGCATCATGTTTTCAAGGTGCATCTGTGTTGTAGCGTGTCTCAGAGCTTTGTTTCCCTTTACATCTGAGTCCTGTTCCATTGTGTGTATGGACCCCAAACAATAATGCCAAAGATTAAGAAATTGAAGATTTGTTGTGAGAAGCCATCTAAGGGGAAACTATTGGTCTCTTCCTGTCTGGAGCAAAGAAGAGTGAAGAAAAACAAAGGTGCAGGAAATAATTAGTCCAAAGGACTCATGCAGCATGTGAACCCCAGCCTCCACAACCCTGAGACCAGAAAAACTAGATGTTGCCCAGCTCCCACTGCTGACTGCCCTGAAAGGGATCACATAAGAGGTCCCAGATAGAGTGGGGGAAACTGTGGAACAAAACTTAAAATCACAAGAAAGACCAAGCTTACTGGCCTGATGAAGACTGGTGGAACTCCCAAGACTATGGCTCTTAGACACCCTTCAAACTTAACCCCCATGACTCAAGTGACAGCCAAATGATAGGGAGACCTCTCAGGTAAACAGCAATATCAATCAGGAGGGTATGCACTTGTTACAACAATCAAGCGTATGAGATCAAGAGGACAGCATTTGCCCAGAGAAGGAGCTAGGAAGGAGGGTGGGGGTGGGAAGGAAGCACAAAGGGAAGGCCTGGGTGCAGGGGGGTGGGGAGTGGGAAGAATGCTGTTACAGTCTGGGGCTGTAAAAGTCACAAAACAAAGTATATGGATTGGTGAGTGGAAAATAGATTTATTCTGCAAACTTTCACCTAAATCACAATTGGAATAAAAAAGAAATTGAAGATTTTTACCAACTTCTGTGGTCTGAAATTGCTCAAACATTCAGTCAAGAGGCATTGATAATTATTGGTGTTAGGAATGCAAAAGTTGGAAACTAGGAAAGAGCTTCAGTAGTTGGAAAGTGTGGCCTTGGTGATAGAAACAATGCTGGAGAGTGCATGATAGAATTTTGCAAGACAATGACTTATTCCTTGTAAACACCTTTTTTTAAACAGCATAAACAACAACTACCCATGTGGACTTCAGTGGATGGACTACATAGGAATCAAATCAACTACATCTGTGGAAAGAGACCATGGAGAAGCTCAATATCATCAGTCAGAACAAAGTCAAGCACCTACTTTGGAACAGTCTATCAGTTGCTCATGTGCAAGTTCAACTTGAAGCAGACGAAGATTAAAAGAACTTCACAAGAGCCAAAATACAACCTTGATTATATCCCACCTGATTTTACAGACTATCTGAAGAATAGTTTTCATTCACTGAACACTAATGACCAAAAATCAGCTGAGTTATATGGGATGGCATCTGGGACATCATACACGAAGAAAGCAAAAGTTCATTAACAAGACAGCAAAGGAAGAAAAGACCAAAATGGATGTCAGAAGAGACTCTGAAATTTGTTCTTAAATGGAGCTTATAACTAAAGTGAATGAAAGAAATGATGAAATAAAAGAGCTGAACAGAAGATTTCAAAGGGCAGCATCAGAAGACCAAGTAAAGTATTATAATGAAATACGCAAAGCCCTGGAGTTAGAAAACCAAAAGGGAAGAACACACTTGGCATTTCTCAAGCTGAAGGAACTGAAGAAAAAATTCAAGTCTCAAGTTGCAATACTGAAGGATTCTATGGACAAAATACTGAACAATGCAGGAAGCATCAAAAGAAGATGGGAGGAATACACAAAGTCACTGTAACAAAAAGAATTGGTCAATGTTCATCCATTTCAGGACGTAGCACACAATCAAGAAGCAATGGTATTGAAAGAAGAAGTCCAAGCTGCACAGAAGACATTGGCGAGAAACACGGCTCCAGGAATTGACGGAATACCCAATGAGATGTTTCAACAAACAGAGGCAGCTCTGGAGACACTTACTCATTCATGCCAAGAAATTTAGAAGACAGCTAACTGGTCACCAACTGGAAGAGATGGATATTTGTGCACATTCCAAAATGATCCACCATTATGTGGAAATTATCAAACAATATCATTAATATCCCACACAAGTAAAATTTTGGTGAAGATAATTCAAAAAGGTTGCAGCAATGTATTGACAGGGAACTGCTAGAAATTCAAGCCAGATTCAGAAGAGGATGTGGAACGAGGGATATCATAGCTAATATCACATGGATCTTAGCTGAAAATAAAGAATACCAGAAAGATGTCTACCTGTGTTTTATTGACTATGCAATGGCATGTGACTATGTGGATCATAACAGATTAGCATAACAATATGAAGAATGGAAATTCTAGAATGCTTAACTGTGCTCATGAGGAAACTCTACATAGACCAAGAGGAAGTCATTCAGACAGAACAAGGGATACTGCATGGTTGAAAATCAGGAAATGTATGTGTCAGGGTGGTATCCTTTCACCATACTAATTCAATCTGTATGCTGAGCAAATAATACAGAAGTTAGACTACATGAAAGTGAATGTGACATCAGGTCTGGAGGAA
>NW_006921811.1:3840968-3845612 GCF_000298275.1 Orycteropus afer afer | reverse complement strand
CACTTTAGTCTTCAAAGAGACATCCATGCTCTTCAGCACTTTTAAAGAGTTCTTTTAAAGCAGATTTTCCCAGTGCAGTATGATATCTGATTTCTAGACTGCTGCTTCCATGGTTGTTGAATATGGATCCAAGTAAAATGAAATCCCTGACAACTTCAATCTTTTCTCTGTTTATCATGACATTGTTTATTGGTCCAGTTGTGAGGATTTTTGTTTTCTTTATGTTGAGGTGTAATCCATACTGAAGACTGTAGTCTTTGATCTTCATCAGTAAGTGCTTCAAGTCCTCTTCACTTTCAGAGAGCAAGGTTGTGTCATCTGCATATCACAGATTGTTAATGAGTCTTCCTCCAATCCTGATGCTGCTTTTCAGATCTAGCTTCTCAGATTATTTGCTCAGCATAGATTGAATAGTATGGTGAAAGGATACAACCCTGACACACTCCCTTCCTGATTTTAAACCACGCAGTATCCCCTTGTTGTGTCTGAATGACTTCCTCTTGGTCTATGTAGAGTTTCCTCGTGAGCAGTTAAGCGTTCTGGAATTTCCTCCCTGATTTTAAGTCATGCTGTTTGAACAACAGCCTCTTGATCCATGTATAGATTCCTTATGAGAACAGTTAAGTGTTCCGGAAAAACACCAGAACACCACCACTCGTCTGTTAGCTTTTCATTCTGTGATACCTTGCGTGTTGCTGTGAGGCTGGAGGCTATGCTACCAATATTTCAAATACCACTAGAGTCACCTCTGGTGGACAGGATTCAGTGGAACTTTCAGTCAAAGACAGACTGGGAAGAAGAATGGGGCCATCCATTAAAAAAAAAAAAAAAGCTGTCCTTACTGAAAACCTTATGAATAGCAGTGAAACAATGTCTGATATATTACTGGAAAACAATGCAATAATTGAGCAAATATGCTGGAAAAGACTTCTTTAAAGTACTAAAGAGCAAAGAAGTCACTTAGATTACTAAGGTGCACCTGCCCCAAGCCATGCTATTTTCAATCCTCTCATATGCATGTAAGATCTGGACAATGATAAGAAAGACCGAAGAAGAATTGATGTACTTGAATTGTGGTGCTGGCAAAGAATATTGAATGTACCATTGATTGGTAGAACAAATGACTCTGTCTTAGAAGAAGTGCAGCCAGAATGCTCCTTAGAAGTGAGAACATCAAGACTTTGCCTCTCGTACTTTGATCATGGCATCAGGAGGGACCAATCCCTGGAGAAGGATATCGTGCTTGGTAAAGGAGAGAGTCAGTGAAAAAGGGGAAGACCCTCAGTGAGATGGACTGACATAGTGACTACAACAATGAACTCAAACACAGCAGTGGTTGAGAGGATGGCCCAGGACCAGGCTGTGTTTTGTTGTGTTGTTCATAGGGTTGTCATGAATCAGAACTGAGTAGATGGCACCTAACAACAGCCACTATCCAGTGTGACCTCATATTAACTTAGGTGCTAGACCTCATATTAACTTAGGTGCTATCCTCTTCAAAGACCCTTCTTTCAAACAAGGTCATGATCACAGGTCCTCAGGCATTGGACTTCAACACATCTTTCTAGAGGATCCCATTCATTCCATAACAAGGGTCATTGTGACAATCCAGTACTTTGCTGTTTGGTTTTCTGCAGCTCATGGTAGCTGGTGCATAATGTGTGGTCACAGAATGACGCTCCCCTGCTGTGGAGTCTTTATGGCTTCCGATTACTAAGCTTGTGCAAGCATTGCCTTGGTTAAACCCTCTCCCAGCCCATATTCACCCGATTTTATGTGTTCAGAAATCAAGGCTTGTGGTGAAGTCCTTGCTCAAGATCGCATGGCTGGGGGTGGGGGTGACACTGGGGTCTGGTTTATCTTATCTCTGGCATTTCTGTGCCTGCTCCATTCCTCCCTGGTGGCCTATGAGTTCCAGGAAGACAGAAAGGAGGACTCATGCACTCCACCACAAGACTAGCACAGAGCTGGTGCAATGTGTTCTTCACACACACACACAAACACCAAAAAAAAAAAAAAAAAAAGAACAAAAACAACAAACCAATTGCCGTCGAATCAACTCTGACTCCCCGTGAGCCCATGTGGTCAGAGTAGAACTGTGTTCCATAGAGTCTTCACAGCCGATTTGTCAGAAGTAGATTGCCAGGCATTTTTCCCAAGACTACTCAGGGAGGATTCGAGCCTCCAACCTTCTGGTTAGCAGCCAGGCACATAAACCATTTGCACCACCCAGGACCCCTATTCTCCATAAATTGTGCTTCAACGAGGGAGAGAAGATGGAAGGGAGATGTGCCATTCATTTTGTTCTCTGGGTCATCTTGGCTCTGGGGATTGCTTTGAAACCTCTAACAATGATCCTTGAATGTGAAATAAAAATATTTTCCCAGTAAAAGATGCACCCCTCCATGGAAGTGGAAGGCTGTCCTGTGAGCAGCGCTGGCTCTCATCTGTGCCCCACTTTTCCCCAAGTGTAAGGAGATGAGATTTATAAATGATGCAGCTAATTGTGTTTTTCTACAAGATTAATTTTATCGTCCCATTATCTGCTCCTTCTGAAGCCATTCAGGGGTGGATTATGCCTTGCATTTCATCTCCAGAGCTCTCATTAATAATTAGGTCACCTTTTTAGCCAGGAGCCCTGGATGTCCCAGTCCAGGAACCCTCCCACTGGGACAGACCCCTTCCAATGTTAGTGTATGCTATCGTTGGTGTTGTTAGGTGCAACTCCAACTCATAGTGATCCCATGTACAACAGAAGGAAACACTGCTTGGCCCTGTGCCAGCCTCACAATCCTCACCATCTTTGAGCCCATGGTTGTAGCCACTGTGCAATGATGGGCTCAAGACGGATCACACTGTTAGAGTGTGCTCATCACTCATGCCAGGACCCCTCAGGTTAAGGGTAGAAGCATGCTTCCTCAAATTTTCTGATGTCAGCAGGAAAAACCAGCATTTACTCGGGGCTTACTAGTGTCCAAGAAAAGAGTTCTGTTGATGTAAGTGGTTAAGATATTTGGCTGCTAACCAGAAGTTGGTGGTTTGAACTTACCAACAGCTATGTGGAAGAAAGTTGGGACAGTCTACTTCTGTAAAGATTTACAATCTTGGAAACCCAATGGGGTCACTATGAGTGGGAATCAACTCCATGGCAGTGAGTTTGGTCTTTTGGCTTTGCATTGCCAGGCACTGTGTTGAGTGCTTTTTTAAACCTCACAACAATCGTGAGGTCAGCACTTGTACCACATTGGACACATGGAATTGCTAGAATGAAGTGATCAGTCTTAGAAGAAACACAACCAGAATGCTCCTTAGAAACGAGGTTAGCAAGACTTTGACTTGCTTTCTTTGGAGACATCCCCAGGAAAGACCAATTGATAAACAAGAACATTGTGTTTGATAAAGTAGAGGGTCAACAGAAATGAGGGAAACCAACTGACAAGTGGCACCTGCAATGGACTCAAATTCACCAACTGTCATGAAGATGGTGCAGGACCTGGCAACATTTTGTTCTGTTCAACGGAAGATTGCCGTGAGTGGAGACAAGTGGACGTCAACTAACAGCAAGAAGACCATCCAAAGGTGTCTAGAGGAAGTCTGTAGTGAGTAAGAGGTGAGAACAGAAGTGGGTGAGCTGGTTGGTCTACTATTCCGGCACATCCAGGTTTGGAGTGGGGTGTGGGAGGAGAACGCAAGAGCGTGGTTTTGAACACTTCATGCTTCATCTTCAACTCTAGTATCTCAAGGGTGGGTTTCCCATTGACCAGTCTCATTTCAGGCATGGAGCTGGGGCTCTCCTTTCCACAGAACCACCCCTCCCTTGACATCAAGGCACTCTGGGAGCCAGAGCTATTGAAAAAAAAAAAAAAAGTGTACTTATTTGGGAAAATGCCGAAGGGACTCAGTAAAACATTGGGGTTCCCTTCTGCTGGATGACCCATGAGCACTTGGCAGGCAGGAGGCCATGCCCCCCACCCCCTCTCTGACAGCCCTGAGATTTGCTAATGGCTGTGGTCAACACAGGGCATTTGTAGACCTCATTCACCTCTCTTTGTGGCTGAATAGTATTCATTGTATGGATGTACCATGTTTTTAAATCCATTCATCAGTTGGTGAATATTTGGGTGGTTTCCATTTTTGGGCTATTCTAAATAATGCTGCAATGAACATGTTTTTGTCTGGAGGTATATTTTCATTTCTGTGGTAGATAAGGTTGTATGTCAACTTGGCTGGGCTGTGGGTTTGAGTGGCTGGGCAGCTGGATGTAGTTATTCCCATGCTGAGACTAAGCACCGCCTTGGGGGAATCTGCTGTGAGTACCCTTTAGGGTGTGGCCTGCTTCCAGTATATGGTGAAGC
This sequence comes from Orycteropus afer afer, assembly GCF_000298275.1. NCBI lineage: Eukaryota > Metazoa > Chordata > Mammalia > Tubulidentata > Orycteropodidae > Orycteropus > Orycteropus afer. The sequence goes on along the minus strand of NW_006921811.1, from coordinate 3,841,257 downwards.
TTTGAGAAGGTCTGTAGCATTTTTGGCACCTTTGGATCCTGCGTTTGGCCAAGTCTTTCTCTCCAGTTCTTGGACTTGAACCAGTTACCTGCTGTCTTGCCTGTTGATCTTGGAATTACGCCATTTTACCTGCTACCTTGGCTTTGTCAGCCTCAGCAGCCAGCAGCTGCATGTGTCAGAAGAAGCCTCCAGCTCCTGCGGGCCTAGAACAAGAGGCAGAGCTGAAGTGCGAGGTCAAGGGCCTTCACCTAGCCCCTAGAGCCAGCACTCTGGCTCCTAAACTGTAAGA
>NW_006921811.1:3822025-3824035 GCF_000298275.1 Orycteropus afer afer | reverse complement strand
GAGGAAGGAATCAACACAGCCGAGACCCTGGTTTGGACTTCTAGCCTGCAGAATGCTGAGGAAATAGATTTCTGTTCTTTAAAACTGCCCACTTGTGGTCTTTGTGGTACAGCACCACTAGGAGACTAAGACATATGGACTCGTACAGAAGACGGACGAACACTTACTCTGCTCTGCTCCTTGCTCCATGCTTTCTGCTGGCTGTTTCGTTTCATCCTCTCATCACACCAACGAGGTAGGGCCATTAACCCCATTCTTCAGATGGATGATCTGAAGTTCACAGAGGGTAAGGATTTATATAAGCCCACACCCCTGATAAGCAGCAGAATGGGGGATGCACATGTGGGTCTAGGGTGGCTCCAAGCCCATGTGTGTCCACCCCACCACTCCTCAGCCCCATTCATCCATAGGCACTTCCTAAGGGCACTGCTCCTGGGTATGGGGATGTGGAGCTGATGCCCAAGACAGAGCCTTAGGAACCCTAGATCTAGGGGAGTGGACAGACAAGGGATGCTATTTCAGTGGGGCCTTATCAGGATGGAGGCCCTGGCTGGTACAAACAGTGAAGCACTCAGTTGCTAACTGAAAGGTTGGTGGTTTGAATCTGTCCAGAGGTGCCTCGGAAAAGGCCTGGTGATGTACTTCCGAGAAATCAGCCATTGAAAATAATTAAGAAACACTTGCAGCAGCATATTGACAGGGAAATTCCAGAAATCTGGGGTGGATTCAGAAGAGAACATGGAATGAAGGATATCATTGCTGATGTCAGATGGATCTTGGCTGAAAGCAGAAAATACCAGAAAGATGTTTACCTGTATTTTATTGGCTATGCAAAGGCACTCAACTGTGTGGATCATGACAAATTATGGATAACATTGAGGAGAAGGGGAATTCTAGAACACTTAATTGTGTTCGTGAAGAACCTGCACAGAGACCAGGAAGCTGTTGTTCAAACAGAACAAGGGGATCTTGCATGTTTTAAAATCAGGAAAGGTGTGCACCAGGGTTGTATCCTTTCACCACACTTATTCAGTGTGTATGTCAAGCAAATAATCTGAGAAATAAGACAGTATGAAGCATAACGCAGCATCAGGATTGGAGGAAGACTCATTAACAACTTGTGATATGCAGATGACACAACCTTTCTTGCTGGAAGTGAAGAAGATATGAAGAAGTTACTGATGAAGATCAAAGACTACAGTATGGATTACACCTTCAGTATGGATTACACCTCCACATAAAGAAAACAAAATCCTCACAATTGGGCCAATAGGCAACATCATGATAACCAGAGAAAAGACTGAAGTTGTCAGAGATTTCATTTTCCTTGGATCCATAATTAATGTCCATGGAAGCAGCAATCAAGAAATCAACAAATGATGTACTACATTGGGCAAACCTGCTGCAAAAGACTTCTTTAAAGTGCTGAAGAGCAAGGATGTCACTTTGAAGACTCAGGTGCACCTGACCCAAGCCATGGTATTGGCCTACAGATTGAATAAGGAAGATGGAAGAAACATGGATGAATAAGGAAGACAGAAGAAGAACGGATACATTTGAATCATAGTTTTGGGGAAGAATGTTGAATACACCGTGGGCTGCAGAAGAACAAACCAATCTGCCTTAGAAGTGCAGCCAGAATGCTCCTTAGAAGCAAGAATGGCCAGACTTTGCCTCTCCTGCTTTAGCCATGTTGTCAGAAGGGACCAGTCCCTAGAGAAGGATATTGTGCTTGGTAAAGTAGAGGGTCAGTAAAAAAGGGGAAGACCCTCAAGGAGATGGATTGACACAGTGGCTGCAACAATGGGTTCAAGCATGGCAATGGTTTTGAGGATGGCACAGAACCTGGCAGTGTTTCGTTCTGTTGTACATAGGGCCACTATGAGTCACAACTGACTTGATGGCACCTAAAAACAACATAAAGAAAATAAAAGTCCTCATAACCAGAGTAATAAGCTACATCATGATAAATGGAAAAAAGATTGAAGTTGTTAAGGATTTCATTTTGCT
>NW_006921811.1:3815283-3821770 GCF_000298275.1 Orycteropus afer afer | reverse complement strand
AAAGAATATTTAATAGCTCATGAACTGCCAAAAGAACAGACAAATTTGTCTTGGAAGAAGTACAGCCAGCTCCTTGGAAGAGCCTTCATCTTACTTACTTTGGACATGTTATCAGGAGGGACAAGTCCCTGGCGAAAGACATCATGCTTAGTAAAGAAGGTCAGTGAAAAAGAGACTTTCAACAAGATGAACTGAGACAGTGGCTGCAACAATGCACATAAACACAGCAAGGACCATGAGGATGGAGCGGGATGGAGGAGTGTTGTACGTAAGGTTGCCATGAGTCAGAACTGACTTGACATCGCCCACCATCACCAACAACAACAACTGGGGTTTGTTTTCTTTCAAGCACAAAACATGTCACCTTTTTTTGTTGAAAATTTATTTTTGTTGTTTTTGAAAATATACACAGAAGAATATACACCTGGTCAATAATTTCTGCAGGTACAATGCACTGCCACTCATTACAGTCTACAAGTTGTTCAACTATTCTTGCTACTCCTTTCCGAGTTATTCCACCATCAAGAACGTGCACTCAATGTCCCCTAAGCAAAGACTCCCTCTTTCTTCCTCCTCTGCAGCAGCTGCTCCATGGGAGAAAGATGTAGCAGTCTGCTTCCATAAAGACTGCAGTCTTGGAAACCCCATGGGGCAATTCTACTCTGCCCTATAGGGTTGCTAGGAGTTGGAATCAACTCAACGACACCATGTATATATTTGCTTACTTCATGGAAGTGAGATCATATAGCATTTGTCGTTTTGGGACTGAATGACTTCGCTCAGCATAATGTTTTCATGGTTCATCCATGTTACGGCATGCTTTGTGATCTCCACTGTATGTAGGTACCACATTTTGTGGTTCCATTCATCCATTCATGGACATTTCAGTTGTTTCCACGTTTTGGCTGTTATGAATAGTGGTGGACATTGGTGTGCACGTGTCTTTTTGCATTGCTACTTTCAAGTCTCTGGGGCATATACCTGGGAGTGGAATTGCTGGGACATATGGTACTTCTGTGTTCAACTTTTTGAGAAACCATCAAACTGTTTTCCACATTGACTGTGTGGGCTATATGTTCCCACCAGCAATGGATGAGCGTTCTTTTTTCTCCACAACTGTAACTGGTTTTTTTTCCTCCTTTCAGGGCAGATATGTGCCTGTGTCCATGTATGAAGTCCATTAACACCTGCCCCTCAAGTCTTTTTTCTCCACACAATTTTGCGGTTCTGATCCACATACAACTTGGTGACCTTTCTCACTTAGCATAAGCATTGTTCTAAGTACAAACTCTTTATAAACATCTTCCCAGCCAGCTGCTATGCCACTATTAAGTTAATCAATCCCTTCCGATTAGGCATTCCAGCTAGCTCTAATTTATTTCTAGCACAATGGAAATTTTAACCATATCTCTGATTATTTCCTTCGGAGGGAATTTTAGAAGTGGAATCCCTGAATCAAAGGATACGGATCTCTTGGCAGCTCCTGGGAAACAGGATCAAATTACTTTTCCAAAGAGATCATGGCAATATATGAAAGTGACTTTTCCAGCACTGATGGTGGTGGCCTTTATTTTGTTTTTAACTGATGTTAATTTGAAAGGCGAGCAGTTGTGTCCTGTTCCTTTGGTTTAATCACCAAAGGGGTGGAAACGTGTCCATGTTCATTATCAAGTGGCATTTCCTCCTGTGGACTGTCTGTTCATCACCTTTGCTCCTGATGCTGCATAGTGAGTTCGGAGTTTGAGCTGATCAAGGAGAAAGATATGATCCCAAGACAGCAGAGCCAGACAACAAGCGGCTGGGGCCAAAGATCTGACAGCTGGATGCAGGGGACAGTCCCCACAGCAGGAGGCCCTCCAGACGCAAGCAGTGCAGGGAGCCACCAGGAGAAAAAGGCATGACAATCCCCAGGACGGGACGAGGAGAGGGGAGCGAGGTGGAGAGTCTGGGGCCAGCGAGCTCCCAAGCAGCAGCATGTGCTGTGGACTGAATGTGGCCGCCAAAATATGTGTGGGAACCCTGACACCCTGTGCCTATGGATGCGATCCCATTTGGGAATAGGGGTTCTTTGATGTGTTCATAAGGGCAAGTTGGTGTAGGATGTCCTGAGGCTCACCGCTTCTATGTTATAATGAGCATCATAGACACAGAGACAAGGAGCACAAAAAGGAAGACAGATGTCACGTGGTGGCTGCCAAGGACCCCAGGAACATCAGGGCTATGGAAGCTGAGGGAGACAAGGACCTTCCTTCCCCAGAGCCGAAAGACAGAGAGAGCCTTCCCTAGGGCGTGTGACCTGAATTTGAACCTCTAGACTCCAAAACTGTGAGAAAATAAATCTCTGTTCTTTAAAGCACCCTCCTTGTGGCATTTCTGTTACAGCAGCACTGGGAAGCCCAGACAGCATCCCAGGGTCCTCATATCTTCAGAGTTTTTTCTTATCCAGCAGATGCTGGGCCCAGTTTTATGGAGTGTGTAAAGAAGGCTGGCTCTAAGAGCTAAGCACCTGTGTATTTGAGCTATTTTTAAAGAAGTTGGATGTGTACAAATTTGAGTTTGGTGCAGGTGGGCTTTTGGGTTTGCTATGAAGAAGGAAACAACTGGGGCTCACACAGAGCCTCCATCTTTGCTCAGTGATAGAACACCTCACCTCCTAAAGGCACGGCACAGCCCGGAGCTCTGTGACTGGGTCACTAAAGGACGTTGAAGCAGCCGAGAGGAAAGGCCAGGATGGTACCACACAGCAGGCCACAAACAGGAGCACCCCGGGCAGCGTGGGGACGGCCAGTGATGTCGCCCAGCCGCAGAGCAGGGCCCAGAGGGGCACTGGCTCTGGGGACACTGCTGGCAGGTTGGTGGATGAGTTGACAGCCAGAGAGATTCCAGCATCGTGTCACAGTGAATGAGCCCTGCCCCACCCAGCCACAGAGAAAGTGAGCGAGAGATTGAGAGGGGAGTGAGGGAGAGAGACAGGGAGTGAGGAAGGGAAGAATGGAGGGAGGGAGGGAGGGAGTGGGGGGAGGGAGGGAAGGAGGGAGGGAGAGAGACAGTGAGTGAATGAGGGAGTGAATGAGTGAGGGAGTGATTGAGTGGATGGATGAGGGAGGCAGTGAATAAGGGAGGGAGGGAGGGAGACATGGGGCGAGTGAGAGCGCAAGCGAGGGGGTGATGTTGGTAAGAGTGTCCCCACACATGCATTCTGAGATGTCTACACCAAGTGACAGGCACACACATAGAGCCAACTCAGATATCCGCCAGACTGAGAAGGAACACACAAAGGGGGTAAGAAAAAAGAACCGGAAGCCCAAAACAGAAATAAGGAAATTCTCGAACATTCTCTGTTTTTTAAATATATATTATGGTAAAAATAGATATAACCAAATATTTGCAAGTCGACACTTCCTGCCTGTCTAATCCGGGGGCATTGCCCACGTCCCTCACACCGGGCAGCCGCCACCACTCTGACCCCAGCTTTCCCATCACTCTTAATGTAAACTCAGTGGCCTCCTAAGTAAGGGCTCCCCAACCACACTCCTTTGCTGTTGGCGTGGTTGAGTTCATTCAGACTCACAGTGACCCCGTGTGTGTCAGAGAACTGTGCTCCACAGGGTTTGCAAGGCTGTGACATTTCGGAAGCAGATCACCAGGCCTGTCTTCAGAAGCACCTCTGGGTGGGTTTGAACCTCCAGCCTTTCCGTTAGTGCTCAAGGACCTAACTGTGCCAGCCAGGGACTCCTTCAGCCACTCTTCCTCCCCCCTCCCCCCTGCCCTGGTCTCTACACATCTGCTTGTTCTGGAGGTGTCACATAAGTAGGATTACACGCTAACGTCTTCATGTAACTGACCGACTTCATTCAGCACAACATTTCTGAGGTTCATCCATGCAGTAGCATGCGCCAGGATTTCACTTCCCTTTATAACTGGCTAATATTCCACAGAACTGTGACTCCTGAAGGGACTTCGGAGGTGATTTTGTCCAGAGAAGTAAAAGATCTTCCTCTCTGGGGAAGTTAGTCTGACTGGGAATGTCTGCCTGGGGCCCACTCTTGAGAAGGATCCTGAAGCCAATGGGAGCTTGGTGAGGAAACAGAGGTCAATGAGCAGATTGACCAGGCGCCAGGTCCTGGGTGAACATGAAAGGTATTGGAAACACCTGACACATTCTAACCCCACGGCTTTACACAGGACGGAAGCAAGGTCCGGGGAGATCATGAGCTTTTCCCAAGATTACTAAAAAACCAAACTCACTGCCATCGAGTCAATTAGACTCATAACGACCCTGCTTGGGTTTCTGAGGCTGTATCGCTACGGAAGTAGATTGCCCAGTCTTCCTTCTGAGGAGTGGCTGGTGGGTTTGAACTGCCAGCCCTCTGGTTAGTAGTCAGATGCCCTAGGCACTACGCCACCAGAGCTCCCATTAAGATGACTAAAGTGGCGCAAATGTCACATTCTCGGCTGCTAAATGGAAGGTTGGCAGTTCAAACTCACCGAGAGGTGCCGGCCACTGAAAACCCTATGGAGCAGTTCTGTTCTGAAGCACATGGGGTCACTGTGAGTTGGAATCTACTCCATGGCAACTAGTTAAGCAGGGAAACACAAGTCACCTGACTTCTCGCAGCCAGTCGGGACAAGGAATCCCATGCACTCTTAGTGGTTTCTGACGGTCTTTCTCTTTTGTTGCAGATCTTGCCAAACATATCTCTTACAAAGGAAAAAAAAAAATCAGCCAATGCCCTGGATGGTCTGCCCCAGGAGCTGGGGAAACAGGCCACCTCTCCACCAGCACCTGGCTGGTCTGCCCTGTGGCTTGGCTGGAGTCCACAGCCTGGAAGGATTCCCCAGCTGCTATTTCTCTGGAGTGAAAACCAATACCAGACATTGAAAGAGGACAGTAAAATCCCAAAACCACAGAGCTGGAGAGAAACTTAGTTTCTGGTCTACTATTGAGGTTGTAGGATTTCATTCTACTTGGATCAACCATCGACACCCATGGAAGTAGCAGTCAAGAAATCCAATGATATATTTGCACTGGGCAAATCTGTTGCAAAAGACCCCATTGTGGTGCTAAAAAGCAAAGATGTCACTTTGATGACTAAGGGGCCCCTGACCCAAGCCAAGGTGTTTTTAATTGTTTCATATGCATGTGAAAGCTGGACAACAAATAAAGAAGACAGAAAAAGAGTTGATGCATTTGAATTGTGGTGTGGGCAAAGACTATTGAATATACCATGGACTCCCAGAAGAACAAGGAGCCCTCATGTCACAGTTGATAATCACTCTGCTCTGAATCAAAAGGTTGTTGGTTCAAATCCACCAGCCACTCAACAAGAGAAAAGATCTGGCAATCTGCTCCTGTAAAGATTGTCGCCTTGGAAACCCTATGGGGTACTTCTGTTCTGTTCTACATGGTCACTATGAGTCAAAATCAACTTGAAGACAGCAAGTTTGGTTGTGCCAGCCAGAAGAACAATCAAATTAGTCTAGATACGGCCAGAATGCTCCTTAGAAATGAAAACGGAGAGACTTTGGCTCATGTACTTCAGACATATCATCAGAAAAGACCAATCCATAGAAAAGGACATTGTAATGGGTGGAGGGCCAGAGAAGATGAGGAAAACCTTCACTGAGGTGGGTTCACATGGTATGGACAATGGACTCAAATATGCCAATAACCATGAAGATGTCACAGGACCAGGCAACATTTCATTCTGCTGTACACAGGCTCACCGTGACCCAGAGCCAACTCAATGGTAACTAATGACGACCACAAAGACCACTGTTTGCATTGGGCTGTAGGTCTAGTGCTGAAGGTCCTGTGGGTTTAGGTAGACGTATCATGGCAGGTGCCCACCTGGACAGTATCATGCAGAACAGTGTCACTGCCGTAAATCGCCCTGTGTTCCACAGAGACTGGCTATCTTTGAACAACGGTCCAGAAACATGGTGTGCCTTCCCCGACTCACAGCCGTACAGGGCACTCTCCTCTACAGAGGTGTGAGGGGCCTGGGCCATGTTGCTAGCCAGGACTGGAGTCTGGGACACAGTAAGGACTCAGTGAGGCTGAAAGGAGATGTGGAGTTGCTTCCCCTGTCTAGGACACATCCCTCCTCCTCTCAACTGTGGAAAAGAGCTGACTCCATGGCAGCTACCCACTACCACCACCTTATCAGTAGGATCCCCGTGGGGCCACCGTGAGATGTGAATGTGTTTAGTGAGCACTGAGTGCTGTGGACACACCATGTGCCCAAGGCAGACTGTTGTTGTTATTTGCCGTCGAGTCGACCCTGACTCATAGAGGCCCCGACTCATAGAGACCCCTCCTTGGATTTCCGAGGCAGTATCACTACGGAAGTAGGATTGTCCAACTTTCCTTCTGAGGAGTGGCTGGTGGGTTTGAACCGCCAGCCTTCTGGTTAGCAGTCAAGTGCCTTAGGCACTATGCTACCAGAGCTCCTATCCTTGCTCTTGGGAAATAAAAATTGAACTA
>NW_006921811.1:3808398-3815098 GCF_000298275.1 Orycteropus afer afer | reverse complement strand
TGTTGTTGTTGTTATGTGCCGTCGAGTCAGCCCTGACTCATAGCGACCCCTCCTTGGGTTTCCGAGGCAGTATCACTACGGAAGTAGGATTGCCCAAACTTCCTTCCGAGGAGTGGCTGATGGGTTTGAACCGCCAGCCCTCTGGTGAGCAGTCAAGTGCCTTAGCCACTATGAAGGCAGACTAGATCAGGGCAATCCTAAAGTTTGGAGGTCACCGAGACCTGTTCTCTGCCTAGTGTGCATGGTTACACTGCCATCTGGTGGCTGGAAGAAAATCTGTCAGAGAGGTCTAAGTCGCGCTAACTGCTGTTGGGTGGGTGCCAGACTTCTGAAGACCAAATGCACAAAGGAACAGACCACCACCTGGTCCTGTGCCATGTCCTGGTTGTGGATCACAGGCTGATTCGGGGAAGTAGATCACCAGGCCTTTCTTCCCAGTCTTTAGTCTGGGTGCTCTGCTGAACCTGTTCTGTATGGTAGCAACACACAAGCCTCTACTGAAGGTGGGTGGTACCATCAATAACATGCAGTGTGTTGGCTAGGACTGGAACTCAAGCCTGACACTGAACCACCACTGCTCCCTAGACTGGCCTATGTTGTTGTTGCGTGCTGTCGAGTTGACTTTGACCCACAGTGACTCTGTAGATCCAAGTAGAACAGTCCAACAGGGTTTCCTAGGCTGTGATCTTTATGGAGGCTGTGGCACAGTGCATTACTGAATATGCCCTTCTAGCTACAGTCTATATGAAGAAAAACGTGGCATCAGGATTGGAGGAAGATTCAGTAACAACCTGAGATACGCTGACGATACAACTTTGCTTGCTGAAAGGGAGGACGACTTGAGGCACTTACTGATGAAGACTGAAGAATACAGTCAGCAGTATGGATTACATCTCAGTATAAAGAAAACCAAAATCTTCACAACTGGACCAATAAGCAGCATCATGAAAGTGGAGAAAAGATTGAGGTTGTCAAAGAATTCACATTGCTTGGTTCTATAATTGATGCCAATGGAAGCAGCAGTCAGGACATTAGACAATGTGTAGCACTGGGCAGGCCAGCCGCTAAGGTACTCTTTCAAGGGCTGAGGAACAAGGATGTCTCCTTGAGGACTAAGGTGCGCCTGACACAAGCCATGATATTTCCAATCGCCTGGTATGCATGTGAGAGCTGGACAATGAATAAGGAAGACCTAAGAAGAGTTGATGCTTTTGAGTTGTGGTGCTGGTGAAGAATGCTGAAAGTACCATGGACTGCTAAAAGAACTAACAGATCTGCCCTGGAGGAAGTGCACCCGAAATGCTCCTTAGGAGCAAGAATGGTCAGACTTAGTCTCACCTACTTTGGTCATGTTGTCAGAGGGGACCATTCCCTGGAGAAGGATGTCATGCTTAGTAAGGTGGAGGGTCGATGAAAGAGGGGAAGGCCTTCAACAAGATGTATTCACAGTGGCTGCAACAATGGGCTCAAGTGTAGCAAGGATCATGGAGCTGGTGCCGGATCAGGCGGTGTTTTGTTCTGCTGTGCATGGGGTTGCTATGAGTCAGAAACTACTTGACGGCACCTAACAACAACAACAGCTACAGTCTTTGTAATTCTTACCAAATGACTGGGTGGGACTATGCAAATATGAGATGCTTGTGGCCCACCAAGGGGATTGGACAGATTGCTAACAATGTAAATAAAGTGCACATCCTGCTAGGCTGAAAGACAGCCATCCCAGAGGGAGCGGGGGTGGGGTGGGGAAATCTCACTACCATCAAGAAAGAAGAGCCAGGAGTGAAACATATCCTTTGGACCCAAGGTCCATGCATGGAACCTCCTAAGTCCAGGAAGAGAGCTGAGACACTAGAGAGATGTCAGGAAGCAGTGGCCACAGAACCAGGAGACCAGGCAGGAAACCCAATAGGAGACAGAGCACAGTGGGTTTCCTGGTCTCAGAGTGAAAAAGCTGAGTGTCTTCAGGCAGGAGGCTTGTTGGCGGAATGGGGTGCCTCTGCATAGATCTAAAAAGCTTTGTAACACTTGCCTAAGCAGGGCAGAGGCCAGGCTGAGGGGACCAGAGGCTGGGGACCAGAGACGGTCTTGCCTGAGGCACTGCTGAGACAGTCCTGGTCAAAGAATTGTGTCTTGTCATTCCTGATCCTGAATTGTAAATTGCTTCTCTAATAAACTCCATAATTGTGAGTATTATCCATGAGTTCTGTGTGGCCATTACAAGGAGTTTTCGAACCCAGCAGAGAAGTGGAGTGCTATAGGAGGGCCAGTTGGTGTTGGAATTTGTAAAAAGGTTGAAGGGTGGAGGCATGTCTGACCTCTGCTTCACAGGAAACTGTCCAAGTTCAAAGTGTCAGCTCTAGGGGCTAGATGAAAGCTCCCCGACCTTGGGCTTCAGCTCTGCCTCTTGCTCCTGGCCCCTGGGAGCTGGAGGTGTCTCTCTCTTTTTTTTTTTTTTTTTATTTTTATTTTGATTTGGGTGAAGATTTACAGAGTAAATTCACTTTTCATACAGCAGTTCACATAATATACTTTGTCTCATGTCATTGACCAAAATTTACAAAGCAACAGCTCCCCTCCCACTTCTTCCCCATAGTTATGGAGGTGTCTCTTAACTCAGGTAACTGCTGACTGCTGAGGCTGACAAGCCCAAGGTCAACAAGTAAAATGGCACAGTCCTAAGATTAACAGACAACCCAGCAACCCACTGGTCCAAGTCCAGCAACAATGCCAAGATCAGCAGGCAACATGGCAGACCACTGAGAGGAAGACTCAGCCAAGTGCAGGATCCCGATGTGCCAAAAGCTCAGAGACCTTTCCCAAAGTGTTTTATATACTGGAAGCAGACCACATCCCTACGGCAGCTACTCAGCTGCTCACAGTCAATTCCACCATGGAGTTGATTACCAGTGTCATCATGGGGAATATGACATCCAGCTGCCCAGCCACCCCAAACCAGGCCCAGCCAAGGTGACACATAACCTTAACTACCATATTTGGTAAAGTGAAGGGTAAGCAGAAAAGGGGAAGACCTTCAACAAGATGGACTGACATAGCAGCTATGATGATGGGATCACACACGGCAACAATTGTGAGTTCGGCACAGGACCAGTCACTGTAAGTCAGAATGTCTTGACAGCACCTAACAACAATGCAACAACAAACCCAACCCAACCCACTGCTGATGAGTTGCAACTGACCCTTTGGAACAGAGTAGAAATGCCACATGAGGTTTCCAAGGCTATAAATCTTTATGGAAGCAGCCTGCCTCATCCACCTACCTACTGGAACAGCTGGTAGGCTCGAACTGCTGACCTTTTGGTTAGCAGTCAAATATTTTAACCACTGCACCACCACAGCTCCCTGCCTATGGGCTTGTACATTCAAGGCAAAAAGACTTCTGATGTTTAATGAGCACCTGCTATCTGCCCAGAGCTGTGCTTCCCAAACACCCTCAGTTGATGGGACTGTTACCCAGGGGTGCAGGGTGCTGATGTCAGCCTGCAGTTTCTGGGCACGGAGAGACTGTTTATAATAACCTGCTATGTGTAAAGCACCAAATTACAAAGTGGTCTGTATATGTAACACCAGGAGCCTTAGGGGCTTGACTGCTCTGCAATCAGGTGCTAACATAATGGTTGGAGGTCTGTACCCACCCAGAAGCTCCATGGAAGAAAGGCCTGGCAAACTGCTTCCCTAAAGCTCACAGCTAATAAATGATTGGTGTGTCTAGGTAAAGAGAACATTGTCAAGACCATACATAATAAATGATCAGTGTGTCTAGGTAAAGAGAACACAACCAGGACCATATATGAGATTGGCAGATGATATTTCTACATCTGTATTTGTATGTGTTATAAGAATGTCCACATATATTAGACCATGTGATCCTCAGCCTATATACGACCATGAGACCAGAAGAACTAGATGGTGCCTGGCTACCACTGTCAACCACTCAGAAAGGCATCAGTGCAGGACATCCTGGACAGATTGGGAGAATGATATAGAACAAAACTCAAAATCATACCAGGTTTGCTGGTCTGACAGAGCCTGGTGAGACCTCTGAGACCACGGCCCCTAGCTACCCTTCAAGTCTGGAATTGAACTTATTCCTGTGACTTCCAGCCAAATAGACAGGCATATGGGGTGAATATTTACATCAGGTAGATACACGCCTTGGAGCAATCAACTGTGGGAGAACAGAAGGGCAGTGTTTGCACAGGGAGACAGCTGGTGCAGGAGGGGCAGGAGTGCATGGGAGGCAAGGACATAGGGAAGACGTAACTACCAGGAGGAAGTGGGAAGAGAGCTGTTATATTGTGGGAAATTACAGTCAATGTCATGAAACAAAATGTGTATGAACTGCTGTATGGAAAATGAATTTGCTCTGTAAACTTTCACCCAAATCAAAATTTGAAAAAAAGAAGAATGTCCATCTATAAAATAGAGTTAATGGGGCAAATTATGATAACTTCTTAGCTACAGCCCAACACCCGGAGGAAGGAAGTCACTGAACACACAGGCTCGGGACCATGGTCACAGAGGACAGACATCAAGCTCAACTGCCATAACATTCTACACAAAAACATTGTTCCACATCCTGCTTGGGTGAGTAGTGACTGGGGCCTAAAAGCTTATAAGTGGCCATCTAAGACACAACAATTGGTCTCTCCTCATTCAGAGCAAAGAAGAATGAAGAAAACCAAAGACGCATGGAAACCATTAGTCCAAGGGACTAGTGACCATGTAAACCTCAGCCTACACAACCCTGAGACCAGAAAAACTAGATGGTATCCAGCTACCACTGCCAGCCACTCAGAAAAGGATCAAAACAGGAGATCCTGGACAGAGTAGGAAAAAAAAAATGGAACAAAACTCGAAATCATAAAAAGACCAGGCTTACTGGTCTGATAGAGGCTGACAAAACCCCTGAGACTATGGCTCCTAGTCACCTTTGGGCCTGGAATTCAACTCACATAGTGGCTAAAGCACTTGACTGCTAACCAGAAGGCTGGCGGTTCAAACCCACCAGCCACTCCTCGGAAGGAAGGTTGGGCAATCCTACTTCCGTAGTGATACTGCCTCGGAAACCCAAGGAGGGGTCGCTATGAGTCGGGGCCGACTCGACGGCAAACAACAACAACAACAAATAAGGTGAACATATATACCAGGTCAGTACACTCCTTAAATTATTCAACCACAGGAGACCAGAAGGGCAGCATTTGCACAGGGAGACAGCTCAGGGGGCAGGAATGCATAGAAAAGAAGGACACAGGGAAAAGGTAACCACAGGGAGGAAGTGGGAAGAGAGCTGTTCCATTGTGGGGATTGCAATCAAGGTCATGAAACAAAATGTGTATGAACTGTCTTATGGAAAAGGAATTTGCTCTGTAAACTTTCACCAAAATCACTATTTAAAAAAGAAAGAAAAAGATCACAGCCAAGAAAAATATTACGAAGCAGTTCTACTCTGTTGTGCCTGGGGTCACCATGCATTGGAATGAACTCGACAGCAGCAAGGTGTCTTGGTCCCACTGGGGCTGCCATAGCAGAAATACCACAAGTGGATGGCTTCAACAAACAGGCATCTGCTTTCTTACAGTTTAAAGGCTAGGAGTCTGAATTCAGAATGCTGGCTCCAAGGGCTGGGTGAAGGACCCTCAAACTTTGCCTCTTATTCCAGGGCCACTGGAGCCAGAGGCATCTCCCAACTCACACAGCTGCTGGCTGCTGAGGTCGATGAACCCAAGGTCAGCAAGTAAAATGGCACAGTCCTAAGACTGGCAGACAACACGGCAGGCCACTGGTTAAAGTCTAGGAACGAGAGATGAAAATTGGACCAAACAGAGGATCCAAATGTGCCAAAAAGCTGGAGACATTTCTCAAAGCTTCTCCTTATATACTGGAAGTAGACCACATCCTGAAGGCAACTAATTAGCTCACAGCAAGCAGTTTCCACCATGGAGGTGATTACACCACATCCAATCTCATCATGGAGAATAACTTCATCCAGCTGCCCAGCCACTCAGAACCATGGCCCAGAGAGTTAACAACACACAATCTTAACTACCACACTTCTCCATTTTATAAACGGGGATAATAACAGGATCCATCTCACAGGCTTGTTAGGACGTTGAAGTGGCTTGATGCTTGTCAAGTCCTGTTGTTGTTATGTGCTGTCAAGTCAGACTCAATTCATAGTGACCCCTCCTTGGGTTTCCCAGGTGGTATCACTATGGAAGTAGACAGCCCAGCCTTCCTTCTGAGGAGTGGCTGGTGGGTTTGAACTTCCAGCCTTCTGGTTAGTAGTCAAGTGCCTTAGGCACTATGCTACCAGAGCTCCTAGTCAAGTCCTAATACATGTGATGTCTTTGTTATTACATCACTGGGCAAGTCCCCTGCCTTCTCAGGGCAGTGATCAACGAGGTATTTAGGATAGGTCAGCGTTTCTTCTACACTACTTGCCTCAGAATTACCTGGGAAATGTACCACAATGCAGATTCCTGGGCCCTGCCCCACCCTTCAGAATTTCCAAGCCTTTGCATTTTTAACAATCTTTCCAGCTGAACTCTCAGAAAGTTGAGCCCCATGGAACCAGAATATCTTTCATTCCACAGTCCGTCCAGCTCAGCCATGCTGGGATACAGGGAGTCTTGTGATGACCTATCTGGTCTCTTGGCCCTGGCAGGTTCCATAGGAACCT
>NW_006921811.1:3756835-3795318 GCF_000298275.1 Orycteropus afer afer | reverse complement strand
AACAACAAGTGTAAGGCACTGTCCCGGGCACTGGGGAAACAGGAGCAGAGACACCAAAGTCCATGTCTTCCTGGAGATTATATCCTGACGGGGGATACAAATCTATTTCATAGTATGTTGTTGGGTGCCGTTGAGTGGCTTCTGACTCATGGCAATCCCAGCTGTCAGAGAACTGAGCTCTCAAACTATAGCGTTTTCTTGGCTGTCATAGTCATGAAAGCAGATAGCTGGAGTTTTCCTTCATGGCACTTCTGGGTGGGTGTGACCTGCCATCTTTTGGTCAGTGGCTGAGCACAGACCATTTGCACCACCTAGGAACTTCCATAGTACGTTGTTGTATGCTGTCGTCTCTGACTCATAGGATCCCGTATGACAGAGAAGAACTGCTTCACAGGGTTACCTAGGTTTTAATCTCATGAAAGCAGACTGCCAGATCTTTTCTCCCACAGAGCAGCTGGTGGGTTCAAATTGCCAACTTTTGGTGAGCAGCCGTGTGCATTAGCCACTGCACCACCAGAAAAATATACAGTATCTGGGCAGTGATGAGTCCTAATGAGAAGAATGAACAGAGGATGGGAAATGGAGGGCAAGGTGGTGGGAAGGTCGCAGTCTACAAGGGGTGGAGCCATAGGCACAGACACACACGTGTGGAGGCAGCCTGCTCCTGTGTTCTGACACAGGAGCCATGCTCATTAGGCCAGGGAAGTCTGAAAAAAAATGCATGGCACAGTTGTAGAGGACAGCCCACGAACCAGAGAAATGGGGAGGGGCTGTTAAGATGGCACACGGCACTCCCTTGAAGAGAGTGCCATTAGACCAGGGCATGGTTGTGCTTCTCACCAGCCTGGCTTGGCCACCCACGTGTAGGGACAGAGGGCATTCATCAAGGGTTGGAGGTTTACCTAAGGAGCCCTGGTGGCACAGTGATTCAGTGCTTGGCTGCTAACCAAATGGTTGGTGGTCTGAACCCAGCAGCTGGTGTGTGATCTTTAGACTGAAGTCCCTGGGTCGGGCAGTTAGTGCACTTGGCTGCTAACCAAAAGTTTGGTGGTCTGAACCCAGCAGCCGGTCCATGATCTTTAGACTGGAGGCCCTGGGTAGGCAGTTAGTGCACTCAGCTGCTCAATTAAAGGCTGGAGATTTGAGTCCATCCCAAGGCGCCTCAGAAGAAGGCCTGGTGACCTACTTCTGAAAACACCGACCGCCGAAAATCCTACAGACCCCGTTCTACTCTGACTCGCCAAGCAGCGCGGACTCGACAGCATCGGGTTTGGTGTGGTTTGTAGTTTGGTCTTTATATTAATAAAAATGCTGACAGAAACATATAGAATTATATATAAAAGCAAATTTCATTTATTCAAATTATAGTCTGAGTTTCATATACAAATAGAACTTTTGTATAAATATTTAAAAATACACAATGCTACAATTTCAATTTTGTAAAAATAATATCATATATATCTCTATATATATATGTACGTATATATACATTTTTTCTTTTCAACATGACCAAAACGTCCAGTAGTTGACCAGAGCCCGCCCTCTACCATGCGGGCTACAGTTACGAGGAGAGTTTCTGAAGCCTTTGGTGCTTGGGGTTCAAGCCCTCCACTCTGACAGCTGCCTCAGGGCTGAGCCAGAGAGCCTTTCTCCAACCTTGAGTTTAAGCTGCTTCCAACTGGCAGCCCCATCAGGAGGTGGATAATCCACACACTCTCTGGGAGATTAGCAGGCCCGTCACAAGGAAAATGGCTCATTCCTGCAGCCCTGCCACCCACAGAGCAACTCTCGTGTGGGTGTAGACCATCACTGGGTGGGCTTCCACTGGGTGGACCCTCACTGGGTGGGCCATCACTAGATGGACCATCACTGGTTTGGCCCACCAGTGAGTGGCCCATCACTGGGTGGCCCATCACTGGGTGGGCCATTACTGGGTAGGCCATCACTGTCACTGAGTGGCCCATCACTGGTTTGGCCTATCACTGGGTGGACCCTCACTGGGGGGACCATCAAAGTGTGGACCATTACTGGGTGGACCATCACTGGTTTGCACCATCACTGGGTGGACCATCACTGGTCCAGTTCACCTTCATTCTGCAGAGTCTTCATTGCTAGGCCCCAGAGAGTCAAGCTGGAGAAGAACTGCCCCTCTGAGCTCCTGTGAGCTGTGGGAGGGGCTCGGCCACCCAGGGTGTCACTGCAGTGACTGTCCAGGGCCGCCAGGGACGAGCGAATGACGGCCATGCTGTCGGCTGGCAGTGGTTCTCCCGTGCCTGAGGACTCCACATCTGTGTAAGCGTACGCCGGATGCGCTGGTGGCTGCATCTGGGGCTTGGCAAGTTTAGTCGGGTCCAAACTCAGCTTCTCCTGGTCGCTGATGCCATGCGGCTGAACCATGGGCCGTGGCTTACAGTAGGGGCCTGCAGAGTGGCTGTCAGAGTCTGCCACCGGATGTTCCACCGGGTGGATGGGGAGCTTAACGGACACTGGCATCAGGGTCACAGACACGTCCTGGGAAAAGGAGTCTGAGCTCTGCGACCTGTCCAGGTCTGTGCCCTCGCTGGTGGGCCCCAGCTCCTCCAGCACGTCCCGGCCGTCCACGTCGACCTTGCCATGCATCTTCTTGTGCCGCCGGAGGACCGCCGAGCGTGTGAAGCACTTGTTACAGATCTCACATGTGTACGGCTTCTCCCCCGTGTGCGTGCGGACATGCCTGCGGAGGTCCCCGGATCCCCCGAAACACTTTCCTGGAAAAAGGGAAAAGGTTGTTTTTACAAGTGGAGATTCTGAACGGGCTCCCCTCCTCCTGGCTTCTAAACAACAGAAGAGTATGATTTCAGGGCAGCCCCCAGTACTCCCAGGCCTCTGACGCCACCACGCACTCAGACGCTGCCCTCCTTCCCAGGTGAAGCCTTGAGGCTTTTAGCATTGCAGGGCTAATCTCCCCTGTGTCTGCTGCACGGGACATGTGCGGGAAAGCCGGTGTACCTGTTCTTGTGGGTCTCCCCCATGTCTCCTTTAACACCAAAAAAACTCACTGCCATTGAGTTGATTCCAACTCATAGCAACCACCGTTGGGTTTCTGAGATAGTAACTCTTTATGGAGGTAGACTGCCTCATCTTCCTTCCACAGAGTTGCTGGTGGGTTTGAACTGCCAACCTCCTGGTTAGCAGTCAAATGCCTTAGACACTGCGCCACCAGAGCTCCTTTAAGTCTAGTAGGATGGCAAAACTGATCAATCCCCTACAAGGGCCCATGTGCCTTATTTGCACCAGCAGAACTGTCCAGTCCCCTTGGTGGGCCACAAGCACGTTACCTGCAATGGTCCCACTCAATCACTTTGTGAGAGTTACAAGACCATGGCTAGAAGGTGACTCACTGCGCCACAACTAACTGAAAGGGTGGTGGTTCGAGCCCACTCAGCAGCTTCATGGAAGAAAGACCTAGTGACCTGCTCCTGTGAATATTACAGCTCTGCTCTGTCACATGGTAGGGACGTGAGCCGGAACAGACCCGCCAGCAATGGGTTTGGGTTTCTGGTTTTCATACGTATAAATGATAGTCACAGTAGAGCTGTTTCTCTCAGTCGTTGTGAGGAACTTACTTTACATGTAAAATAAATCCTAACAAGAATTTTGACTTTCTTAGGCTATGGCCAAAGCAGTGAACGATGGAATTGGGGGGGGGGGTGCCACATGAAGGAGATGATACACAGAATCACATGTGACACCTGGCACATGCTGACAAAAGAAGAAGCTAAAATAACTGAAAGTGTGTGAATGAGGACAAGTTCTAGCCAACCTGACCACCTGTGCAGGCACATGTACCTCTGCTCCCTCCCGAACACTACCGAAGAAACCTGGAACGTATAATGTGTCCCCAAAGAGCAGGGCGGCAGGAGAGGGAATACGGAACACGCGCATCCCCAAAGAGCAGGGCAGTGGGAGAGGGAACAAGGAACACATGCACCCCCAAAGAGCAGGGCGGCGGGAGCGGGAACACGGAACAAGCACAGTGGTGACAAAGCCTGGAAGGTGAAGAGTGGCAGGTGAAACAAGCCAACACCCCAGCAGGACTCAGCGGCTCGGGAAGCAGGGGACAGAATGGGAAGAAGCATCTGGAGTCCTGGCCCACAGCTTCACCCAGGTGGCTGGCCCACTCGCCGCCCCAAGACAGAGAGCTCCAGGGTGGAGACCCCGGAGAGGCAGGGGTGTGGCAACATCCTGAGAGCGTGACGTAAAAGGCAGCCCACCTGCCAAGCCAGGACCTCCTCAGGCCCCTTCCCTGCCGTGGTTCCCCAAACCTTATACCCAAAGGCAGGAGAATGGGGGAATCTCCTCTGGAAAATGCCCAGCAATGACCACAGCGCCTGCCTCACCACACTACAGCATGAGTCCCCCAAAGGCCACACCCACACAGCTCCCAGGGGCGGGTTCTGTTCTCATTTACAGCAGAGGAGCGAGAAGGGTAGGCCAACTTCCACTACAGGCAGTCAAAGTCCCTGATAAGGAAGGTGCCAAGGAAAAAACCCTAGAAAGCCCGGAGACAGGCACGTGCAGGGGACAGAGCAGAAGCCACAGTGATGACAGCAAGGGACAGACTGCAGCAGGAAACACAAAGGCACAGGCTAACCCCGGGGCACTCAGAGAAGCAGCCACTCTCAGACACTAACGTTATTACGTTGTTGTTGCTGCTGTTGTTGTTGTTGTTGTTGCTTGCCGTCGAGTCAGCCCCGACTCATAGCGACCCCTCCTTGGGTTTCCAAGGCAGTATCACTACGGAAGTAGGATTGCCCAACCTTCCTTCTGAGGAGTGGCTGGTGGGTTTGAACCGCCAGGCTTCTGGTTAGCAGTCAAGTGCCTTAGGCACTAATGTTATTACAGGAGAGACTAAAAATGCACAAGGGCTAGGAGACACAGTGAGAAAAGCTCTTAGAAAGTAAAGCAAAGCCAGAGAACGGGAGGGGCAACATAGAGGATCCAGTGTGTCCGGGACGGCCGCTGCGCACAGGGCTCTCAGGGGCTGGCTCTTCAGACACAGGTCACCAGGCCTGTCTTCGGAAGTCTGCTGGCTGGACCTGACTGGCCGACCTTTCAGCTGGCAGCCAAGCACGTGAACCGTTTGCACCACCAGGGACTCAGAATAGCCATGGAACTGCCTGCATTTCCATCTGGGAGAACTGTGTGCGGTCTACTTGGAGACACTCAGTTGCCTGGCTTCCACCCCTGAAGGCCTGCCCCGTTTGCAGTCCCAATTCCAGCAAGGATGAGTCACTGTGAAGCCCAGCTTGCTCCAGGCCTCCGGCTGGACTAGAGCGCCTCCCATTGGCTCTAAACAGGTAATCATGGCAGTCCTGGGTCATTCTTTCCGCCATGATTCACTGGGCACTGTGCAGTCCTTGCCATGGGTGTGCAGGTACATGCACACACACACACACAAAGCCCCGCCCACTGAGGGCCGTGAGTCTGAGTCCTGGCTCTGACACTGTGATCACAGGTACCAGGCGCAGGACGCACCCTGAGGCCGAGCATGGCCACCTGCTGTTGGCCTTTCTTGATAACTCCCTGATGCTCATGATGAAGACCCAAGTGCCCAGAAATGACCTTTGCCCTATAAACAAACGATCTCAGCATGGGGCCCTGATTCTCGGCAGCACAACCCGCTGCCTCTCCCCGCACACAGTCCCTGCCTCGCACTCCCTCACGGAGCCACGTACATGCCCGTCCACACTGGTCACTGCCCACACCCACCCAGCTGGCCTGTGAGCCCTGGCAGCGGGCCTCCATTGTAGCCCTCCCTCCCCTGAGCGTCAAGGACAGTCCTTACTCTCAGTGACCCCCAGTGGATATATGAACCAAGACAGGCAGCCATGGGGGCTATAAAGAACTGTCACGACTTCCATTTGACCTGTGAGGTGGCTCTGGCTGCCTACTGAGAGACAAACCACCAGGGACAGAGCAGGATGGAGGCCGGCGCCCGTGCCCCGAGAGGAAGGCTGCCGGGGCCAGGCCACTCACCACAGGCCGTGCAGCTGTAGGGCCGCTGCCCCGTGTGCCGCATGCGGTGCTTCACCAGCTTCCTCTGCATGTTGAAAGCCTTCCCGCACTCGTCGCAGGTGAAGACCTTGTCGGCCGTGTGCGTCTTCTTGTGCTCCTTCAGGTTGCTGAAGTTACTAAACCCTGGAGGGACCAGAAGAGGGGCGGCACTGAAGGGCTGAGGAATTTCAGCCAGTCACGTTCGAGAACAGAAGCAAAAGGCTCACAGATACCTCGGCCACAGGTGTCACATAAGTGTGGCTTCTCTCCCGAGTGGATGACAATGTGACGCTGGACATCCCCAGAGGCTGCAAACCTGTGGCACAATTAGAAGATTCGATTAGGACCTTCCGCACCACAGTGGGCCTGCAATGGCAAGTCACCGAGCGAGGAACGGTGGCTCAGCACGCCAGTGGCCGGGTTTCACGTGAAGTGAACTGTGAATCGTCACTCCGTTCTTTCATTTTTTCAAAAGGAAAACAGAAAACGATGCAAGGTTTTGTTTTTAAGCAAACCTCTTCTATCCCCTCGTTCACTTTTGCTCCTCTATCTCCCAGCACAAGAGCAGACCCTGCCTGGTATGGCACCGTGACCTCACTGGTTAGGAGGCGAGAAGAGGACACTAAGCCTGGGAGAGCTGAGCAGAGCAGGCCCCTTGCACCCTCACCAGCTGGCCAGAGCAGCAGGACCCAGAGGGAGGGCATCTTGGCTCTGCGGTGCCAGCCAGTGAGCATGACCCCTGAAGGTTCCAATTTTCCATCATCAGCAGAGACTAGTGTCTTCTCGGTAGGGAAGGGAGAGCTGGGTATCCATCTGGTGTCCCTGTGGCCTGTACTGCACTGCTCTTCAGAGGACTGAGCACACGGACCCCTTTCCCCACCTGACTCGGGAGCAGGGATCGGCAGGCAGAGGCTTCTATGCTCCGATCACAGAACTCAGCACATAGGAAGGGCCTAATACGCAGATGACACAACCCTGCTTGCTGAAAGTGAAGATGACTTGAAGCACTTACTGATGAAGATTAAAGACTACAATCTGCAGTATGGATTACACTCAACATAAAGAAAACGAAAATCCTCACAACTGGACCAATAAGCAACATCATCACAAATGGAGAGAAGACTGAAGTTGTCAAGGATTTCATTTTACTTGGATCCACAATCAATGCCTATGGAAGCAACAGTCAAGAAATCAAACGATGTCTTGCACTGAGCAAATCTGATGCAAAAGATCTCTTTAAAGTGTTAAAGAGCAAAGATACCACCTTGAACACTAAGGTGCACCTAACCCAAGCTATGGTATTTTCAATCACCTCGTATGCGTGTGAGAGCTGGACAATGAATAAGGAAGACCGAAGAAGAGATTGATGTCTTTGAGTTGTGATGTGAGCAAAGAATGGTAAAAGTACCATGGACCCCCAGAAGAACTAACAAATCTGTCCTGGAGGAAGCGCAGCAGGAATGCTCCTTGGAAATGAGAATGGTCAGACTTCATCTCACCTACTTCGGTCTTATTGCTAGAACGGACCAGTCCCTGGAAGACATCAAGCTTGGTAAAGTAGAGGGTCATGGGAAAAGGGGAAGACCCTCAATGAGACGGATTGACACAGTGCCTGCAATGATGGGCTCAAGCACAGCAAGGTCTGTAAGGATGGAAAGGACCAGGTGGTGTTTCATTCTGTCATACACAGGGTCGCTGTGAGTGGGAACCAACTCAACGGCACCTAACAACAACAAAGGCTGAATGACTATGTACTCAGGGCAGGTGGGAAACTCTGTGACTGGAATTGTCCTGGTTGTTCCCACTGTCCTAGCACAGCCGTGAGATGGCATGGGCAGAGGCAGATACACAGCCCAGGGCAGAGGGAAGGGGTGGAGGCTGCTGCCACGTGCACACAGGCGTGGACAACCTCGTTCACCACACCAAGTCGAGGAATCACACTGCCACAGGTCATTCCACCTCCAGTACGAGGCCCTCTGTCACCAAGTCAGTTTCCACTTTCCAAGTCAAAATGTGGTCCCCCCTGTCAGGCTTTGCTCCATGCTCCCTGCTCTCGAACAGCCCTTCCCTCAGAGGTACAGCCATCCAGGGGCACATTTCACCTCAACTGAATGGCGACCTCATTGGGGACTTTAACAGATGTTTGCAGAATGAATGAACACTTCAGCACAAAATAGTTTTGTTCCGTGAGAAACCCCATTTCCTTCCTAAGACTCCTGTCCTAGATTGTTTTCCTTTTAATTAACCTCCTTGGATCTTGTTTATTATTCGCACGTGTGTCATGCCACAGGCCGGTGTTTGAGTTCACCTGTGCTCCTGGGGGGTCGAGCGAGCCCCCGCACAGCACACGTGCAAGTGGCAGCTGCAGAGAACAGGCTTCCCCCCCCCCCGACACTACGGGCAGAAGCAGCCGCCCAGCACTGACCTCTTTCCACAGATCTCGCAGATGTACGGTTTGTCACCGGAATGTCGACGCAGGTGAGTCTGCAAGTTACCTGCCTACAAAGAGAGGAAAAGAAAACGGACACCAGTCATCAAAGTTTTTTTCATTTCATTTGTTTTTCAAAAAAAGGTTTTATAAATTTAAAAGGAAAACCGACATCTCTTCAGGTTCCAGGCCACTAAGCAGGATTTTTGAACAGCCATTGCAAGGGGCATGTTCTAACGCGAGGGCAGCCGCCCAGCAGCCTGTGAAACAGGTGACGTGTGTAAATCCTGTCCCTGAGCCACGCCCTTCCTCAGAAGCATCTCTGGGCCGGCACTTTGTGGCGCCTCCTCTCAGATGGGCCCCAGGGCACTGTGGGGGCTGCTCCGTGGTCACTAAGCCTGCGTTTTAATAGCCCTCGATGCATTTTACTTCTGATATATAGTTTTTTAACTTGGACCATCTAGCTACCCGCAAGCATCACTGGAGAAGGACAGCCGTATCGCAGTATTTGTCATCTCTTTCTAAACAGCGTGCTTTTGCTTACAAAGGAGGAAACGTTTCCCAGAGGGACTTCCCAGGTGGCACAGCCCGTGCTGCCTGATGGGCTCACGGTCGCCTCTGCACAAAACCGCAGGTCAGCAGAGTCACAGCTGCCATCCAGATCCCCAGTGGGCATTTCCTAACTGCCTAAGCAGCGAGGCTTTACCCAGTCTTTCATTTCCATGGAGATCATAAAACAGGCTTCTGCATACTGATCCACAGGAAATCCACAGGAAATTGCTTAGAGCACAGGTAACTGAAGCTGCAAGCGCCTCAGATGTGTCACAGGTCACCCGCTAAGGTTTCATAGCAGGCTATGGAAAGAACCTTCCACTGCCGCACTGAAGTTCACGGTCTCAACCTGCCACTTCCCTCATTTGGGTTTTATAGGGTTTGCTGTAAACAAACGAAAACAAATAAAAATCCTTGAAGTGAATGACTATAAGCCAAGGGCAGTAACGTGCAGGCAGCAGGCACAGAGATGAGCCAGCGAAGGAACATGAACAAGACGAGAAACCAGCAAACGGGGCTTCAAACCGGCGCACTGTGTCGAAGAGAAATGCAAAGATCGCTGATGGTCCTAAGTTTGAAGATGGATGGGAAGTCCACCCATGGGTGGAAACTTCCAAGTGTTACAGACGGCACCCTCCTCGAGCTCCAACAAGGGAGACGAGGCCTGGTGATCGGCTTCTGTTGACTGCACAGCCAAGAAAGCCTGCGGATCGGGTCTACTCTCTAACACGGGCCACGGAGAGTGGGAATCGACCCAACACGACAAACAAAAACAACACGGCCGCACAGGACTTTCCTATCAGACTCGGAAACACCGTGAGACACCGAGTAAGAACCTAACAAATACGGCCTAGAGAAGACACAGCCGGAGGGAACAAATTTGGGAAAACTTTGTAAAGTACACAGCTTTTTATACAATGACTACTAGGAACAGTAATCAAACTATCAACAGCAACATACATTGCCGAAATTCTAATCTGGGTGATGTGCCCTTAGGCCGTTATATTCACTGTGAAATTACCATGGTAGTCGGTAGGATCAGCTCTATTTTCTAGATGAAAAACTGAGATTCAACAGAAAAAGTAACTTGTCACAGCTGCGTGACGAGTAACTGCCTGAGCCAGAAATTATTATTGGGTTTGTGTGAGTCTAAACTCTTCTCTGACATGAGGGCAAGACCTCAGGATGTAGGCATCGCTAACCTAGAAATGACCAACCTAACTCTGATGGTGTAGTGGTTAAGGCACTTGGCTGCTAACCAAAAGGTCAGTGGTTCAAACCCACCAGCCACTTGATGGAAGAAAGATGGGGTAGTCTGCTTCTGTAAAGATCTATATGGCCTTGGAAACTCAATGGGGTTCACTATGAGTCCGAATCGACTCGGTGACAGTGAATGTGGTTTGGTTAAGCGCCCTTTCAACACACAGGATGACCAGGAGCCACTGGAGACACGCTCATCTGAGTTCTTACTGTTAAGATAGTAAATATGCCAGTACCATTTTAGATCAGCCACTTCTGAATTTCAGAGAGGCTGATCAGATTTGAGTACCACGATCTGCCCAAGTGTTACATCACATTTCTTGTTTGTCACAGTAAAATACACAAGAATGCACTCAAAGAAATGCATTCTTTGAGTTCAAATTTAGCAGGGCTACAATTTTTAAAAAACCATAATTAGTTATTTTCAAAGCAAACACAAGCAAATGGTCTTTCACTTGTTCTTACTACTAGGCAATAGTAAGAAACGTCCCAAGTGTTCTGTTAGCTGTATCTGATAGCAAAACCCACTGCTGTGGAGTTGATCTGGACTCAGGGCGACCCCGTAGGACATAGCAGAACTGCCCCAGGGTCTCCAGTGCCGTAATCTTTTCAGAAGCAGATGCTCACATCTTTCCCCTAACCTTTCTAATCTTTGTGCACAGTGGTTAAGTGCTCAGCCGCTGACTGAATCTGCCAGCCACTGTGCAGGAGAAAAGACCTGGTGACCTGTTCCCGTAAAGAGGACAGTGCAGGAACCCCAATAGGCAGTTCTACTGTCCTGTAAGGTTGCTGTGAGTTGACTCAACTCGATGGCCGTCAACAACAACAGCATGCAGCAGGAGTCTCTGGGTGCTACAACCAGTTCATGAACTCAGCTACTAACCAGAAGGTTGGGGGTTCCAGTCTACCCAGAGGCACCTCGAAAGAAAGGCCTGGCAATCTACTTCCCCCAAAATCAGCCACTGACAAAATCCATAGAAGCGGAGCAGGATTCTACTCTGCCACACGTGGGGGCCAACTGGTATCTTCCAGGAGCACTCTGTTAAGCGGCCGGTCATTTTCCTCGGCCACTGCAGGATCCTCACCAACAGAATGAGCCCATTTTGCAGAGGCTCTGCGAGATGACAAACCAGCCAGGGCTCAGACAGCTGGAATCTCCTGCTCCTAAGTCAGTGTTTATACCTGACACCTAAGTGCTGTTAACGCCCCACGACGGCTGTCAGCGGTGAAGACATCCCAACACTTCCTAAGTGCGGTGTAGTACACTATACAGTGTGGCTTTTCTAGCCTAAGTCTCTGTAAACTGTGGTAGAATTTTCCATGAGCAACTGAGTAGCTCCTGACTGTTAAAGTTATCCACCTGGGGTATTTCTGTTGAGTGGTACAAAGCAATCTTCTGGGAAGTTCACTTTCTCTCAGGTGTATAGAATTCTGATGTTGAGATTGGTTAGCTGGGCCACTCTGCCAGGCTCAAAAGGAGCCCTCCTAGTGGCAGAAGGAGCCTTTCTGACTGCTGGCTGAGAAAGATGTACTGCTGAAAGAAACGTGCTCTTGAGAGACGCTCATTGCTGAGAGAGACACCAAGAAACAGGCATTGCTGAGAGAGACTTGAGAGAGACTGCTGGCTGAGAGATGGTGGGCTGAGAGAGACTGAGCGTTGTTCCTGAACTTGAATTGTAGCTTGGTGCTTCCCTAATAAACCCTATAATCTGTGGCCACTGCAGCGAATTATTGAACCCAGCAGACTGGTGGTGGGTGCTGCAGGGGGAACAGTTGGTGTTAGGGCTGGACAAGGGGCTGGCGGGAGGCAGCATGTCTGGCCTTGCAGGGATAGGCCTTGGGCCACTGATGGTGATTGTATCTTCCTCTTGTGGGGTTAGAGGAGGTCATAAGATGCAGCCTCCTTGTCCTTTCGGCAGTAAGTAAACGTCACTGTAAATTCAATGAACAATTCTGCCATAGGAATGACCTCCAGTGATGTGTCTCATAATCTGTATCATAAGCTCCTCAGGATGGGAACTTCAACATCAGAATTTACGCAGGAACAAGCCCAATGCGTATCTTCATTTAATTACAGTGGAGTGTTCAATCAACATAAACCAAAGAGTCAGTGCACCATAAAACTTCAGAGACAAAAGCGCTCATGCCTTTAAAGCCATCTCATTCGTAAGCTTTCAGGCTTCCAGATTCCACTAAGTAACAAAATTAAAAAGAAAAAATCGAGGGATACACACAGAGATGTCATCTGAATACCAATGATCAGGATGTTGATAAAAGAACCAAAAGCGCGGGAAACACACTGCAGAGCCGCAAGTCTGTAACTCAGGAAAAGCACCTCAAGATGTCTCTGCTTCTGCAACTGCACCACAGATCTGGCGAAACTTGGTCACCCCTGGCACCGGCTCCCATCAGTGTCCGGGGACCAGGTAGCTGAGCCAACTCCTTCCGGATGCTGGACTTGCTTTGGTAACAGCCCCAGGACATGAGGTGGAGTCCCTGGATGGTGCAGCTGAATGGTTGGGAGTTCAAACCCACCCAGACGCATCCAGAAGAAACGCCAGGCAAAGCAGTTCCGAAAGATCAGTGATCAGATCCCTAGGCGTGTCGCTCTACTCTGACACACAGAGCATCACCGAGAGGCAGAGGCCACTGGACAGCAACTGGTGTGTTTAGTTTTGGACACATGGTAGCTGTCCCACTGCTAGATAGCACTGCTGGGAAGACAGACTCTCTTGGAATCTTTCTTTCTGTAATATGTGCCATGTGTCCATTTCTGCCTCCTGGAGAAACAGAACATCTGTTCCTCTCTCAAGACAGCTAAACAACCCAGGTCTCCCTTCTCCTACTTCCTACGGGACAGGGATTCCAAGCCTATCACTGCCTTTGTGTTTCTCCCCTGGATACCCTCACACTGCCCATTCTCTATTTCCTGGGGGAGACTCAGGAATGCTCTAGAGACTGGGATGACTCATCTCCTGAGATCATGTGTCCAGAGTTAAAGTAACAGGTAATATTCTTGCTACAACCTAAGAGTCCATCAGTTTTTCTTGGTGATGTATCTATCATACTGCTGGAGCCCCAATGGCATAGTGGTTAAACACTGGGCTGGTAACTGAAAGGTAACCAGCCACTCCATGGGAGAAAGAAGAGGTAGTCTGCTTCCACAAAGATTTACAGCCTGGGAAACCCCATAAGGCAGTTCTACTCTGTCCTACAGGGTTGCTATGAGTTGGAATTGACTCAACGGCAGTGGCTTTTTTTTTTTTAACCACACAGGTTGTCAACTCATTCCTAAAGTTGTAGTTAGCTTTTTTATTTTAAGACTAACCTTGTTGTTGTTGTTAGGTGCCACTGAGTCGGCTCCAAATCGTAGCAATCCTACGTACAACAGAACGAAACACTGGCTGGGCCTGCACCATCCTCACAATCCTTGCTGTGCTTGAGCCCATCACTGCAGCCACCGTGTCAGTCCGTCTCCTTGAGGGGCTTCCTCTTTATACCTGACCCTCTACTTTACCAAGCATATTCTTCCCCAAGGACTAGTCACTTCTGACAACATAAAATAAGGGAAACAAAGTCTAGCCATTCTTGCTTCCAATGAGCATTCTGGCTGCACTTCTTCCAGGACAGATTTACTCATTCTTCTGGCAGCCCATGGTATCTTCTGTATTCTTCGCAAACACAATTCAAAAGCATTAACTCTTCATCGGTCTTCCTCATTTATTATCTAGCTTTCACATGCATATGAGACAACTGAAAACACCATGGCTTGGCTCAGGCGCACCTTAGTCTTCAAAGTGACATCTTTGTTTCTTAACGCTTAAAAGAGGGCTTTCACAGTGGATTTTTCCAATACCATATCTGATTCCCTGACTCCTGCTTCCACGAATGTTGACTGTGGATCTAAGTAAAATGAAATCCAAGACTAACTACTAAATAATAAACCCCAAATAAACAGGATGAAACATTAACTCTAACTGGTACATCTGTTTTCTAACTTTCAAATATTCTAGAAGGCAACATCTTTAGGAGCTCCCATCTAGCAAAGCAAGCACTCTGACAACCTATACAGAGAGCATTCCAATCCATTGAAACCATGATAATTTACTACGTTTTCACATAAAACGCACTCATCAAAATAACACACACACACTATAATGCATATCTCACTCAAAAATTCACTGCTGTCGAGTCAGATTCGACTCCTAGTGACCCCTCCTTGGGTTTCCGAGGCAATATCACTACAGAAGTAGATTGCCCAACCTTCCTTCCGAGGAGTGGCTGGTGGGTTTGAACCGCCAGCCTCCTGGTTAGCAGTCAAATGCCTTAGGCACTATGCCATCGGAGCTCCCATAATGCATAGAGTGTGCACAAGAAAGTAACATTCAAGGATGCTGTGCATATAACACATACATTACTTTAGTAAAAAACATGGTTTTCCAGTTCATTATGAGAAATTATTTTTTTTAAGAGTTTAAGGTGAGGGCTTATGAGTTAGAGGTTATTATTTACTAAGTACGTATCTAGACCACAGGCTGCCCACTGATCTAGAACGCCAGAGACTTCCAGCTTCATCAAATGCTGCCAGTCTTCAGGGCTCAGCTGAGCAATGTCAAGCAGTTGTGCCCTCACCCACCCCAAACACCTACATCTTTCAGGCAGAACGAGGTACTCTCTCCTCTGCCAGACTCTTTCCCACACTTATTTCTGCCGCAGTACTCCAAAGTCTCGTTGAACTGGGTCGGTTCACACATCTAGTTCTTCCTGTAAACAGTAAGCTCCCCGAGGGCAGGAACTATGCCCTCCTCCTCACTGTGCCCCCAGCCCATGACAGTTCCTTGGACACCACAGGCTCGCACTAACACGTGTTGGATGAAGTTTTAAACATGGTCCTCGTTGTCAACAATTTCAGCATTCACTATGAAAATAAAACAGCAGCACACATCTGCAAACCATAACCATCATACATAACACTCTAACCAAAATAAACAGAAGCAGACGATGAAGAGACAGGAGGGAGGAGCGGTCCTTCCAGACGCCGTTCCAAGTCCCCAGCATTAACCTCACACTTCCTGCTGAGGCGAGTGATCTTACTATCCTGGTCTCCAGGTAAGGAAACTGAAGCACCAAGAGGTCAGGTGACTTGCCCGAGTCACAGGCAGGATTCACATCCAACCTGCCCAGCCCCAGAGCCCAAGCTCTGAACCCCAGGCTTGGCCGGCAGGAACCAAGCGCCTGATCTAGAATGGTGGCCGGGGAAAGGCTGCCCTAGCCCTTTAGCAAACACTTTCTCCCCATCTAGGAGGTGTGAGGCATTTTCTTAGATGCTGGGGGTCAAATGAAAACTAAGGCCCTGGCCCTGGCCCGTGGAAACTAACAGGGGAGGGCAGGACTGATAAGACAACAGAAGTTAAGCCTTGGTGACTCACGTGGCTGTTGTTAGGTGCCGTGAGTCAGGCCTAACTCACAGCACCCAGACGCACAACAGAACCAAACACTGCCTGCTCCTGTGCCAGCCTCACAATCACCGCTGCGTCGCTGTGCCTGAGCCCACGTGCGGCCTCTGCAAGGAGTCACAGCGGAAGCAGTGAAAGCATTGAGGACCGCAGCTGTAGCTGCGTGGGAAACCCCACAGACGGAGGGGAACGTGTCAAAGGATGGCACTGCTCCATGGCCCCGTGCTGTGCGACACTCTTCCTAATTCCTTCCAGACTAACAGCCTCCTACTCCTCCATCCCTGGCGGCACAAACGGTCAACATGCTGCTAGGTGAACGGTTAGAGTCCACCCAGACGCACGCCTGGCCGTCAGCTTCTCAAAGGTCACAGCCAGAAAAGCCCTATAGGGAGCAGCTCTACTCTTGACACACACGGGTTTGCCATCAGTGAGCGTCAACGTGACGGTTACTGGTTACTCCTCAGTCAAGGCCCTGCCCACAAGTCACACCCTCAGTTACACAGCACTTGGGGCTCCAGAACCGACCGCACTGTGTGCAGTACAGCTGTGCCAGGAACCGCCTTCTCAGCACAACCCTGCACTCGCTGTAAGCAGCTTGGCTTACTAAGCTCTGGGACCCCCGTGCCCGGCACATGGCAGGTAGACAGACAGCTTGGTTTACTGAGCTCTGGGACCCCTCTACCTGGCACATGGCAGACAGACAGTCAGCTTCTATTTCAGAAAGAGCAGGTTCCCACAGGCTACTCACGCCATTCTAAATTTTCTGCAAAACATGAAATATCTAGGTATCTTTATGACCACCATCAAGCACAGCACATGGTCCATGGTAGGAAACAATAAATGCTTGTTGAGTAAGAAAGTCAGTATGTGTCTACCTGATGTGAGCAGAGGCCAGCAGGGACTGAGCATCTGTGGTCTCAGTACAAGCGTGGAGAGCGTATGTCTTGGACCTAATCCATTGCCGTCAGGACCATGCAGACTCACAGAAACCCTGCAGGACAGACCAGAACTGCCCCATACGGTTTCCAAGGCTGTCAGTCTTCACAGGAGATTGCCTCATCGTTCTCCCACAGAGCAGCTGGTGGGTTCAAACCACCAACCTTTCAGTAAGCAGCCAGGTACTTAACCACTGTGCCACCAGGGCTCCTGTCTTGGACTTAGGCCAGCATAATGTGTACATTCCAGGTGTTTTACTGGGAACTTTATTCACGAAAGAGGAGACAGGATTAGGATGGGACCCATTCTTAAACTGGCAAACCCAAAAGGGATTGTAAGAGGTCATACACATAAAAACTACTACTTCTTCCCAATGAATTAGAAATGTTTTCTTGAAAACGATTTTCTCCTGCTTTAGTCTGACATCTTCTAAGTACAGGTATCATCAGGGGCTTCTCTGACAAGTCCAAGAGCATGTGGTGTTTGTAATAAAGATAAACCCTGGGTTTCAGGTTTCCAACTATTAACAGTAAATAAGAGTATTCCCACCTGAGAGAAATGTTTCCCACAAATGTTACATTCAAAAGGTTTCTCACCTAAAACAAAAGAAAACAAAAACACAACTTGTAAAATCAGCAGCAATATTTGCACAGTAATTTTTCATTAAAAATGTTCGTTTCCTGTGTCCTGTGTTTCAGTGGCAGGCATGCCATCCTTTCTCAGAGAAGGAAAGGGGGGCTGGCCGGCTTCGCCCTCGCCCTCGCCCTCGCCCCCACAGATGCCAGGTGGAGACAAAAGAGTGAAATCTGTATTTGCATCTCTCTGAAAAATTTCCCCCAGATATAAACCTGCGTTGGAGTCCAACGTAGCTGCTGTAAAACCACACCTAGGCCTGGGACACGCTCTTTCCTTTCCCTGGGAATCAAATGTGAGTGTTCTTGTTCACTTAGTCTTCAGCCTGACTCTTCACCTTAACTTGAGTTCTGACAGGAGGAGGCGAGCTCACACAGACCGCACGGGGTGAACATGAAGGCGGGGCCTCCAGAAAGTGGGACAGAGCAGAGGCCCTCTCCACAGCCCTTGAGCCTGGGAAGACAGCTTTCCTTACGGGAGGTGAGAGCCCCTGCCCACCTCCTGCTCACCTCTGGCTTCCTTAATTAAAAATAATGGCATCTAGGTGTAAATTGTAGAGAAGGGTACATAGCTGTTCTGAGGAAAGTCTCTGGAAGATGCCCAGGTTAAGTGCACACCAAAGTCCTGCTCAGGTCCAGACAGCCCTGACACGCACAGACTTGGGACCCGAGGCCTTCCCTCTCTCACTCCTCTCAGTCAAGGGCTGTCATTGAGATCAGCTCTGAAAAATAACAGCCTTTTCCCCTCCTCCTGCACTGCTGGGGCTACATAATTTTCTTAAAATAAATAATATTGTACTGAGTTTCTGGAGAAGTTTACACAGCAGATTAGGTTCCCATTTGACGGTTTCGGTGCACACCGTTCGGTGGTATCAGTGACTTTTCTCACACTGTGTCTGTATTCTCTTCAGGCGCACTCTGGTTGTTCTGTCTCCAGTCCTCTAGTTTCCCTGCCTCCTCCTCTTCTCACCTTTGCTTTAGAGTCACTGATGACCATTTGGCGGTTTCTGAATGGGGCACTGTACCGTCAGGGAACACCCTTTATTTTGTGTGCCCATCTGTTAATTTGCTAAAAGGTGACCTCATGGGATAGTTTCTTAGGGCTTGCCACTTTAAAGAAACTAGTTTGTTAGCTTTCTGAGCTCATGTCAAGAAATTTTTATTTTGATCTTTTCCTGAAAACATTTAATGGCTTCCTCAAAGGGGGCTGAGGGGATTCCTGGTTTTGGGTTTTTTTTTTTTTTTTAAATTGTGATTTGGGTGCAATTTTACAAAGCAGATTCATTTTACATTCGACAGTTCATACACACTGTTTTGTGACACTGATTACATTCCCCGCAGGGTCACGCACTCCTGCCTCCCTGCCCTTCTCGCTGTCAAATGCTGCCCTTCTGCTCCCTCAGGGTTGATTGGTCTAAGGAGTGCGTCTCAATAATGTAGTTGCTCACAGGCCTGTATACTGTTTGGCTGAGAGTTATGCCACGGGGGTGAGTCCAACTGCAGGCCTGAAGGGTGACTAGGGGCTATAGTCTTGGCGGTTTCACCTGTCTCCATATATGACCATTAATCCTGGCCTTTTTTTTTTTTAATGATTTTTATTTTTGATCCACAATTTTCTCCCACTCTATTCAGGATCTCCAATTTTGATCCCTTTCTGAGTGATGGCATTGGTAGCTGAGTACCACCTAGTTCTTCTCATGGGGGGGAAATCTTTTGACCCTGAATAATTACAGTCATATTACTTCTGTACTTTGGGGTTACATTTATGTGTGAAATTATTAGGATGAGAGAGAATGATAACTTAAAGCTCCTATTATGGGACATAAGAGCTTGAGAAAAACTAGCCTCTGGCTCTTACAACTCACAAGCAACCCAGGGTCACTCACCCTATGCCAGTCTGAGGACCCAACACTCTGCTGAAACGTGAGCGCCCTCGAGAGCTTTGTGTAATGGGCTATCTATCCACAGACTCCACAGAGACCACACACACAGGCACCCAGCGGCCTGGCCAGCGGAGCGACGACGTCATCACACACCAGGCAGTTTTCTTGAAACCCCATTAGTATATTCACAAAGAAGAGAGGGAAAAGGAAAACATCTCAAGCTTTAATGAAAATAGTTTTGGCTATTTTCCTAAAAGGGGCTTGGGGGTTTCCAAAAGGTCAGGGGCTTGAAAGCCAGCTCCTACTCTGATACGCAGCATTCTTCTCGAGCGTATTTATGTCCCAGCAAGCATTCCTGCCCCATGACTAGTGTCATTCAAAGATACTGTCTCAGATAATAATTTCATGTTCATTTTCTTTGAAGCAAAATGTATAAATTTCCCAAATAAAATCACAGTGATCATTAGGCCTAGAAAACTTTAGCAAACACGATGACCTAAATACACTTTTTTTTTCAGGGCAAAGCTGGGTGGATGGAAGCCCTCCACATGGAGGCGCTGCGGACCTCTAGCACAAGCAATGGCTGCGATTCTCCTCAAATGAGCGCACTTCCATAAAGGGAGTAAGTAAACCATCATAAAGTGTCACCGCAGCACAGTGAGGGCACGACACCCACACAAACGGGGCTCCAGGGGGATGACATTACCAACACCCACACCACACGGGCCCTTGAAAGCAGCCATCTGGGCACACCCTGCAGTGCATGACCTCTCAGGCCTATGGGATAACTGTCGGTAACCTGCCATGCGTTAAGCTCATCATTTAATCACAGGAAGGAAAGTAGCGTATACACGATTTACATAAAACCAACCGGACCCACTGCTGCTGAGGCCATTCTGACTCACAGTGACCCTGCAGGACAGAGCAGAACTGCCCCACAGGGTTTCCAAAGCTGTAATCTTTATGAAG
Source organism: Orycteropus afer afer (assembly GCF_000298275.1). NCBI lineage: Eukaryota > Metazoa > Chordata > Mammalia > Tubulidentata > Orycteropodidae > Orycteropus > Orycteropus afer. Next base: position 3,775,166 of record NW_006921811.1, on the reverse strand, counting down.
CAGAGAGTTAGTCACATCTTTCTCTCACAGAGCGGTTGGTGGGTTCAAGCCACCAACCTGTCAGGTAGCAGCCAAACACTTAAGCACCGTGCCACCAGGGCTCCTTACGTATGAAACAACACCTTCAAAACAAGAGAAACTTTGGGGAGAGGACGTATAAATTATGATAATAAAACTTGGAAAATTCAGTGCTTAAAACATGAGTTTGCAATTGAAAATACTGAATAGCTAAAGCTGATCTTTATTTAAAAGTATACTCCTCCCTTCTAGATCATGATTTAAAAATCAGACATACTAAATCACTTCTGAGAGAACTTTTAGAATTGCTAAACTAAATTATTTCGGTCTGGATTAAACTGTATCATGCTTCATAAGCTGGTGCAAATGGTTAAGGTCAGCCACTAGACAAAAGGTTGATAGTTCAAATCCACCCGGAAACACCTTGGAAGACAAGCCTGGGAATCTGAGGTCACAGGCTTGGAAACCCTGTGGGCACTTCCACTCTGCACACCCGGGGTCACCACGAGTCAGGATCCACTTGATGACAGCACTTTATAAATACACGCTCCATCTCTACAGATAACACCTTAAACTAGATAGAGCTTCTCTGCTTTAGAAGTCATTTGAAATTCTGAGCGCCTCAAAATGACTTACTAAAGAAAGCATAACATATAAAACTATAATTAAAATGAAAAGCATGGCATGTTTTCAAACTAGCCCTCTAGAACCATTTACAGAACTTGACAATTATTCTTTAAGATGCACCATCAAAAACATACAGAAAGAAGGAAAAAAAATGCCTCTATTGTGTTTAAGCATTAAAGACTCCAACAAGCAACAGCAAAACTTCTTACAAAAGTGGAGCAGCAGCAGGCAGTGGTGCGACCTCTGCGTTACTCCTCTCCTTCTGCCTGCGAGGACGGAATCGGGTACCTGTATGGGAGCGTTTGTGGAGCTCCAAATTGCTCGGGTGTTTGAAGGGCTTTCCACACAAGTCACAGGCGTACTGTCTCTGGGACTGAAGGGCCTGTGACTGGTCCTCCGTCGCACCAAGGTCTTCAGCTCTTTCTGTTTCACTCACGCAACGAACATCCTCGGAGCTGACCGCTTCCTCCCTCACGTCCTCGTCGGTACCCTGGCCGCTGGCTTGCCCGGTCGTCTTCTCACCGGCAGTGCTGACCCTCTGTGTTAAATCATCGTTGCATGTGGGCTCCAACATCTGCTCTGCAGATTTCTGCGACTTGAGGAAGTTGAGTTTCTTCAGGTGAACGGCCTTCTTGAGCCTCATCTGTCTGCCTGGCTGTGGGCACGTGCTTTCTGCTTCTGGCACTGGGGCCGGTTCACTCAGGGGCTGGGCCAGGAAGGTGGCCGGCAAGTGTTCAGAAGATTCCAGGACACATTCGGAAGGGCTGCCAGCACCAGGTGGGTTTTCTGCATCTGTGGGCGCGCTGAAAGGGAAAGGTGACTCGGTGACTCTCTCGGGACCGGGACAATTCGCTTGCTTATAGTACTGCTTACTGTAAAAATCTCTGAGTTTGTAGCAGTAACTTGGCTGCTTGAAAGGGAGTTGTGTGCAGCTGTCATCTAAAGGCCCCGGGGCGTGTTTCGATGTCTCCCCTGAGGAATTCTGAAGATTAACCGATGGTGGCGTGTGGGACTGCGGCTCCTCTACAACTTTACTATGCGGAGCGCCTGGGGAACAGTCCTGCAGCACAGGAGGAGTGTAATTCACACAATTCGTGTCAGGAGTCAAAGCACTTTGCAGGGAGAAGGTACTATTATTACAAGGCAGGCCAGGTGGCTGGTCTACCGGAGCTGATTTTAAAAACGTGTGACACAGATTTAGGACACTGTGAACTTGCAGACACTGTGCTATGTCCAGCATGACTTGCACGTTGTCCTGGTTAAGTTCTAGATGAGAGGTGTACATGAAGTCCAAGATGTGCCCTATGCCGCTCACATTTTTAATATCCAAGTGAAAAACATCATTCTTCTGGCCTGAAGAATTCTGAAAGAGGGTCCTGACAAGAGAAAGAGGATCTATTTACAGAGTCACAATGGCATACGACTGACAAGGTGTTTTTAGAAATAATAACAAACAAACAAACAAAAACCAAACTCACTGCCGTCAAATAGATTTCAGCTCATAGTGACCCCCCTTGGGTTTCCGAGGTGGTATCTCTACGGAAGTAGATTACCCAGTCTTCCTTCCAAGGAGTGGCTAGTGGGTTTGCACTGCCAGCCTTCTGGTTAGCAGTCAAATGTACTAGGCACTATGCCACCAGAGCTCCTCTTATAAATAATACTCATGATTACTTTTCACATTCCTCTCCTTCTATAAATTCCAAGATTTTTAAATTCAGTGAGCCTCTGAGTTTGTCGGCCAGCCATCCAATTAAGCAATACAGATGAATTAAAGCAGTGAAGTGGTATACCCAACCTTCCAGATAGAGCTCAAAGGAAAATTCCAAACTATGCTCATTAAATTTACAGATTTCTTTTTAAAGCAACAACATAGAATAATATGGCAGACAAACCACATATCAAGGTGATTCAAAGACAATTCAATACATACAAGACTATCCTTTTAAGATTTTTAAAAAATTATCCATATGCATTATTAATCACGGGCTGAGAGTATAGAAAAATAAAGGTTACAAACTTTTCAATATTTCATGGGTAGTCTGGAAAATGATATATTTCAGGCCATAAACACATTATTCTCCTAGTTATGTGTCTCAGAAATTTCTAAAAATAAAATAGGCTTTACTAAACCAACCTCAGTATATCCCCTTTTTGTAATCAGTAATTTAGTTTGCTGCTAAGCCTCTCAGCAAGCCAGTGGTCTATAAACCAGAAATGAAACAAACCCTTTAAGTGAATGAGGGAAGAGGCACCAGCGAGGCCAGCACTTCATTTTCAAGATCACAGGCAAGCGATCGGTGAAAATGACAAGCTGAGCACGGTAAACCAGCTCACGAGTTTGCTGAAGACATTTTATCAAGTAGAGTCACTGGGGTGCACGAAGGTAGGGGTTGTTAGGTGCGTAAAGGCCTACCCCATGTGACTGAACAGAACTGCCCCCTAGGGTCAGTCACCCCAAAACTGCCTTTCGTTCTGTTCTTACCTACAGACAGCACCAATCAGAAGCAGGACAGGGGATACCGAGAAGAGCCAGTGGGCCCCAACACTGACACCTGACTGTCCTGGGAAGAGGAAAGGCACAGGCCACAGAGAAGCCCACAGGCAGGCTCCATTTTGCACTGAGGTAAGCAGTGCGATCCGTATCAATGGGCTCACCCACTGTAACACAGACCCATCAGACACACAACCTTGAGGTGCAGTCTGATGACTCAGGACCATCAAGGGCAGACTGAGCCAGGTGCCAGTCAGTTTACAGAACAGTGAAATGGTACACATCTCGGAAACTGGAATAACAACTCAAAAAAAAGCAAAAAAGAAGCAATTCTGGTTCTTAAAGAGACAAATCTCCATCAACCAGAACATCAGTTGAGATAGAATACTTAACTCTAATAATGTTAAAGAAATAAACATAAGTGCTTGATATTATTCAGTATTTGTACGCATTTCATATAAGCAAACCTGATTAGAGGCCATAAAATACTAGGTTGAGTTAAAATGTATGATTTCCTTAGAATATTCACATGAGAAACAAAACGAAAATGTTTGAATTAAAAACAAAATACTACAACATAAGGATGTTCTCCCCTCTCTGATTTCTTATCATAGAAACATTCTTCACAGGTATTCACTGCCTCAATCTTTCGATCCTGAGAGGCTAAGAAATACACGAAGAAGACTGACATTTAATTAGAATTATTAAAACTAAACACGAAGTGCCAAAATACTTTCAATTGCCCCAAAGACATCTTAGTTAAGAGGCTCTTTTTGTGTTTGGCTATAAAAGATACATATTTATCTTTGTATATTTACTCTGTACATATATTTATAAGTATGCATGTACAAAAGACAGTCAAATCCAAGGAGAAGTGAAAATTTAGCCAAAATATTTCCATTCCAGAAGAACTTCCCCCACTATAATTAGCAGAAAAACAAGCCTCCGCCCACTACCTTTGAGTCAATTCTGACTCATAGCATCCCTGTAGGACAGAGTAGAACTGCCCCGTCGACTTTCTAAGGCTGTCACCTTTCCCGAAGCAGACTGCCACATCTTTCTCCCACGGAGCAGCTTGTGGATTCAAACCGCCCCCTTTCAGCTCACAGTCGAGCGCTTTAACTACTGTGCCACCAGGGCTCCTCCACAATGCACAGAGGACCGTTGGGATGCGTACCTAAAGTACTGGCTGAAGGCTGCGAGGACGTTCTTGTGGGCTTTGAAGCAAACGCCTCTCACCACCAACATGCAGTCGCAGAGCAGGCCCTGGATCCGCTGCTCCTGCAGTTGCTGGAGGAGGTGGCAGCTGTGAGCAGCAACAGGGTCCATGCCAGACCATCCGCGAGACCATCCGCGAGACCTACGGAAAGAGGGCGGAGCAACGGGGATGCTTAATGACGTGACTGCAAACCGAGCGGCACCAGCCCCCGCTGATGGATGGACGGCTCACTGTGGGGACTCCCCCGTACGGCACAGTAAAAAACGCATCACACCATTTCCTGAGCATCTAGATAAACACTCCCTGTGGCGATGCAAATGCTCTATTTCTGCGTGGTTCAATGACGGCCATACCTTGAGCGCTAGCAAGGTGGCTACTGCGCCGAACGGAACTTTAATTCAGCAGTGCAGATGGAGAACGAGCCGAGACAACACTAAGTGCACTGCTCTGCATGTATTTGGTAGACGTCAGTTAAGAACTAAAATCAAAACCAAAGCCAGCCAGTCACTGCCAAGTCCATTCCAGCTCACACGACTTCGAGTGTGCACAGCAGAGTTGTGCTCCCCGGGGCCATCAGCGGCCAGCGTTTCACAGGAACCTCACCAGGCCTTTCTTCTGAGGAACCTGTGGGGGGACCCCAATCTTCTGGTCAGTGGCTGAGCTTGAGTGCCACCAGGACTCTAAATACATGTATGGTTAAAAAAAACCCAGCCAAGTGGGTAAGATCAAATCAGTATGTGATGAGCACCTGTCCACAGAATTAGAAGCTGGAGAAAATCAGGAGCCCAGAGGGAGATGCGGTCCAGGTGCAAAGAAATCACCACCACTAGGCAGCAGTTGGGAGCTCTGGTAGCATAGTGGCTAAGGCATTTTCCTGCTAACCAGACGGCTGGCGGTTCAAACCCACCAGCCACTCCTCGGAAGGAAGGTTGGGCAATCCTACTTCCGTAGTGATACTGCCTCAGAAACCCAAGGAGGGGTCGCTATGAGTCGGGGCCGACTCGACGGCACATAACAACATAACAGGCAGCAGTAGGAGCTCTGGTGGCGCAGTGCCTAAGGCATTTGACTGCTAACCAGAAGGCTGGTGGTTCAAAGCTACCAGCCACTCCGTAGAAGGAAGACTGGGCAATCTACATCCATAAAGATTTACTGCCTCAGAAACCCAAAGGGGGTTGCTATGAGTTGGGATTGATTGACTCGATGGCAGTGAGTTTGGTTTTGGTTTTGGAGGCAACGGTAACTGAACGTTAGTGCACACTGGTAAGTGCTCGGCCACTAACTGAATGGCTGGGGCTTGAACCCACCAGTGACTCCATAGGAAAAAAGACCTGGCAGTTGGCTCCCACAAACACGACAACCTAGGACACCCTCTGGGGCAGTTCTACTCTGTCATACAGGGTTGCTAGGGGTCAGAATCAACTCGACAGCAACCAACAACAGGCACCAGTAAGAGGTCACAGAGCAGCATGTGCACCGGTTCATGCACTCAGTTTCCCTGACAAGTCCAGCAGAGGCCTGAAGCAAGTAAGGGAATGAGCCCTGCAGGTCCCTGGGGCAGGATGAGCCGGTGTGAAGTCTCTGAGGCAGGAGCTTGCTGGGCACCAGTGCAGTCCAAGTCTAGTGAGGGGTAGGGGATGCCACCAACAAGGGGCAGAGGGTCGACCTTGCAGAGCCTGCAGGACACGTGCAGGGTCCTGATTTCAAATGAGGCAGGAGGCCGTGACACGGACACAGAGCCATTCATCGCTGTGCAGAGCCTGACTGCCTGCCTGCCTCCTGGGGCAGGGTCTAGGAGCACAGGAAGGAACAACACACACAAGGGCCCCACCCGCTCGAAGCTTAAATCCTAGAGAGGGAGGAAAAAAGGACACGACACACAAGTAAACAAGAGTCACAGCCAGACACTGGGATAGAGATGAGTCAGACAGGGCTGGGTGCAGCTCAGACGAAGAGGGGTGCTTTATGGAGATGGAAAAGGGGAGACATGACGTCAGGCTGGACCAGACAATTGGGGGGTAAAATGGCAGGCTGGTACACTAACGGAAAAAGCCATCATCTGCTTTCCCTCTCAGCGTGTAAGCACTGCTAGAAATGGCATGAAAGCATGACGCCAAGTGCTAAGCTTTTTACCACAGCCCCTACTTCCATTAAGATCTACTGCCTCGGAGACCCAGAGAGGGTCGCTATGAGTCGCAATCGACTCGATGCTGTTGAGTTTGGTTTTCGGTGCTCTTCTCTCTCAGCCTAACCCAGCACTCCCATGTACCAGCCTAGAGAGCTCTGCTCTCGGCAACGGGTTGAACCCCAGTTCCGTGGCTCATCAGCAGTGTGATCTGGGCACACCTGTCCCAGGCCTGCTTGGCTCACCCATTGCACAGTGAGCGACCTACTGTGATAACCCGAGCAGATACACAGGACAGGGGCTGAACTTAAGTATTCAGTAAATGCTTGCTCGAAGAATCAGCTGGGGAGCTTGTTAGCAATGCAGATTCCTGATGCCATCGGAGGGTTCTGGGCCCTGGGCATCTGCAGCACGAGCACCCAGGTGACTCGGCAGCCGGTGGAATGCAGACCTATGCCTTGCTCTCTCCCCCAAGGCTTTGGTTCTGACACTCCCTGAGCTGGGAAAACTCCAGCCCCCCATCAGGGCTCAGCTGGGCCAGCATCTGCTCTTAGACGCCTGCACTGGCATTCTTCCTCCCTCTACCCCACTGTCTCCTCCCCATAGACTCTGGGGTCCCTTCTCTGTACTTGCATAGCACCCCATGTGCGCTTCCCTAAGATAACATGCCACAGCGTTCCACTATCTGCGTCTCCCCTCTACTGTGGCTCTCCGAGGTTCCACCTTACTCCTTTGTCTGGCACACAGCAGACGCACTGTCCACGTAGAGCCGGAAAGGATGTGCTCCATTAAAACTCATGCTAGCTGCCCGCCACTCGATAGTGACTGACAGTTAGTCACAGTTTTCACCTGTCTTTTAACTCTCTCTACATCGCCCACAACGGCTATCTGTCAAGGAGTGATCTGTCTCCCCCCAAAATGTGTGTCATCTTGGCTTGGCAGTTATGTAATGATGTAATCTGGCAGTTATGTAATGTGATCTGATGTGATCAGCCAATCAGTCTCAAGGGGATTAGGGTGGGATGCTGTATGGACCTAAGAGGAGTTTCCCTGGGGTGTGGCCTGCATCACCCTTTATCTTAAAAGAGATAAAAGGAGAGAGAAGGGAGCACAGAATGAGGGATCTAATTACCACCAACAAAGAAGAGCCCAGAGCAGACTGTGTCCTTTGGACCTGGGCTCCCTGCACGGAGAACCTCCTAGACCCAGGGCAAGACTGAGGCCAAGGCACATGGAGCTCGCCAAGGCAGGCCAAGCCCACGGCTGCCGAAAGGAGACAAGCACCTTCCCCTAGCGCTGGTGCTCCAGATTGGGACTTGTAGCCTCCTAAACTGTGAGAGACTCCACTTGTGTTTGCTAAAGTCATCCGCTTGTGGTAACTCTGTTATAGGAGTGCTGAAGACCTGAGAAACTATTCTAAATTACTTCCATTTTCATTTCCTGACCACCCTGCCTCATCCATAAAGATGACTGTGACTTCCACTTTCCTAAGAAGGGTGAGCCCATGTTTGAGCGCCTTAAATTTATCACTCTCTCTTTCCTCATTCCCTTTAACTTCCCAATCAAACTAGTCCTCTCCTGAAGACCCCAGCCTTCCTCCCCTCCCCTAGGCACCAGCTGCATCATCACACCCTGGGTTGCTTCCAGGGCTCTTCCACTGGCTGCCTGCTTCCTACAAACACACCGAGATCTCTGCACATTGAAAGCAAAATGAAACAGGACAGCCTTCCCTGACACCACCTACCCATTACAAGCCTCCCTTCACCTTCCCACCGCTCCCGTTTCCCCTTCCCCTCCAGCCCCCTTCTCACTATGCTGAAGCACATGTTCCCACCATGGCCACTCCACGGTCCTCACCCATCCTCCTTAGCCTTCCTGCACTGTGTGGTAGTCCAGCTCTCTCCAACCCGAAATCCCTCCCTGGTTCTGGTCACGCAGCACTCTCTGGTTCTTACTGCCTCGGTGATCTGTCCTATTTACTATGTGGTCCCTCTCCCTGCTTACTATTTACATTCCTGAAGATTCAGCACCCTAGCCCTCTTCTCTTTCCCTTGGCATCCCATCTATGGTTGGTCTTTATGTGCCTAAGTAGACAACTCCTAAGTTTGCAATTTTAGCTGTGACCACCAGTCCCAGATCTCCAACTTTCTGCTAGACATCTCCAATGGTGTGACCCCTCAACTCAGAATCTCCACAACTCTTCCCCTATCATCTCAGCTCTCCAACCTACACCTTATCCCCTTACTTCTTCATGGAGAGCGTAGTTCCTGATGTGCAGACTTTAGGATACTGGCATGACCCCATGGTTGGAGGTCAGAGTGGGATTTGGAACAAACAGGAACTAGAGATGATGTCATCCACAGAGTGCAGTACTGTAGCATTGGGAGTAGAAATACTGTTTCAAACAAGAACACAAAGGGAAACCTGATGTCAGGTGGTGAAGCACAGTGCCCAGTGTGGAGCCCTCAAGGTTACTGAACTTCAAGGTTACTGAATCACCAAATTCAGTAACCAGTTATGTGTCCCTACTCCATTGGCTGACTGACAAGACTTCTTACTCTTAGTTTATCATTATCATCAGTGTTATCATTAGCTATCATTTACTCACGACTTATTATAGGCCAAGGAGTTCCAGTGGTACAGTGGTGGTGGCGTACTGCCTAAGGCATCTGACTGTGAACCAGAAGGCTGGTGGTTCAAACCCACCAGCCACTCCTCGGAAGGAAGGTTGGGCAATCTGCTTCCATAGAGATACCACTCCCCAGAAACTCAAGGAGGAGTCACTATGAGTCAGAATCACTCAACAGCAGTGTTTGGTTTTGGTTGGTTGGCTAACCAAAAGGTCGGTGGTTCTAATCCACCAGATGAGGCAGTCTGCTTCCATAAAGACTGGCAGCTTTGGAAACCCTACGGGGCAGTTCTACTCTGTCCTGTAGGGTAACTACGAGTTAGAGTCAACTCGATGACAGTGGGTTTGGTTTGGTTTTAGGTGTTTACTACCGGTAACAGTAATGACAAGTATCTGTAACATGCCTCTTTATGCTGGGTACCATCCTAAGCCCTTTCTGTGTATTAACACATTTACTCTCCCGATGAGGACAAGGAGGCCCTGGGCAGATTAAAGATGGACACGGACTCTTTGACATTCCGTGAATCTAACAGGCTCTGCCTTAATCAACTGAACCCGGCGAAAGGAAGGTGGCATGCCTGGGCCTTCAGAGCTGACAGCTTCCACTTCCCACCTCTCAGAACACTCCCCCCGTGTTCTGAGCCACCCGTAAGATGAGCAAATGGGCAGAACGTACGGAGAGGGAGAAGGGCTCAACTGAGCCCAGCCTCCTAGCCAGCCCTGCCACCACCAGCCCTGGGCTAGCCCTGCCTCAGGCTCAATACCAGAGTGAGCTGACTGCAGTCCACACCACACCTCCTGGGGCCGAAGACTGCCGGGCTAAGCCCTGTGCAAATTCCTCACCCACAAAATCATGAGATAAAACTGTCTTTAAGTCAGTAAGCTTTGGGCAGTTTGTCATACAGCAGTACATAACCTGACCAGGTTCAGAGACGTTAGGAAAATTTCCTGTGGTCACACAACTCGTGAGAGGCAGAGATGGGATTCAAACCAGGCAACCGGTCTCCCAAGTTCACATTTCACAATCACTCCAAATTATATGATCTGCCTTCTGGACCAGCCTGACCGTCCAGGTAATCCCACAGATAAGCCCTGAATTAAGGTGTAGTCCAATTCAGGACAAATACGGGGCACCCAAGGTGCTGTGGTGTGGCAGATGGGGCACAAGGCTCACTTCCATCTCTGAGCTACTTCACTCTGTGACAAGGAAAAAAAAACCTTCTGTGGTGAAGACATGGACTCCCCCTCTGAGTGATCACTGTCATCACTGGTAGTGAGCAGAGTGCCTTGGACACAGTAGATGTTCAATGCTTAGTTTTTGAATAGATGGACACTCTAGGCCCGTTTTTTCACCTACAAAAATAAAGGGGTCCCCCTCAGGACTAGATGAACTGTAAGGTTTCTTCTTGTTCTAAATGCTACAAATCTGTACCAGGAAGGGACAGTGGGAAGATGGACTAAATGACATCAAACAGAATGGAAATAGGGGAAAATAATAAAGATGAGAAAAAGCATAACAAGTGAGAATGAAGAGGGGCTTCTAAAGGGAACAAGACGCAAAACCCAAACTAAACTAAACCCACTGCCCCGAGTCAATTCCAACTCATAGCGACCCCATAGGACAGAGCAGAACTGTTCCATAGGGTTTCCAAAGCTGTAATCTTTATGGAAGCAGGCTGCCTCATCTTCCTCCTGAGGAGTGGCTGGTGGGTTCAAACTGCTGATCTTTTGGTTAGCAGCCAAGTGCTCTAATCATTGAGCCACCAGGGCTCCTGCACTAGATGGAACTAAATCCAGTGCTTCTGAACTTGAGGAGAGGGCTCCTGGAGCAAAATGTTCTGCTTAGTGGGACAATTCCACCAACCAGTCAAATACCTATTGACAGAAATTTGTGGAAGTTTGTTCAGTGAGACCATCAACAGATTACTCCTCAGTTCACGCCCCTCACCCCCACCACTGCCTTTGAGGGGTCCAACCTTCCCCTGTGGCTATCACACTTTTCAAATGGCTTCCTCCCAGCCCCTACTTGCACTCCAAGGAAAATACAGCAAACACACCTGGATTCTTGTCTTAGCTGTAGACTCGGTGATGCTGAGCAGGTAATTCTGGCAAACAAACACTGCACGTGGGGAGGAAGGAACACCGATAAACCAAGTAAGAGGCTCCCTGCCCGGCTCTCTGCATTTCAGTTTTCCCACCATACACTTAACTTCACAAAGGGTCCATGGTGGGAGGGTACAATGGTAAACAACTCAGGCATGGTCATGCGTTTGTGAAGCTGAGAGCCTCCTAGAAGAAAAAGTATCACACTGCAGGAGAAATGTGAAAGAGGGGAGGTAAAAGCACTTAAACGGAAATTAATTTGGGGAGGGGGTAGAGCCAGATGCAAACTTCCCTCAGAAAGCAACATCTATGCTGCAAAAGGAAAGTTTATTTGCTAGCTTGAGCTAAGGTCCCTGCTCTTGCCAACATAGTAGCCAAAGCAAAAGACCTCGTGCTCCTTTACTATCACATTTTTATAGGAAAAATAGAGGGTGGAGTAGCACCAGGGCAAAGGTAGCACCAATCAAAGTACAGGTGATTGGTTGCTGCTAAGGGGCTTAGGGCAGGGATCTGAGATGTTGGGGGACGTGTTGGAATCCCCCGACTCCAAAGTCTACTTAGGGAATTATCATCTAGGGAGGATGAAGAGCCCTGATATGTGGGAGACTTCAGGAGCCAAGCAAATCTCTGATACGCGCTGAATCCGGAGGAAAGATAAAAGCCCTGAGGCATGGGGAGTGTGAGAATCCCTGACACTAAAAGACTTCTGATTAAAGATTTCTCAAGCCTCACACTGGAAGTTAAGAAGGCCCTCAAAGAATGAAGAGCAGTCCAAGCAAAGGCAATGGAAATACTGTATTTTTGCACATAACGTGCCCATGTGAACAGCACACATCTGTGTATTATCACAGTACATAGGTAGCTAATGTAAGAGAGGCCAACCCAGGCATTCTTTGCACTTAACAGGGCAGTACTGGTTAAAGGTGGTGAGAGCTCGCTCTCTGAGTTTTCAGGGGGATCAAGTGAAAAGAACATGTTGTTGTCAGGTGCCATTCCGGCCCGCCGACTCAAAGCGACCCCGTATATACAGAACGAAGCACTGCCCGGCCCTGCGCCAGCCTCATAGTCCTCGCTATGCTTGAACCTATCCTTGCAGCCACTGTGTCAGTCCATCTCATTAGAGCCTTCCCCTTTTTCACTGACCCTCCACTTCACCAAGTATGACATCCTTCTCCAGGGAGGGGGTCCCTTCTGACAACATGACCAAAGTAGGTGAGATGAAGTCTGGCCATTCTCGCTCCTAAGGAGCATTCCAGCTGCACTTTCAGGAAAAAAACGTAGGCAGGCACAAACAAGAACCAGGTACAAACAGGGGCCCTGCACATCACACACACCCTGAGCACACCCTGTCCTTAAATCTTTGGGCCATTCTCTCACTTCTGTAGGAAAAGTTCTCCTCTCGTGCATTCTGTTGAACTCCTTCGATTCCAGGCCTGACTCTGGTCACTTCCTGAGTGGAACCTTCCATGTGGCACTCCCAGCCCCTAGGGCTAACGCTTCCCATCATACTGTTCATACCTCACTCTTACCTACACCATTCAACTTCTGTTCACTCGTTCTTGCAACGCACACAACACACACGAAGCGACCATCTTTCTGTAAGCCAGACCTTGTCTTAAGGGCTGGAGGAGCAGCTAACGTTTACTGAGCAATTACTCAGCACGGGGCACTGTGCCGGGTACGGTCCATGCGCCAACTCACGGAATCCTTACGGGAACCGGATGAAGTGGGTGCTATTATTCGCACTTACAGACATGCAACCGAGGCACCGTGAGACTCACAAGAATGCGAGGCTGGGCGAGACCCAGAGCCCTGCAGTCTTAAGCATCACTCGCAAGTCTGGTGTGCCAAGAGGAGAAGAGGACTGAGAGGTGGACAGCCTGGCAAGGTTCGCACCGCCTGCAGGAACCAGCAGGAAGCGGTCGGGTGTGGGGTTTCCAGCCCGCGGGAGGTGCACGCCCTGGGAGCAGGCCCAGTTTCCAGGACCGAGATCGGGTCTTTGTACCTCGTCTCGTTCGCCTTTCCCCCTGGGTCTGGCCCAGAGGAAGTACCTGTGAACTCACGGAGGAAGAGGGCAGCCCTCCATTCAACCTCGCTGCGCCCTAAGGTGCTGGGGTGCGGACAGATCGGGGTCCCGCCGGGCCTCAGGGCCCCTCGGCCGCCCAGCCTCCCTCGGGGCCGCTCCTACCCCTACCAGGCCCGCACGCCCTGGCGGAGGCCGGCCTCCTGGCCACCTCACTCTCCGAGGCCGCTCCCTCCCCGCAGCCGCCTCGTCACCTGCCGCCGCCGCCCAGAACGCCGCTAGCAGGGCGCCGCCAGCAGCGGAACCATCCCGATAACGCCCCCTCGGCCGACCGGGCCCGCCCTCCGACTTCCGCTGCGTCACTTCCGCGGAAGTGTGTGGCTGCGGTGCGCAGGCGCGCGGGGGCGCCTCAGACGCGAATTCTGCGCTGGGAGGCTTAGGAGTGTAGTGGCGGCTGTGCGACTGGCGGCGGCGACTCCACGTGCTCCCCGCGGCGGGTTGAAACCGTTGGCGGGCGCTGGCTAACAGGTGAGGGGGCGGTGGCCCAGAGGTCCGGCCAAGAAGCTGGGGCTTAGTGCGTGAGGACTCAGGGACCGTGGGGCTGCTGCCTGCGTTTCCACCATGGCTTACACCTATGGAAGCCAGGGGGATGAAATCCATTCAAATCGTGTTCGTGCGGTGGACTGGGGCCGGAGACTTGCCTGGACTTAGGATGACTACTCCCTTCACCTCTCGCATCCTATTTAGCTCTCCACGCAATGCTGCGGTGTTAGATCCATTTTACAGATAGGACAACATTCGTCCGGCTTTTGAAACGGAGACCCCGCAGTCCTGGGCAACCCGCTGGGCTTGGCTTCAGGTTCGCGTTGCTGCACACTGGGGGCAAGGCTGTGGTTGGAGTCTTGGGGAATTCGGCCGCTCGGGAGGAGAGCGGCCTGAGGGCATCGTGGTTGAGAACGTAAATTTGGGCCCGTAATAACTGGATGTGTATCTCGGCTTTGGTACTAACGGGGGTGCGTGACCTGGGGCAAGTTATTTAGCCTCTTTGCGTCTCAGTTTTCTTATCAGTTAAAGGGCAGTAGTACAGAACCTACAGGAGCTCTGGTAGTATGGTGGTTAAGGCTTTTAGGTGCTAACCAAAAGGGTGGTGGTTCGAACCTACCAGCTGCTCTGTGCAGAAGAACGAGGTACTCTGCTTTGGTAAAAATTTACAGCCTTGGAGACCCTATGGGGGTAGCTGTGAGTTGGAATCCATTCATGGCCCTGAGCTTGGTTTTGGAATATAGAACCTAACTCACTGGACTGTTGTGAGGTTAAATGAACACATGCATGTAATCGCTTCTGACAGCCCTTGGCACATAGTAGATGCTTAGTAAATGTCAGAATTTTCTGCTGCGAAAATTTGCATGTCTGAGTCTACTCTCCTTCCAAGAAGGCCCACTTGGGGCTGGTTCACACCGGGTCCCCTGCGTCCAGCACGGTGCCTGACGTGTGGTAGACTTTGTAGATAGTGTGCGTGAGTAAGGGGTGGCTGATGGAACAATGCAGGCAATGGAGTCTAGGGCCACCTCACGTTGCTCAGATGTCAAGTGACAGTAACTGGACCTGCCTCCTAGAACTTTTGCAAGGAGCCAGGGAGAGGTCCTGTGTGAAAGCACGTTGCAGCACACACACTCCCACGTTTAAGGGTTTAGGCAGGATGGTGGGCTTGTCTGCTTTCCCCTTGAACCACATTCTTCCCTGGGAAGGAGCTTGGACTGGTCAAGGTGGCCTGACCCCTTGTTCCCGAATGGGGGAACTTGAAGTTGAGAGGTGGCGGGGCCTTCCTTGAGGTCACAGTGCTCACTGGGACCTGTGCTGGGACTGTCACCCTGGCCCCCTCAGTCCCAGCAGCCTGTTGAGGAAATTGGGCTGTTTCCATGGTGGTGGCTGTGATGGGTTTTGGGTCTGTGTGCGTAGGTGTGCCAGTGTTAAAACATGGATACTGCTTTTTTTTTTTTTTTAAGAGGATTTAAGAAGTAAACAATCAAAAATGTGAAGAGAGGAAGGTAGAATATCACCCCAAATCTCAATCCCCAGAAGCAAACCCAAGGTCGTGTTATTAGGGAGCAGAGTGGTAGAGTAGGCGCCCAAGGGTAGAGGAGACAACTAGTCACAGGGATAAGGCCGTCTCACCAGTCACTAGAGAAGGACGTCATGCTTCGTAAAGCAGAGGGTCGCTGGAAAGAGGGAATCCATCCGTGAGACTCAGTGACCCAGTCCTGCAGCTGCCGTGAGGATGGCAGACGAGGCAGTGTTCCACGCTGTTATGTGTAAGGGCAGTTGGAGTGGACTCGGCAGGCCCTACAACAACAGGTGGATTTATGAAAATAGGAGGGGGTCATATTTAAAGGAGTATGGGTTTGGGAGGGGCCGGGGTGTGATAGCACTCGTACATATGACTAGATCCCAGGGAAACCTTTCTGCAGAAGGGTGACGCCTTCCCATCTCCTGTCGTGTTTAGCTCTCCACACAGAGATGCATTTTACAGACAAAAGAGCATCCTGGGAAGTTGAGGTACTTCAAGGCCATGTAGTGTTGAATCATATCCTCTGACCCAGTCCAACAGAGCAAGGCCACCATCTTGGTGAGAGGAGAGAACATTGCTCAGAGGCCTCTGTGAGTTCTCAGCCCTTTACCAACTGCTGGCTGCTGCCCCTCCGCTTGACATCACTGCCCAACACCAGTGTCCTTAGCCCAATGTGGGTTGACCTTAGAATTAAGAGTTAGGGTCCTCATCATTTAAAATAGAAGGTCATCTTGGAGAGCTCTTGATTCTCCAGATAGGGGCCTAGGCCCAGATGCTGCATAATCACCTAAATGGCCGACGTCCTGACAAGTCAGGGCTGAAAGATAGGAGCGTGGGGTTGCTGCCTGGCCTTACAAGCCACGTCTGACACTCCTGTGACTCTCCATGGCTCCTTTATCTTTCCTGAGCCTCAGTTTCCCTTGCAGATGGCAGGGGTGGCCTTCATGAAGGGTTTGGCTCTCATTGTCCTAAATGGGAAATGTTCAGGCCTCATCATGTTTACCTTGGGTTAGGGCACGTGAGAGGCGCTCAGCAAATTGAACAGACAGGCGGACAGCCAGAAGCACGTGCAGAGGGCCTGGTCTGCTTTGAGCGTGGACACTTGGTACGTCTGGGCCCCCAGTGCCCAGCATGACAGCGGATCCGCATTTCATACTCAGTAAATGTTCCTGAAGTGAATCTCTGTGGCTTGCCTGGGATGAGGTCCTGAGTCTGTCAACCAGTCAAGAGAAATGCTTTGTTCCAGCCGTGCTCTTAGCACGCCCACATCTCGTGACGTCTCGCTGGCTTTCCTAGGACCTGGACCCTGGGCCCAGAGGGTTGGAGAGCAGGGGAGAAAAAAGGGACTCTCAGTTGGGTCCAGCCCCGTTAAAAATGCCATCTTTTTATACGTAAGGCCAAAAGTTGTCCCCAGAACCCTAACAACTGTTCTGAGCTTTAATAACCTCAGAAGCCTAGATACTGCAAACTTAATCAAAACAAGCATTTGAAAGTTTATTTATTTCCACTTCTTTCACATTTTTGAAGTCTTGTGAAACCTAGATCATACTGTTTTCATTTTTTGTTTCAGCAACAATGTTTCCTATCCTCAATTTGAGGGGCAGAATTTTCAAATGATTTTTTTCCTGTTTGTAGCTTGTACTGTTTTGGAATTAGGAAACCTGCACTAAGACTTGGAGCATCGTGTCTGCTGTGCAGGTAGATGGTGTGAAGGCAGTTAGTGAACTTGCTGGTCCTTGCAAGCTCCCTTCATCCCTCCCAGTACACACAGTGTTTACTGGACATGGGAGATGTCTCCCTGAGGCTTGGTCTGATGTGAGGTGTAACCAGGGTGATGTGTGTCTGGTGCTGGGCTCTCCTCTCCTGATACAGGAGAGGTAAGCTCCTCACAGAGTCTGAGTCTGTCTACATGATGGCACTTGGGGGTTTTCTAAGCTCATTACCAACTTGATCTCATTAGCCAAGCAAGTGGGCACGTTGTTCAAGTGTAAAAATGTCAAGTATAAAAACGCAGCAATGGCCCTGAAAATCGAGAGGAAGCGCC
Source organism: Orycteropus afer afer (assembly GCF_000298275.1). Lineage (NCBI taxonomy): Eukaryota > Metazoa > Chordata > Mammalia > Tubulidentata > Orycteropodidae > Orycteropus > Orycteropus afer. The sequence continues at coordinate 3,757,819 of NW_006921811.1, read as the reverse complement.
GACTTCCCGTGCAGTCGCCTCGTTCTCCTCTTGAAATCAAAACAAGCGAATGTCTAAATGTGAACATTTCTCAGAAGAGACCAAATGAAATGACTGGAAAATGTTTTTCCGTTGGGCAGGTGACCAAACTGAAATCCTCTCCTGGGTTGGTGTTTGCACCACGTGTGGCAGGTCCCCGCAGGGCCGCTGTTGTGCAGCTGCTCTGAGCACCTCTGTCAACGTCTCTGGCTTCTTCACTCGTTAGGTTCTGTTGGCCACTGTCCTTCTCAGCCCTGAACGCCTGACCTTCTGTGACAGACAGACTGTCTGGTGGGGAGCCTCCCCGTTGGCTCTCATGGCTGGCTGAAACATCCTCTCTTCCCTTGTTCCCACTTGATCAAGAGACCTGCTAGTCCTACACAGCGGTGGGATGCTGTAAGCCATCCCTGAGTTTGAGGAGGTGTTTTCCATTGTTTGTCTTTATGAAAAACCAAACCCATCGCAGCTGAGTCAATTCCAACTCATAGGGTCACTGTGGGCATGATTATCGTGATAAAGTGCTTAAAACTTCTCAGCAGACACTGTTTTACCTTCAGGTAAGATGGTTCTAGTCTCTTATTGCTACTCTAACACAAACACCACAAGGGGTCCTCTTCAGGAACAGAAATTTACCTTCTTACAGTTCTGGAGGCCAGAAGTCCAAGTCAGGGCCTCGCAGTGGGGATTCCTTCCTTGTTGGTAGCCCCGGCTCCTCAGTTCCTCACGTGGTGTCTGTCTTCCCCACTTTGTGCTCGTCTGGTCTGCTTTTTTATAACTCAGAAGCGATGAGTAATAAATCAGATACACCCCTCCTCAGATATACCCCTCCATTCAGAACCACATCCACAGGCATGGGGCTTAGGGTTCCAACTTACATTTTCAGGAATGCAGTTCAGTCCATCACAGATGGCAGTCCGTTTCCTAGTGCTAATCAGTGCTTTGCTCACACAAGACCACCTGCCACCT
>NW_006921811.1:3754167-3756360 GCF_000298275.1 Orycteropus afer afer | reverse complement strand
GGGGCCTCTGTGGAGACCGGCCAGGCCTTGGTGGACCTGGAGGTGCAGGCCAGGATGTACATTTCCATTCAAGGCCGAGTGGACATGACCAGCCCTCACCCTGGCTTGCATGTGACCTCACCAGTGATCTGGAACATGTGAGGAGGGAGGAGAGGTAGCCGTGCACATGTGACAGTTCTCCAGGAACCAGGAGCAGCTCACTTTGCTGAAGGATTCTTCCATCAAGTCTTCCCTGACCTCGTCGCATTGTTGTACTTGACCCTTACTTTGGTTTTGTAGAATGTGGGAGAAAGTGCTGAAGTCACACAGCTCTCCATATTTCTGCTGTGAAACTTGTAATGTAAAAGACAACACTCTTAGGATCTAGTGAGTGAAAAATTCTACAACCATGGAAAGTTACTTGGCATCAGTAACACTTAGGTGGATTTGTGTTTTGTTGAGCACAGTGGCAGCTCCTGAACATTTCTCAGTTGTGGTTCTGTGTATGTGCAGACACATTGACTCTTGGGGCAGTGCTTGGGACACCTGGATTTGTGTGCTCCCTTCAGTGACTTGGCACTCGGCAGTGGGGAACCTGGGATGTGGTTCTCTTTCTGACCAAGTGGGTGAGAAGCCTGTCACTTCCTCCTCTCCTCATCATCGTCCACCAAGGCTAAAGGCCAAATCTCACATCTTAACAACTGGATCCATAGTAATGCCTGTATGAGCAGTGTTAGTTCCCATGAAACTGTTTTTGGGCCTCTTCTCTACTTTATGAGCATCTCTTAATTCCCCAAACCCCCATATTCTCGTTTTATTAGGGGACCTGAAATAATTTGCTTGCACACCTCAATTACAATTACGTTTGCTTTATGTAAGTGTGTGTGTGTCTGTAGATAGAGAGCTGGCTGTAGTTGAATTGACTCTGGCTCCTGGTGACCTTAATGTACAACAGAACTAAACGTTGCCTAGTCCTGCATCATGCCCACAGTCGGTGGCAGGTTGTAGTCCATACTTGTAGCTGTGTGTCAGTCCATCTCACCGAGGGTCTCCCTCACCCTCACTGGCTCACTTACCAGACATGATGTTGTCCCCAGCAATTGGTCCCTCTGAATAACATGCCCTAAGCCAGCGAGTTGGACAGAGTTCTATTGTGATCCATAAGGCTTTTCATTGTGTAACTTTTGGAAGTAGATCCCTAGGCCTTTCTTTCTCATCTGTTTTGGTCTGGAAGCTCCACTGAAACCTGTCTACTTAGGTGACCCTGCTGGTATTTGAAATACCGGGGCATAGCTGCCAGCATCACAGCAACGTGCAAGCTGCCACGGTATGACACACTGACAGATGGGTGGTGGGTATGTTATATATGTGTGTATGGGTATATATATGTACATATATAAGCACATGTGTGTGTGCATACACAAAGACACACATGTATACATGCATGTGAAAAGATTGAAATTGTCAAAAGATTTACTTGGAACCACAGTCAACACCAGTGGAAGCAGTAGTCAAGAAGTCAGACGACATACTGAACTGGGCAAATCTGCAAAAGACCTCTTTAGAGAGTTAAAGAGCAAAGATGTCACTTTGAAGACTAAGGTGCACCTAACCCAAGCCATGGTATTTTCAATCACCACTTACACATATGAAAGCTGGACAATGAATAAGAAGACCAAAGAAGAGTTGATGTTTTTGAGTTGGAGTGTTGGCAAAGAATACTGAAAGTACCCTGGACTGCCAGAAGAACTAACATCTGTCCTGGAAGAAGTGCAGCCAGAATGCTCCTTGGAAGCGAGAATGGCGTGACTTCATCTGACCTACTTTGGTCATGTTGTCTGAAAGGACGATTCCCTGGAGAAGGATGTCCTGCTTGGTAAAGTGGAGGGTCAATGAAAAAGGGAAAGACCCTAGACAAGATGGATTTACACAGTGGCTGCAATGATGGGCTCAGGTGAAGTGAGGATTGTGAGGCTGGCACAGGATGGGGCAGTGTTTCATTCTGTTGTGTATCAGGTCGCTGTGAGTCAGAGCCAACTCGGTGGCACCTAACAACAACAGCATACCATCAAAAGCAAGCAGACAAGATGGCAGACTAGGCAGAAAGACAGCATAGACCCTCTTCAACAAAGTAAAGTGAAACCAATTAACACAGACACAGAAGATAATCCTGGAGCCCTGATCCTTGAAGGGAAGGATATAGAAGTGGACTAA
>NW_006921811.1:3723180-3750251 GCF_000298275.1 Orycteropus afer afer | reverse complement strand
GAGCATGTTCTTCCCTTTTGGTTTTCAAACTCCAGGTCTTTGCACATTTCATTATAGTAATTGGCTTTGTCTGCTTGAGCTGCTCTTTGAAATCTTCCGTTCAGCTCTTTTATCTTGTCATTTCTTCCATTTGCTCTGGCTACTCTCCGTTCAAGGCAAGCTTCAGAGTCTCTTCTGTCATCCATTTTGGTCTTTTCTTTTTTTCTTGTTTTTTTAATAAACTCTTGCTTTCTTCATGGGTGATGTTATTGATGTCATCCCACAATTCCTCTGGTTTTCGGTCATTGGTGTTCAGTGCATCAAATCTATTCTTTAGATGGTCTCTAAGTTCAGGAGGGATATTATCAAGATCATATTTTGGCTCTTGTGGACTTGTTTTAATTGTCTTGAACCTCAAGATGAACTTGCATATGAACAGTTGATGGTCTGTTCCACAGTCAGCTCCTGGCTTTGTTTTGGCTGAAGATACTGAGTTTTCCATTACCTCTTGCCACAAATGTAGTCCGTCTGATTACTGTATATTCCATCTGATGCAGTCCACGTGTATTACCGCTGTTTGTGTTGTTGAAGAAAGATATTTGTAATGAATAAGTTGTTGGTCTTGCAAAATTCTATCATGTGATCTCCAGTATTATTTCTGTCACCAAGGTCAAATTTTCCAACTACTGGTGATTCTTTGTTTCCAACTTCTGCATTCCAGTCACCAGTGATAATTAACACATCCTGATTGCACATTCGGGCAATCTCAGACTGCCGAAGTTGATAAAAATCTTCAGTTTCCTCATCTTTTGCTTTGGTGGTTGGTGCATAAATTTGAATGATAGTCGTATTAACTGGTCTTCCTTGTAGACGTATGGTTATTATCCTATCACTGACAGCATTGTACTTCAGGACAGATCTTGAAATATCTTTTGTGATGATGAATGCCATGCCATTCCTCTTCAAACTGTCATTCCTGGCATAGTGGAACATATGGTTGTCTGATTGAAAATGTCCAAAACCAGTCTACTTCAGCTCACTAATGCCTAGGATATCTATCAGTCTTTATGTGTTCTATTTCATTTTTGACAACTTCCAATTTTCCTAGATTCATACTTTGTACATTCCATGTTCTGATTATTAATGGATGTTTCAGGTGTTTCTCCTCAATATGAATCATGCCACATCAGCAGATGGAGGTCTCGAAAGGTTTATTTTGTCCGTATCAGTAAGGTTGGTTCTACTCTGAGGATGCCACTCTTTCCCAGTCGTAGTTTGAAAGCCTTCCAACCTAAGTGGCTCATCCTCCTACACTGTGTCAGACAGCATTTCCAGGCTATTTGTATAATTGCCTCATTTTGTAACAGTGCTTCTCTGCTGTTCATACGTGTGCGTGTGTGTGTGTGTGTGTGTAGTTTAAGATTATTAGAAGAAATAAGGTAGTTCACTTAGCACCCAAAAGCTCTTCCATTTCTAAGCCAGCCTGGTTCTGCTTCTGTGTGACCTTGAGCAAATGGCTTGATCTCTCTGTTTCTCGGTTGTGACCCTGTGTACAACCGAAGGAAACACTGCCCATCCTGTGCCATACTCAGAATCCCTGCTGGGCTTGAGCCCATTGTTACAGCCACTGTGTCGACCCAGGTGGTTGAGGGTCTTGCCCTCTGCTTCCTCAGTGTCCTCAGTGAATGGTGAACCGCAGCCTTTGCTCATCCTGCTGTTGTGGGGATTAAATAAGTGAACACACAGGAAGTTTGTAGTGTAGCATGCAGTAAGTGGCAAGCGTGAGTCTACAGGTGTCACCAATCTTGAGGAGCATTTTACTCACGTGAGGATTTCTAACCAGCATTGACCCTGTCATTTGTAGCTCTTTAGTGAAATTCTAGTTTAAAGTCAGCTGTCTGAACATTCTTATGCATAGATGTTTCTGCTTACCAAGATCATTGTCTTTTTTTTTCTTAGGACAAGACCTGCCCCCTATTTTGGACCGTGAATACTGAATCACTAGCGAAACATGGTATTTTTCACATGCAATGCCTGTGGCGAATCCGTGAAGAAGGTCCAGGTGGAGAGGCATGTGGCTGTCTGCAGGAACTGTGAGTGCCTCTCCTGCATCGACTGTGGCCAGGACTTCTGGTGAGTGGGCACCTCAGCAATGCAGATTCACAGGGTCCAGACCACCTGGACCAGGCACTGGCTGGTTCTGTACATAGGATTGCTAGGAGTCGGAGACGACTCAGCGGCACTTAACAACATAACAGACTACCCACGATGTCCCTGGCCCCACAAAGCTCTAAAGCAGGCAAATTTGAGGAGAGAGGTTTTACAAAAATTCTTGTGTGGTCCATTAATTGGTTTGAATCTTTAAAAAGTATTTAAAAAATAGGTACTTTTTAAGGAAATTTTCAAAAGGAGAGTAAGGGAGTCCATTAATAATCGGAACATGGAATGTATGAAGTATGAAGCTAGGAGAATTAGAAGTTGTCAAAAATGAAATGGAACGCATAAAGACTGATATCCTAGGCTTTAGTGAGGTGAAGTGGACTGGTTTTGGACATTTTCAATCAGACAACCATATCATGGTGTAACAGTCAGCTCTTGACCAACAGGCTGGGAGAAAAGACTTGGTGACGTGCTCCCGTAAAGATTGCAGCCGAGAAAACCTATGGGGCAGTTCTGCTGTGTCCCATGGGGTCGCTGTGAGTCAGAACTGACCCCCGTAAGACGTGAGATTCTCCTCTAGTAAAAAAGAGGGAATGGCCAAAGAGAATAAGCCGGAAAAGCTGAGGGAGGGGAAACAGCAATTAGATTGGTCAGGCCTGCACCGTCACTCGTTGCCCGTTGTTACAGACCCAGAGGAGGGACTGTGTGGAACGTGGCTTCACGGGCTGTGGAGCCCGTTTTGGTAGACCAGGGGTGCTGTGTGCTCATCCTCCTTAGGGGTGATGGGTTTATAAACTGGAAAATGAACTTACATTCGCCGTGGGGGATCTCGGTAGAAGCAGAGCCTAAGTCCTCCCGAGGAAACGGGACACTAGGATGAGTCAGGTCAGGAGCTGCTTCCACTGAGGGGCTGCTGGGGCCAAGCAAGGTCGCTGTGGAGGTGAGGAGTCGGGAATGGGACAGACAGATCTTGGTTTGCTGGCACACCATTTCTTAAGGTGGGTTCTTTGCAGATGGCTAATGTCTTTGGGTTTCTGTTTCCCTTCTGCTTCCTCAGCTTGGCTGAGGGGCTGGCCCACGGCCATGCTGCCCCGTGTTCTCGACTCGGCCGAGGGGCAGCTCTATGGCCATGTGGCCCCAGCGTCCTTGGCTCGGCTGAGGGGCTAGCCCGTGGCTGTGCTGCCCAGGGTCCTCCGCTTGGCTGAGGGCCTGCGTTGTGGCCCCAGGGTCCTCGGTTCGACTGACGGGCTGGCCTGTGGTCGTGCAGGCCCGTGTCCTCGGCTCAGCCGAGGGGTGGCAGGTGGCCACAGCGTCCTCAGCAGTGCCTGTGTGATGTTTGTCAGCATCCGTTTCTTTCCACTCAAGAGCAGGGACTTCTCCAGTTTTGGGAAAGTGCTGATGTGGGTGGTCAGAGCTAGGCCTTGGAAAAAGCCTGATCTACAGAACAGGAACGTTGGGTTGTGTCTGGTTAGGGAACTTGTCCCCCACCCTGCCCCCAGCATTTCCATGAAGAGCTCTGTGGAACTCGAGATTATACAAGAGAGGTTGGGGTTTCTCTCATCGAAATCCCACTATTCTGGACTTGTGGTGACATGATGTGGTTAGGTTACTTTACGCCTCTTTACTCCACGGCTAGTTACTGATTGCCTGCTATGTTGCTGGAAACTCAGGAAAATTCTTATGACTTAAAATAAAACCACCTGATTGCAGAGAATTGTCTGTCTTGTTCAGTATCTATTTTCTTATTACAAAAGAAGAAACTGCAAGTCAGTTTGGTTTAAGACTTTTTGTATAAAAAAAAGTAGGTGAAAATTTGGTGTAAGGATTTTATATCAAATGATTTGGAGGAAGGAAACATGTACAGCCGGGAGTCTGTATGCATAGGATGTGAACGTTGGCGGCAGACAGCTGTGACGTCAGCCAGCGAGGATGCGGGACGTGGAAGCAGTGTGCTGACCACACGAGGCAGAGGGTCCCGTTAGATGTCAATCTAATGGTGTGATTTTTTTTCCTCACTTTAAAGGGGCGATGACTATAAAAACCACGTGAAATGCATCAGCGAAAGTCAGAAGTATGGTGGCAAAGGTTACGAGGGTAAAGCCCACAAAGGCGACATGAAGCAGCAGGCGTGGATTCAGGTACAATCTTCGCAGCTCATCAGGCACTTGCCATACAGCTCCCGCTTTCTTTGGAAGCCTGAGACAAGGGGTGCACACGTTGTCTGTGCAGTAGGACCAGGAGGCACTGCATCAGAGAGCCCGAGACTGAGCAGCGAAAACTCTATGTAAAAGAGTTCGTTCCTTTTTCCACATTGATACCCTTGCCGTTTATTTTGTCTTTAAGCCATATGTTCTTTCAGATTTTTTTACAAACACTGCCGCTAGCTTTCCCTTGGCTAAGACCCAAAGGGACGCTTCCTGATCCTCCTGGCCTTCTAGGGGTCACAAAGTATTCGTATTCAGGCCACGTTTATTAGTCATGTCTGCGTCAGTCATCAGAGTTGGCCAAACCAAAGACCATTGTAAACAATAGAAGGCATTTCCTACATAACTAACATCAAAGGAGACAAGCCCAGTAACAGTGTCCAGAGTGGGGAGATCCCTACTTGACCAGGCGGTACAGCTGCAAGAACACAGCTGTTTATGGAGAGCGAGTACTGTTCAACACTGGGGTGTTTTATTTATGGAATTTAAAAATTTTATTTATGTTGTTGAGAATATACACAGCAAAACACATACCATTTGACGGCTTCTACATGGTACCTTTCAGTGACACTAGTCACATTCTTCCAGCTGTGTGACCATTCTCACCCTCCTCTGAGTTGTTCCTCCCTCATTCACATAAACTCAGTGCCCCCTGAGGTTCATCTAAACTCATTCTTGTCACTTTGTTCCCCAAACAGGTAGTTCTTAAAAGAACAGAGTGCTGAAGGCAGACCTTTTCACTAGTTGAGCTAGACTATTTGGTTTTAAGAATACTTTGGGGGTCGTATTTGTGGTTTAAGGTTTAATGCTAGGGTTTTTTTGGATGTTGTTATTTTTATTGTCTGGAACTATTTTAACTCAGTGACCCTACTTTGATTTAATAACTTCTGCTCAAAACAGTGGTGGGAGATAGCTGTCTTATTGTTAATCTGTGTATTTTTAAACCCAGACAGAATTACAAAGTCCAGGCTTGAAAACGAAATGAGACCTTCTAGCCACACTGGGGGGCTTTTCACTGTGGCTGTCATGAAACCCAAGGCCCTGTTGCTTATTGTTACTGTTTTTCCTTCCTTTGTCATAGAAAATTAATGAATTGATGAAAAGACCCACCGTCAGCCCCAAAGTGAGGGAACTTTTAGAGCAAATGAGTGGTTTCGACAACATTCCAAGGAAAAAGGTGAAGTTTCAGGTAGGTGTTTGCTATCCTGGCCGAGTGGAGGGCACACACCTGGAGGCGGGGCAGGCCCGCTGTGAAGGGGGGGGCGGGGTTTGACGTTTGTCATCGTGCCTTACAGAATTGGATGAAGAACAGTTTAAAAATCCACAGTGACTCAGTCCTGGAACAGGCGTGGAGTATCTTTTCTGAAGCAGCCAGGAACGTAAGTCAGACCCCACTTGGGTTTGTCGAGTGGCAGGAACGAGGAGTGCTGGGGCGGCGGCGTGTCCTCGCGTGGGAGGTCAAGACAGCCTTCTTTTTCAGAGAGCCTCTCTGTGCTCCATGTTTGGGAAGGAATAAGCTGAAAGCACTGCAGAGACAAGCTCCCTGTTATGCAGAGAAAGGTATTGAACCCCGACGTCTGATTCGGTTCCAGAGAGCGGGTCAAGACTGCCCCAGACGCCAGGCAGCAGGCTGTCCTGGGGACACAGGCACCGTGGGGTCCTCACAGACCTGGTGTGAGGACCCCGTGTGCTGTGTGCTGGTACTTGATCTCGGGCATGTTATTTAACCTCTCTGAGCCTGAGTTTCCTCATCTTTTTCTTTAAAGGTGGATAGTGCTATTCCTTTATGTATTCAGTATTTAGGCTGGCTGGGTCAATTGGTTAAGTACTGAACTGCTAGCAAAGGTTGGCAGTTCAAACCCCCCCAGCGGGAGACTGGCCTGGAGACTGGCCTGGAGACGGGCCTGGAGACTGGCCTGGAGACTGGCCTGGCCAGTCTTACTGTTTCCAATAAGTCACAGCCTTGAAAACCCTACGGAGTAGTTCCACTCCATACATGTGGTCACTGTAAGTCGAAATCGATTTCCATGGCAACAAGCAGCAACAACAGTCAGTGTTTACTGAGGGCATGCTCGGTGCCAGGCCTGAGCGGGGGCGTATCCCAGGAGGAGACGCGCTGTGACAGGGCGACAGCAGGATGAGGGAGCGGCAGCGAGTGCCCTTGCAGAGAAGGGGTGAAGGAGGCCTCTCCACACCGTGAAAGCCAGGTGCCGACAAGCTGATATTGACTCCTGGTGACCCCGAGTGTGTTAGAGTAGAATTGTGCTCCAGCGTTTTCAGTTGGTGATTTTTTTAGAAGCACTTTGCCAGGCCGTTCCTCTGAGGCCCCACTGGGCGGACTTGACCTTCCAGCCTTTTGATCAGCAGTGGAGCACGTTGACAGGTAAGGGTCACAGCAGGGGAAGCTCTGAGCATCCGCTCTAGGAGCTAGCACTGAGTGTGCACTTGACAAACAGCAGCATCTGTCCTCTGATGGAGAGAGAAGCCTTTGGGGTATTGAAACCAACTGCCTGTCCGTCAGAGTGGTTTGATAGTGAGAAAAATTGAAGTATGAGGTACACATACAAAAAGTCTAGGTGTGCTCTTTTTGCCCCATAGTTGGTTACATTGTTAGGGAAACTCTCCCGGAAGTTCCATTCCCCTTGCTCCTGTTTGGAGACTTGTGTCATTAGGGAGTCTGGGCGGTAGAAAAGGTTGAGGAGCTCATTTGACTGCTGACCAGAAGGTTGGAGGTTCAAGTGCACCCAGAGGTGGGCTGGAAGAGAGACCTGGTGATCTACTTCCAGAAAAGTAGCCGCGGAAACACTGTGGGGCCCTGTTCTGCTCTGACACAGGGAGTCGCCACGGGTCAGGGCCAGCCCCACAGCAGCGGCTTTGCTTTGGTTTTGTTATTTCGGGTCTTTTTTGTGAGTCTTTTCAGCGTTGCGTTTTGACTCACTATTCTGGTCATTGGCAGTAGAAGATCTGCTTTCTGTAGAGAAAATTGTTTGAACAGCAAATTAGGGTGGAAATGAAACTTCAGCGTGGTGATACAGCAGACATTTGTCCCTGAAAATACACAAATTTGGAAACCTTGTAATCAGGCATTTCATTGGCCTTTAAGTGGCACCTGTTTTTAAAGGTCATTTCCATTATTTAACAAAGAATTGAAGATTTGAAATTGCTTCGTTCAACTGCAAGATTTAAAAGAGAAGGTAGTTTTTCTGGTTGCTTTAGCACTGTGAATGTGGGAAGGGTTCAGTGAGTCCATCCACAAGGGCTCGTGGTCCTCAGCTCTGTGAGATGTGGTTTGTGGCCTGTTCCCACTGTGGCTCTGCCCGGCACAGCCCTTGTGTCTGTGGTTCGAAGCCACACATACTCATCCCCCAGAGTGTGGGCCAGGCCTGAGCTGGAGGCTTCCTGTCTCTACTGTTACTCGGACCATAGCCATCCCCTGTAGCTCCTGGTTGCTGGGGAGCCCTGCCTTCATGGAGCCTAGTGGGGGAGACAAACAATGTCAGGTCGTGGCCTGGGGTGTGAAGAAGTAGAAGCAGGAGAAGGTAATGGAGGGTAGGGGGGCTGCTCTGGTAGTGGGAGCACCAGGGAAGGCACCTGAGGCCACCACCGTTGCACAGAGCCTGGAATGCAGGGTATAGAGGTGGTAGAAGGCTTTGCTCCCTCACTGACTGACTGGCTTCTGTGCCTCCCTCTCTTCCCCTCTCCCTCCCTCTTAGTGGAGTGGACACCAGCCACCAACTGGGGGCTTGGTCCTCGGGAGGAAGGGAGGCTAAGGTTTGTGGCCCTAGTGCTTAAAACCAAAACAATCCATTGCCACTGAGTCAATTCGGACCCACAGCGCCCCTAAAGGACAGAGAAGAGCTGCTCCACAGGGTCTCCAAGTCTGTCAATCTTTACAGGAGGAAAGCCCAAACCACACCACTGCCATGGAGTCGATTGCAACTCATAGCGCCCCTAGAGGACAGAATAGAATTGCCCCACAGACTGCAATCTTTACAAAGCAGACTGCCTCATCTTTGTCCCACAGAGCTGCTGGTGGGTTTGAACCACCAGCCTTTTGGTTAGCTTTTGAGTGCTTTAACCACCATGCCACCAGGGCTCCTCGCAGTGGTTATAGTATTATTTTATTTGAAGATAGGCATGAAATGGTAGGACAATCCTGAGGTCCCTTTGCCCCTTCCTGTCCCTCCTGGTCCTTTTCTGACACCCTCGGCTTTGCCGTCTGTGCCTGCCTGCTTGGGGTCTCTGAGCTGAGCTGAGACAGTGCCAGCCATGTGCTCTGAGGCCCGTTTGCCTGGTACTGCTCCTTCAGTGAGGGCTGAGGATTCACGTCTGAGTGAGGCTGGCCCTAAATAGAGGTCCTGTACACCCGCTGTGTTCAGGGAACGCCAGTCTCAAGGGAGTGGGAGAGATTGAGGGAGTGACCCCGCCCGCCCCGGGCACTGGGTTCCTTGGAAGGGAGTGACGGAACACTCTAGCGTATTTAGAGTAAGGATTCCAGCAGAGTGGGACTGAGCTCTGCTGAGGTCGTTTGTAGGATCTGTGTGCTGATCCTAAAGGAAGGCAGTAACTGAGGGCACTGGTGGTTCCAGGGTAGAGTTCTCACCTCCCATGGGGGAGACCCAGGTTCAGTTCCTGGCCGGTGCTCCTCGCAGGCCGCCACCACCTGTCCATTGCAGAGGCTTGCATGCGGCCCTGATGCCACCCAGGTTTCTAAAGAGCGTCCAGACTGAGACTAGGAGGAAAGGCCTGGCAGGCTGTTTGCACAGTCATTCCCCCCTGGAGCCCAGTGGTCCAGTCCATACCCTGTCATGGGGATAGTCGGGACCAGGCCACCTCTCGCTCTGCTGTGCATGAGGTCCCATGAGTCAGGGCCAGCTGGACGCCAGCGCCCACCACAGAACAGCAGTAAGCGGGAGCGTGTCCTGCCTGTGCGGGCGCATGGCAAGTCCCTGAAGTTTCTTAGCATCATTCCTTCCCATGTCCCACCATGGGGTCCCTGGCCGTCTGGGGACCTAAATAGTGAAGATCACACCCCTTTGTCTAGGACTTAATAGCTGGCAACCCCCCAGCACCTCGGGCTGCTTTGCTGGGGTCCGCTGTGCTGCGCACACGGTGCCCCTTCTCCTGTTGTCCTGGCATTGACTGTGAGGTGCGTTGCTGCCTTTCTTTGTACAGGTGAGGAAATAGGTTCGGAGCAGATAAATAACTTGCCCTCTGTCCCCTGGCAGGTAGTTAATGGGGCAAGAACTTGAACCCAGCTCTGCAGGGCCTATGTCCAGTGGTTTCTCCCCACCTAAGTGGGCTGCTATCCTCTGAAAGAAAGGCGGGTAGGGAATCCAAATTCCAGGTCATGGCTCAGTTGACAGGAAGATCTTCACTTTTCCTGTGGGAAGAGAAAATCTTACAGGCAGAGAGGAGTGTGTGTGTGTGTGCGCGCACGTGCACAGGGGCGTTTGTCCCCATTTTGTATACTTCCTGCTACGTTGTAGTTGTCAGGAAGGCTGCAGTTAGATAAAGGTAAGTGGAGAAACCATTTCTCTTGAACCATTTACTCAGTAGATCCCCGTGGTGATGTGAACAGCTGTGGCTGAACTAAGTGTTTATGAGTTTCTTGGTTTTGCTTCGTAATAAGGAGCCAGTCTGTGAGGGGCAAGCTAAACAACCACTGAACCAGGCAGCCAATCCGTGCGCAGAGGTGTCCCCCAAGGCCCCACCCTCCAGCACACAGGGAGCCCCGGAGAAGCGGACAGAGGCGAAGAAGAGTAAGAGAGAGAGGAAGGAAGAGCGGCAGAAGAGCAGGAAGAAGGAGAAGAAGGAGCTCAGAGTAGAAAACCAGCAGGAAAATTCCGGAAGTCAGAAGCCTAAGAAGCGCAAAAAGGGGCTGGAGGCTGGCGACGCGGAGACCCCCGAGGCGAACGGCACGGCCGGGAAGAAAGGCAAGAAGAAAAAGAAGAAGGGCGAAGGCCCGCGCCCCTCGGAAGGGCCCTGGGAGGGAGACCCTGCCCAGGAGGAGACGGCACCAGGCGCCGGGAAGCGAAAACGGACGCCCTCGGAAGGTGTGTGGCTCGCTCGTGCGCGGGGGTTGTTACAACAATGGAAAGCGTGAGTCGGGGTCGGTGGACCAAGTGAGGGAACGAGCACAAGCTTCGGGGTCAGGCCTACCTGGGCCCTGGCACGGCCCGCCCGGGGCAGGTGACTTCTCTGCAGGCCCATTGCCACACCCGGGTGCCCAGTGGTGTGGTAGTGGGCCTGGCTTGCAGGAGGCCCTCATTCTCTGGAAGCTGTGATCATAACTGTTTTTGATCCTAATACTCAGATGAAGCTGATTCCAAGAAGAAAAAGATGAAGATTCCTGGACATCCTGAGGGTGGAGAATCCGCAGACACTTCTGGAAAAGGTATGGCCACCGTCACAGTAGAAGCCCTGCCCTCTTCAGGTTGGAGGAGGGCCCAGAAATGCTGTCCCCTTTGGGGGAAGGGGGCGTGGTGTGGGGGCTGCTGGCCCGGTCACACCTGCCAGAGGCAAATAGCACGATGCTGGCACCTCAAAGCACTGGGGACACAGCGAGTTCCCCCAGGTGCCGAGTGGGGTTGAGCCCGTGGGGTCCCTGTCCCAACATCTCATGATGCCTCCAAGAATGCTAGGAAGAGCAGCCTGACTGGAAATGTCTGCTGTCGTTGGAGTTTAGACTATACCTGGGTGATAATCCAAGACCTGGCGCTCCGCTGGGCTGCCCTGCCTGTAGTCACTCTCCTTGTTCCCTGAGACCCAGGGACTTGCCTGCTCTCTGTCTGTTCCTGGTGTCCCTCGATGGAGGAGCTCCTGGCCACTGCCTTCCTCAGCCACAGTATCCTTGTCCGAATTGGTCCCTGTCCTTCAGGGCCCCTCTCACATGCCATCTTGTCCACAGCTCCCCCTGCTTCTCACAGCCTGAAGTTGTCTTCCCTCTGAGGCAGGTGGGCAATGCGGCAGCCCCCACCCCTAGCGCCCGCCCCAGGTCCTGCCAGTCAAGGACAGACCCAGTGACGCTTCACATGGGCCCTGCGGCTTCGTTAATGGGGCTCAGTACCTGCCAGGGTTGAGCTGGATTTCTTTTTGCTTGAACTGCCCTGCTCCCCTGCAGACAGTCAGAACCACTGTGTGTCTGTGGTGGGTCTGTTTTGCTGGTGTGTGGTAGGACAGTTGATTTTTATGTTTATCCTGTATCCTGCAACCTTGCTGGACTCCCTCATGCTCATCATCTTTTGGTAGATTTCTTGGGTCTACTCATAATCATCTGCAGGTAGGGAGTTTTCTTTCTCCCTTTCCATATTGTACACACTCTGGTGGTGCAGTGGGTAAAGCATTTAGCTACTAACCCGAAGGTTGGTGGTTCTAAACCACCAGTTGCTCTGCAGGAGGAAGATGAGGCAGTCTGCTTTCATAAAGATTTGCAGCCTTGGAAAACCTTTGGGGGTCACTATGTGTTGGAATCAACTCAATGGCAGTGGGCCTGGTTTTTTGAGTTTTCCATATTGCTCTGGCTAGAACTTCAGCATCACGTTGAGCCACGTCCTTGCTTCCTCTGGTCTAGTCGGGAGCATGAACTCAACACCAGACATGATGGTGGCTGCCGGCATTTTGCGTAGACTCTATCAGGTGGAGCAAGTTCCCTGTGTTCCAGTTTTTCTAAGACTGAAAAACCAAACTCACTGCCATCGAGTTGATTCCAACTCATAGCGACCCTCTTTGGGTTTCCGGGTGGTAAATCTTTATGGAAGTATATTGCCCCCTCTTTCTTCCATGGAGTGGCTGGCAGGTTTGAACCGCCAACCTTCTGGTTAGCAGTCAAATGATTTAGGCACTGTGCCACCAGAACTCCTTCTTTTTGTATGAGTTGACCATAAATGTGTTGAATTTTGTCAGGTGCTTTTTCTATATTGATAAGACTGTGATTTTTTTTTTTTCTTTAGTCATTAATATTGTACATTACATCAATTGATCTTTAGATGGTGAAGCAGTCTAATCCCTGGCGTAAAGCCCCCTTGGTCCTAGTGTATAATTCTTTCTGTGTATTTGCTAATATTTTGTTAAGGATTTTTGTGTCTGTGTGCAGGAGGAATATTGGTCTGTAGCTTTCTTTTTATGTGCACTCGGCTTCGTAAGCTGAATTGGAAGGTGGTCCCTACTTTCATTTTCTGAAGCTATTGTATAAAATAAGGAGCTCTGGTGGCATAGTGCCTAAGGCATCTTACTGCTAACCAGAAGGCTGGTACTGCCTAAGCCACCTGTTTTCTATCCAGAAGTCTGATGGTTCAACCCCACCAGCCACTCCTCGGAAGGAAGGTTGGGCAATTTACTTCCATAGTGATACCAGCTCGGAAACCCAAGGAGGGGTCGCTAGGTGTAGGATCCGACTCGCGGGCAGTGAGTGTTGTATAAAATAAGGAGCTCAGGTAGCGTAGTGCCTAAGGCCTCTGACTGCTGAAACGTGGTAGAATTCTCCGTCGGGGTCTGTAGGTTACTCAGGAGAGCTGTGTAGTGATAGATGTGTCTTCCCCAGCAGTGATAGGCTTTTCAAATGGCCTCGTACTGAGTGTGTTACAGTAGTTACGTTTTCTCAAGAAAGTGGCCCATGTCACATAGATGAGGCAGAAAGCAAACCCCAGAGCCCTCTACCATGTTGTTCTTCTGGTTCCAAGGTCTCTAGCTCATCGGCCTCCTTCCCTCTGCCTTTCAAAGTCGGTTTGTGTTTGTTTCACACATAACGTCCAGAGTGTTTGTTACACTTGACAGGAGGAGCAGGGAAAAGCACTTCTACTTCATCCTCCAGAAACCTAAAGTCCTCTTTGGGTTTTTTCACCCCACTGTGAACCCCGGGATGGTGCAGAGGCTTAGCACGCTTGGCTGCCCAATGAAAGGCTGGAGGTGCGAGTCCACCCAGAGGCACTCAGAGGCTGGGCTTGGGGACCCCTCTGTACACTCAGCCATTGGCAGCCCTGTGGAGCACAGGTGGACCCTGACGCTCATCTGGTGGCCAGCAGAGTTGACCCCGCGGCAGCTGGATTTTCTGGGGTAGTAGTTCCTCGTGGTTGTCTCCTCGTGTGTTTGGGATGAAGCTTGTCTTTACCTTGCGCTCTGTTTCAACAACCCGTGATCTCAGTGGAGGCTTGGTACGTCTTGGTTGAGTTCATTAGCTGCTACTCATCTTTCCCAGGAATCTGTCGGGTGACGGTGCTTAGAGGAGCGTTATTTTACCCGCACACTCCGAGCACCAGTGCTTTGAAGGGGGTGGTCAGTGTTTCTGGGCCTCTGTGATTGGACAGTTAGCGATGCCCTGTTTCTTCAAGGCTGATTTCCAGGTAGCAGATGGGCAGAAACGGTCTCTTTACCATCCTGGTCATGCTCCACACCAATGTACTGGGCATTTTCTTTGTATCACAGGGAAATTCAACTGGAAGGGAACTATAAGAGCAGTTC
Source organism: Orycteropus afer afer (assembly GCF_000298275.1). Classification (NCBI taxonomy): domain Eukaryota; kingdom Metazoa; phylum Chordata; class Mammalia; order Tubulidentata; family Orycteropodidae; genus Orycteropus; species Orycteropus afer. The sequence continues at coordinate 3,736,449 of NW_006921811.1, read as the reverse complement.
TGAAACAGGCCCCAGACAACGAGCTGCCAGTCAAGAAGCTAAAGAAAAAGGTACAGTGACTGGGGAGACCCAGGCCCCAAGTTTAAAATGTCTTGTTAGGTGCTGTCAAGTCAGCCTCCGACTCACAGTGACCCTATGCACAGCCGAACCAAACACTGCCCGGTCCTGGGCCACCCTCACGATCCTTGGTATACCTGAGCCCTTCGTGGCAGCCGCTGTGTCAGTCCATCTCATTGAGGGCCTTCCCCTTTGAAACGTCTAGTGATTCTAAAACCTGACGTTGTATGAGAGAGTATGTGTGTGTGTATAGGTAAGTGTATGGGTGTGTGAGTGTGTGTCTGAGATCTGAGAATGTTTGAAAGTGTGTGTGTGTATGGATGTGAGTGTATGTGTGAGAGTATACACGTGTGTGACAGTGTACGTGTGGGTGTGAAAGTATGGGGGATGTCTCAGTGATTTTTCAAACTGCTCCCAGTAGCCCCTCGGCCTGTGAGGGGAGAATTGGACGAAATCCCATCACACTCCTTCAGCGGGGCGGTCCCAGCACTCTGGACTTGGCTGTACTATTTTGTTTGCAGAAAGGCTTCCGTTTCATCACTTACTAAGCTTGAAAGCTGCTGCTCTAGATGGCTGGCTGGCTTCTGCTCACCCCAGAGCAGTGCTTTCTTGTCTGTCTTGTTTTTTTGACATGTTTTCTCTTTGTGACGTCCATGGGGAAAAGTGCCCCCATCGGCACAGCTGAGTGACCTGGCATGAGCAGGGTGCCCTGGGTAACGAGCGCCTGGGTGTCTTTGGTTATTTTTGCTTCCTGTTTCCTATTTTCAGTCTTTCACTTTTTACCTTTGCCCACTCCTGGGTTGGGGAAAGGACGTGCGCCCATTTGACGTTTGTTGTGCCGTTTGCTGTCTTGGTGCAGGTTTTAGCTCAGTATTACGCAGTGGCCACCGAGCAGCACAGATCTGAGGAGGAGCTCCTGGCCATTTTCAACAAGAAGATCAGTAAGAACCCCACCTTCAAGCTGCTGAAGGACAAAGTCAAGCTCCTGAAGTGAATGTTCGTGATTCTAAAGGAGTCCCTTCCATCAGCAACAATTCCTTCCACTGTTTATAAAACACGTAACGAATTCTGACAGCTGACGGTTTGCTCTCCAAAGCTGTATTTTTAAGTTAAAGAAAATATATATTTTTGGTAGAACTTTTATGAGAGAATAAAATATATTCTTGTCCACAATTCGAAATTTGTGCTGGTAAAATTTACTATACTTCATGTGGAAAATTAGGAAAATTGCAGCGCAGAGACCAGTAACAACGCCTTTTGTCCTTTGGCCAGACTAGAAAGTCTCCTTTTTTAACCTCATTGTTTCATACGCTCTCAATGTGGGTTTATTTTTTGTGCATTTGAGGACTGCGTGAGTGCAGAACGTCACCGGGGCAAGGGTGAAGCAATACTGTGGTGTGTCATGGTCTCAGCTGCCAGCAGGCGGCGCTCTCTCAGGGCGGTTTCCTGTAACACTTTAAGTCCATCACACTCGTCTCACAGTCACGTCCAGATGGTTGGTGACTAGATTTTGGAGGGAGCCCTGGGTGGTGCAAACAGGTAAACGCTGTGTTGCTGTCTTGGTTCTCCAGTGCTGCTCTAAAGAAATACAAGTGGGTGGAGATTATTCCCTTACAGTTTAGGAGGCTGGAAGTCTGAGTTCACAGAGCCACCTCTAGGGGCTGGGTGAAGGCCCCTCGACCTTGGCCTTCAGCTCTGCCTCTTGCTCCTGGCCCCCTGGAGCTGGAGGCTTGGCTTAACTCAGGCAGCTGCTGGCTGCAGGGGCTGACAAACCAAAGGTCGATATATACAAATGCATGGTCCCAGTATTGCCAAACCACATGGCAGGCCATTGATTCAAGTCCATTAGGGACCAAGGTCGGCAGACAACATGGCAGGCTGCCAAACAATGACTTGGCTACATGCATGATTCAAGCATGCCAAAAGCTGTAGACTATTCCTAAAGCTGCTTATATCCTGGAAGCAGCCCACACCCCTAAAGCAGCTGTTCCACTGCTCACGGCAGATTACACCATGGAGCTGATTACCAGCCTCGTCATGGGGAATAACTCCATCCAGCTGCCCAGCCACTCAACCAGGCCCAGCCAGGATGACCCACAACTTTAACTACAACTTTAACTACCACCGATGCTAACCAAAAGGTTGAAGGTTTGAGTCCACTCAGAGGAACCTTGGAAGGCCTGGTGGTCTACTTCTGGAAAATCCACCACTGCAGACCCTGTGGAGCACAGTTCTCTGACACACGGGTGTGGTGAGCAGGAGTCAACTTCAGTCAACAACTTGTTTTAGGAGAGGAAGGGGAGGAGCCGTGCGCACGCACAAACACACAGCACCGTGTGAAGGTGGGTACAGCACTTGGACTGGTAGGTCTACAAACCAAGGATTGCTCGCAACCCCTGGAAGCTAGGAAGAAGCAAGGAGGGGTCCTCCCCTGGAGCCTCGAGGAGCATGAGAGCCACTTGACTTCAGACTCAGCCTCCAGACTGAGAGGATCAGTTTGTTTTAAGCTACTCAGTTGGTGGCCATTTTAAAAGGCATTCCAGGAAACTAACACCAGCCCCATTCCTACCAGTTACTCTCGAGTTGATTCTGGCTCATGACGATCCCACCAAGGGTCAGAGTGGAACCAGGCCCCGTTGGGTTTTCAGTGGCTGACTTTTCAGAAGCCAATCAATTGCCAGGTCTTTCTGCACTCAGCATGATGTTATTGAAGTTCACTCGTGGTGTGGCAGCAAGACCATTTCTCTTTACGGCCAAGTTCACGTATCCTCAGCATCTTATCTTTGCTGTTAAAAGTTATAGCCCGAGCTGACCAGCTCCCTTTCACCCAACTGCATTTGATAATTTCACTAGCCTGCAATTGCCTTTCTTTTCCAAAAAGCAATTTCTAGGAATGAAGAGAAAAGCCGGCTCAGGGCAGACTGCTTGCTTGCTGTGTCAGCGTTGCTGTCGAATAAGAAGTTTCAAGAGCTCTGTGACTGTATCCAATTCATTGCCATCAGCAAATGCCATTTGTGGCGTCTCCTCATCCCACCTCCCTCCCATGCCCCTGCCTACCTGCTACGAGGCTTTTTATCTCAGTGATGAACCCGCACTGCAGCACAGAGTGGGTGATTGTATAGTGCTGGCTTCATGCCCGCACACACAGCCATGACACAGTGGCACTGTTAAAATGGTAACGTACTCCCTTGAGGAGGGAAAGCGGGGATCAAATACTATTCCCAGGTAAGGAAAACAAGGACAGATTCTGTAATTCACCAGGACTTCGGGGTTATTGGATCTCAGAATGTGTTCAGGCTTTGCCCCTTCTTCCAACTAAGCTTCCAAGAAATGGCTTCTAAACATCTTTGCTACTTGACGAGCCAGGGGTGCATGTTCTTTTTCTCATTTACTGGCTACAGAAAGCATAGCTTTGCGTGGAATCCTAAGTCACACGTGGGCAAGAGGCTGTTTTCTGTGTAGTAAATCCCTGTTCTCTATTCAGTGACCTGGATGTTGGCAAAAGGGTTGGTCTTTATGTGAGGAAGCCTGTTAAATGCCATCGAGTAAGCTCCAAGTTGGGGTGACTCTGTCCCACAGAACAGAGCACCTGGTCCTGCCCATTCTCATGATCCTTGAGTGGTAAGCTTGTGTCCATTCCTGCGACCTCTTTGTCTATGGAGTGCTTGCTGACCTAAGGGCCCCATCGTCCAGCACCATACCAGGCAGGTTTTTCAGGGATCCACAGAGATTTCGTGGGCTGAATTTTGGAAGCTGGTCACCAGGCCTTCCTAGTCAGTCTGCATCTGGAAGCTCTGCTGAAACCCGTCCACCATGCGTGACCATGAGGGTATTTGAAACACTAGTAACTTCCTGCATCACAGCGACATGCAAGCCAGCACAGTACGGCGTGTTGACGTGGGGGCGGGGGTGGCACAAGGGAGGCAGTGTAAGGTAAAACGGCGTGGGCCAGAATCAGACCTGAGATTAAATTTTAGCTCTGTATTCGACTAGCCAACGGCCCTGCACAGGTTATTTGGCCGCTCTGCACGTCAACTATCTTTTCTATTACACTGAATTTGTACTGAGGGTAGCGGTGGTTCAGGGGTAGGATTCTTAAGTTTCCATGCAGGAGATCTGAGTTCAAATCCCAGCCCATGCACTTCAAGTGTGGCTACGATGCTGAAGAGGTTTCAGTGGCACGTCCACACTAAGACAAGGAAGAAAGGCCTGGAGATCTACTGAAAAATCAAGACAGTGAAAACCCTGTGGGTCACAGTGGGATTGGTTCCCATTGTGCATGCTCACTGTGGTTGGGGACTGACTCGATGGCAGCTAACATCAACAGTGTGCTGATTTTGTAGGTTGAGATAGTAAAACTTAACACACAAAGTACCTGGCACATAGTAGGTGTCTAAGAATTGTAAAGTGTCTGGTGTGTGTCCACAGTGCAGCGTCTGCTACGGATTATCTGAGGCACTGAGCCAGGGAGAGCCCTGTCCCCGAGACACAGCAGCTTTCAAATGACGGGACTACAACAAAGAATGGCTAGCGTGACAAACCCACACAGTGTGGAAACGTGCTTAGATGAAGAAACTGAAGAAAGCTGCGTGGAATCAGACTCACGGCGACCCGACTCACGACAACAGAACAAAACGTCGTCCTGACCTGTATCATCCTCACGGCTACTGGCAGGTGGGAGCCCGTCACTGTGACTGCTGTGCCAATGCCTCTCACAAGGCTCTCCCTCGCCCTTGCTGGCCCTCAGCTTCACCAGACACAATGCCCTCCCCAGCGAGTGAGCCCTCCTGGTGACGTGTGCAAAGCAAGTGATCGGACAGCGTCCTGTTGTGGTTCACAGGCTTTTGTTGGCTAACCCTTGGAGGGAGATCACCAGCTCTGTCTTGGTCTAGAAGCGCCACTGGAACCTGCCCACCATGGGTGGCCCTGCTGGGATTTGAAATACCGGGGGCATGGCTTCCAGCATCACAGCCACACGCAAGCCACCACAGAAAAACACGCTAACAGATGGCTGGTGGGATGACACTCCAGTTCACAATGAATGTGTAAATAATTTTTCAGGACAAAGACACAGTCATGCAGCTGTTGTTTTGTTTTGTTTTGTTTTTTAAGTAAATGCAACTATATGGTGAATCCGCATGTTGAAGCATCAGGAAGAATGGATGGACAGGTCCTTTGAGAAGCCAGTTATCTTCCACATCCATGGCTTACAGGATTCCCAAGCCAGTCAGTAATTTCCCCAGGAAAGGTTCTAGAACTCCGAGCTGCACCTGGTCCACTGAGCTCTCAACTTCAGAGGACCCAGCAGAGCAAAGGCCAGGGGAGGAAAAACTCAGAAACCCATGAAACTGACACCTGCTGCCATGAAGTCAATTCTGGCTCACAGCGCCCCTAGAGGACAGAGTTGAACCACCCCACAGGGTTCCCAAAGCTGGCAATCTTTACGGAAGCAAAGCCCAAACCAATCCCACTGCCATCTAGCTAATTCCGATTCCCAGCTCCCCTACAGGACAGAGTAGAACTGCCACAGAGGGTTTCCAAATCTGTAAATCTTTGCAGAAGCAGCTGGCCTCATCTTTCTCCCATGGAGTGGCTGGTATGTTTGAACGTGACTTTTAACTTAGCAGCCAAATGCTTTAACCACTATGCCACCAGAGCTCCTAGGGCATCAGTCTACAGTAGGATCAGAATTCCGTTTTACTTTCATTGTTCACAGTTTTTCTTTTTTAAAAACACTAATTCCAATATGGGAAAATTATCGAACAATATTAATGTCACACACACAACTAAAATGTTGCTGATGATAATTCAAAAACAGTTGTAGCAGTATATTGACAGGGAACTTCTAGAAATTCAAGCTTGTCTGTCAGTTTGTCAGACTGTGGTGGCTTGCATGTTGCTGTGAGGCTGGAGGCTATGCCACCAATATCCAAATAGGATCACCCCTGGCAGACAGTTTCAGCAGAGCTTCCAGACTAAGACAGACTCGGAAGAAGGAAGGGGCCATCTGCTTCTCAAGGAATTGGCCAGTGAAAACCTTAAGAAGAGCACAGAAGCACAGGCAGAGGAGTTAGGATTTACAGCACATATTTTGGGGGATCCCAGTTCAGTCCCTAACAAAAGGCAAAGATGAAGATGTTATTGATACAGCCCCTGTTCATTGTGTGGAACTATGGCATACGACATGCATTGTTGTATGTCTTCGTTTTGTTGTTCACCATATAGTGTGGAGACTTTACCACATCAGAGCACAGAGATTTTGTTCATTATTTTTATAGCTACATAGCATCCCTGTACATGGCTGTGATACATACTTGTCACTCCACCATTGATGGACAGGAGTGCCCCCTGGGTGGTGCACACGGTCGGTGTGCTCAGCTGCCAACTGGAAGGCTGCAGGTTCGAGCCCATGCCCAAGTACCTCAGAAGCAATTCCTGGTGATTTACTTCCAAATATTAGCCACTGAAAACTCTGGTGGTTAAGTTTGTGTGTCAACTTGGCTGGGCCTTGTTGAGTGGCTGGGCAGCTGAATGTAGTATTACCCATGAGGAGACTGGCAATCAACTCCATGGTGGGATCTACCACAAGCAGCTGAGTAGCTGCCTTTGGGATGTGGTCTGCTTCCTGTATTTAAGGAGAAGCCTTGGGGAATAGTCTCTAGCTTATGGCACACTTGAACCCTGCATGTAGCTGTGTTGTTGTTCAGCAGCCTGCCATGCTCTGCCGACCTTGGGACTTACAATGGACTTGAATTAACGGCCTGCCATGTGGTTTGGTAACATCGGGACTGTGCCTTTTTACTTGTCAGCCTTGGGCTTGGCAGTCTCAGCAGCCAGCAGCTGTCTGAGTGAAGAAAAGCCTCCAGCTTCAGTGGGCCGGGAGCAGGAAGCAGAGCTGAAGCCCAAGGTTGAGGGGCTTTCACCCAGTCCCTAGAGCCTGGCACTTTGAACTTGGACTTAAACCCTCCAAACTGTAAGAGAATAAACTCCTGTTTCTTCAAGCCATCCCGTTTGTGGTATATTCTGGTCAGAATGGCACTAGGGAACCAGAACAGACACCCTATGGAGCACAGTTCTACTCTGACATACGTAGGGTCACCATGAGTCGGAACGAACAGCAACTGGTCATCAACGGATCCAAGGGTTGTTTTGACTGCTGGAGTTATTTTTTAAATGTGATCTTTTAATTAAAATATAGCATAGGTGCAGAAAAGCATAAAGTCCAAAGTGTACAGCTCAAAGAACTTTCCTGAAGTACCCACACACCTATGGATGTGCCACCCAACTAAAAGAAACAGGCCGATTAGTCCAAGGGAGCCAGGTCCTTCCTCCTGTCGGCACAGAGTGGTTTTGCCCAGTTTGACCTTTCACGTAAATGGAATTACACAGCATGCACCCTTTGTTGTATGGCTCCTTCCACTCAGCGTTCTGTGAGATCTGTCCACATGGCTTTGCTGTTGTCGTTAGACCCCCAGCTTATGATGACCACATTCAAACAGCACGAAACACTACCTGGTCCTGCGCCACCCTCGTTGTGGAGCAGACCAGTGTGGTCGTCAGGTTGTTGCCGGCTGAGTTGCAGAAGGAGATCACCAGGCCTTTCTTCGTAGTCCATCTTAGTGTGGAATCTCTGCTGAAACCCGTTCTGCTTACTAGCAACACACAAGCCCCCAATGACGGATGGGTGGTGTCTGTGCACGAGGTGTGCTGGCTGGAAGTCAAACCTGAGTCTCTCACATGAAGGTGAGAGCTCTACACTGAACCGCGAAGGCTCCCTTGTTATTGTTTTGTTTTTGAATCATTATTTTTTGTTATTGTTGAAAACATACACATCGGAACATTCAACAATTGAACAGCTTCTGCAGCACAATTCAGTAGCAATGATCACATTCTTCAAGTTGGGCAACCATCCTTATGCTCTTTTTCTGAGTGGTTCCTCCCCATGTAACATAAAAGGAGCCCTGGTGAAACAGTGGGTGAGCATCCTGCTGCAAACTGAAACTTGGGAGTTTGAACCCACCAGCCTCTCTGGGAGAGAAAGCTGCTTCCATAAAGATTAAACCTACTGCCATTGAATTGATTCTGACCCACGGGGACCCTATAGGACAGAGTAGAACTACCCCATTGGGTTTCCAAGGCTGTGAATCTTTTATGCAAGTAGATTGCCTCATCTTTCTCTGTGGAGTGGCTGATGGGTTCAAACTGCTGACCTTTTGGTTAGTAGCTGAATGTCTTGGCCACGATACCAGCCTAGGTAACCCTATGAGGCAGTTCTACTCTGTTCTATAGGTTCACTATGAGTCAAGATCAACTCAATGGCAATGAGTTGTTTAAAAGAGCCCAATGTTCAAGGCAAACATCCTTTACTAGTTAAGGCTAAACTATTGCTTGGTTTAAAGTAGATTTCAGGGGATATTTTTGGTGTAAGATTTAAGTTTTAAAGATCATCTCAGGACAACAGTTTCAAGGGTTCATCCAGACTCAAAGGCTACAGAGAGTCTGGATTCCATAAGAATTTGAAATTCTGTTCTGCATCTTCCCCCTTTTGATTAGGATTCTTCTACAGAATCTTTGATCAAAACATTTGATCTTGATCAAAACGTTTAGTAATGGGTAGCCTGGCACCATCCCGGTCTCATGGCAAAGGAAGCAGTTGTTCATGGAGAATGCCCCTGGTTTTTGGGGATTTTTTAATTGTTATTGCATTGTACAAGGCCTTTATCCTTTCTTCATTGCTGTGTAGCACTGACCCATCCTACACTGCTGACAAACGTTGGGTTGTTCCTGAGTGGCTGGATTTATAAGGAAATTGACATCTTCTACTTGCCTCTTGGCATATACATAGTCTCATTTCTGTGGGGTTGCCTAGGAGTGGTATTGTGGGAAACTTCAGGGGCACCAATGGCACAGTGGCTAAAGAACTTGGCTGCTAACCAGAAGGTTGGCAGTTCAAACCCACCAGCCACTCCCCAGGAGAAAGATGAGGTAGGCTGCTTCTGTAAAAATTTACAGCCTTGGAAATCCTAAGGGGCAATTCTACTCTTTCCTATAGGGTGGCTTTGAGTGAGAAACAGGTTGATAGCAGTGGGTGTGGTTTTTGGGTTTTAGGGCATATTGCATTTTTAATAGATACTGCCAAATAGTTTCCCAAAGTGCTTGTACCAAATTACCCTGCTACCCACTGTGTAAGTTTGATTTGCTTCCAAACACACTGACATTTTTTCTCAAACTCCCATCTCTGTGTCAGTTTCCTCAGGAGAGCTCTACTGTAATTCACCACTGTCAAGGAAGAACACAGAGGGTTACCATAGGATACTGATGTCCCCACACTTCAAAGCAGGAAAGCAACTACAGAACAACAAGTGTCCGGGATGGAAGGCTGACATGGTCTCCTTCTGTCCTTCTGGCACTGAAAGAAACCCAAGGTCTTTCTCAGCTCACTTTATCAGAGTCTTCAGCTTCTATAACTTGGGGTAGGACCTTACTCCTAGCTGTCGGGCTTGGTTACAAAACAGTGAAGACTTCAAATAGAAGTTTCTTTGTTTTCTTTTGAGTGCTGTTGCTACTTTAACGTTTTGTCGTAAGACCTGGGCAAGTTTTAATTTATTCCCTTTGGCAGTGATTCAGCCACTCCTTTGGTAACTTAAATTGTGATTGCCAAGTACATACATATGTTTGTCAGAGTTTGAAGGTCAGACATTGCTCGGAAGGTCAAGCCATTGTGTGTCCACAGAGCAGGTATTGTGAGCAGCTGAAATAGTACCTTTGCTGCTCAGTCTTCTGGGTGACCTAGACCGTGACCTAGACCGGCTGCTGTTGGGGGCCCCCAGGGTAGGCCATAGATTAGATTTCCCCATCGCAGATCAAAGGAAAGTAAAGATGCCGCCCTGCTGGGATTAAACTGGCCTTTCTAACAGCACTGCTCTGGGGACTTGGTATCAAATTTGAATCAAGATTCTAACGGCAACGTTATAGGATAGCCCTTCTTGGGCTGATTTTATACTGAACCAAAAACCAAAAACCAAACCCACTGCCATACAGTTGATTCTGATTCATAGTCACCCTACAGGACAGAGGAGAACTGCCCCTTAGGGTTTCCAAGGCTGTAAATCTTCATGGAGGAGCTCTGGTGGTGTAGTGCCTAAGATATTTAACTGCCAACCAGAAGGCTGGTGGTTCAAACCCACTAGCCACTCCTCAGAAGGAAAATGGGACAATCTACTTCCGTAGTGATGCCACCTTGGAAACCTAAGGAGAAAATCACTGTGAGTCGGATCCTACTCAACAGGAGTGAATTTGGTTTGCTTTTTTGGGAAATCTTTGTGGAAGCAGACTGCCTCATCTTTCTTCTGCAGGGTGGCTTGTGGGTTTGAACTGCTAACCTTTTGGTTAGCAACCCAATGCCTTAATCATTACATGATGAGGGCTCCTTTTATACTGAGCAGAGGTATTTTATGGCAAAAATGAAAATGGCAGCCTGTCTTCCACATTTCAGAAAAGAGTTAAGAGGATGGTGTTTTCAGTTTGACAGTGTCTTACACACATTTCTTCAGCCTCTTGACACTTAACCAGAGAAACCAAGCCCATTGCCATCATTGATTCTGACTCCTAGCAACCCCGGGTGACAGAGAACTGCCCCATAGGGTCTCCGACCCCTAGCGACCCCGGGTGACAGAGAGCTGCCCCATAGGGTTTCCGACCCCTAGCGACCCCGGGTGGCAGAGAGCTGCCCCATAGGGTTTCCTAGGCTGAGGTCTTTATGGGTGCAGGTCTCCAGGTCTTCTCTCCTGTGGAGCTGTTGGTGGGTTCAAACCTCCTGACCTTTCGGCTCATAGCTGAGTGTTTAACCACTGCACCCCTGGGCCCCTCTGCAAAGATCACAGGCCAGAAGGCACTATGGGGCAGTTCTACTTGCTCACATGGAGTCACCGCTGAGTTGGAAGTGACTCAATGGCACCTAACAACATTTTTTAAAAAATAATTTTATTGTGATTTGGGTGAAAGTCCACAGAGCAAAGTCACACAGCAGTTCACACACATTTTGTCTCATGACATTGACTGCAATTTCCCACAATGCAACAGCTCTCCTCCCACAATGTCACGCACTTCCTCCCCATAGTTATCTCTTGCCTGTGTCCTTCCCTCCCATGCACTCCTGCCCTCCGAGCTGGCACCATGTGCATACACAGCCCCCCTATTCTCCCATGACTGATCTCTCCAAGGAGAGTATCTACCTAATGTAAATGTTCAGCCCATATACTGCTGGAAGCCACAGGAATGGGTTCAGTTCCAGACCTGAAGGGCAGCTAGGGGCCAGAGTCTCAGAGGTTTCACCAGGATCTATCAGACCAGCAAACCTGGTCTTTTTTTTTTTTAATGATTCTGAGTTTTGTTCCACTTTGTTTTCCCACTCTACCTAGGATCTCCTACACGGATCCCCCTCTGAGTGGTTGACAGTGGTAGGTGGGCACCATCTAGTTCTTCTGATCTCATGGTCACATAGGCTGAGGATTGCATGGTGTACCAGTTTCTTGGACTAATTGTTTCCCTGTGTCTTTGGTTTTCTTCATTCTTCTTTGCTCTGGATGAGGAGAGACCCATCGTTGCAACTAGATGGCCACTTGTAAGCTTTTAAGATCCCAGTTGCTACATCCCAGTAGGATGTGGAACATTGTTTTCGGATAGTATGTTATGGCAATTGAGCTTGATGTCCCCTGAGACTGGTCCCGAGCCCACAGGTCCAACTACTTGCTCCCTCTGGGTAGCTGGCTGTAGCAAAGAAGTCACCACAAACTTGTCCCTTATCAGCTCTACTATATACCTGGACAGTCCTATAGAATGCACAGATACACTTGTAGAAATATTGTCTGCCAACTCTATACATGGTCATGGGCACACTCCCCTCTGCCTAGACATACCTGATTGTCCAGCCTGTCTACCCATCCACCCACCCGTATACTCATATTTGCCTTCACTGACAACGCAGCACTGTGTGTGCAACAGGGTTCACCTTTGTTGTCTGTACCTCCCATGCACCTCTCTATGTCTTCCTCTTCCTCAGTGCCACCATGTTTATCACTCACATTTGGTACATTGCCCTTCTCTTCACCCAAATCAATACTTGTCTCTATCTATCTAGCAGTGTCCCCTCCCTTCCCTCCCACCCCTGGTAACCAACAAAGAAAATTTCCTTCCATAGATAAACCTTTCCTTCACTTCTCACAATAGTGGACTAAAACAATATTTGTCCTTCAGTGATTGACTTATTTCACTCAGCATAATGTCCTCCAAGTTCATCCACGATATGCAGTGTTTTCGAGATTCTACATTATTCTTTAGGATTGCATAGTATTCCATTTAACCACAACATTTTGAGGAGGAGCTCCTGGCTGGCACAAACAGTTAACCAAAAGGTTGGTGGTTCAAATTATCCAGAGGCACCTCAGAAGAAAGCCTAGCAACCCACTTCCCAAAGGTCACGGCCACTGAAAATGCGATGGGATACAGTTCTCCTCTGACACACATGAGGTCGCCATGAGTCAGAATCGACTCCACGACAGCTGGTTCAATTGTCTGGTTTGTGCTGAGGAGCTGAGGCATAGTGACCTGATTCCTTGTCCAGTTCCTCACACCTCCCTCCCACCAGCACCACTACAATAGGGCCTCTAAAGTCCTTACAAAGCAAAACTACAGTGAAAAGACCTATGTCCCAGCACTACCTCAGCCATTTGCTAATTCTGTGATTTGGGGAATGTTGCATAACCTCTGTGAGCCCCAGTTCCCTCATCATTATGATGAACCTAACCCTACTTACCTGCAGAGGGTGTTACTGAGTGGTCTGGCTCATGCCCCCTTCTGAATATCCCCTAGAACTTCTACTGTATGTCACCCTTCGGTCTCCATTGGGCTCTGCTATCAATAACTCAACATGAGAAGAAACAGCTGCAAACATCCATCAATAATCAGAACCTGGAATGCATGAAGTATGAATCTAGGAAAATTGGAAGTTGTCAAAAATGAATTTAACACATAAAGATTGATATCCTAGGCATTTGTTGTTGTTGTGTGCCGTCGAGTCGACCCCGACTCATAGCAACCCCTCCTCGGGTTACTGGGGCAGTATCACTATGGAAGTAGATTGTCCAACCTTCTTTCTGAGGAGTGGCTGGTGGGTTTGAACCACCAGCCTTCTGGTTAGCAGTCAAGGGCCTT
>NW_006921811.1:3716209-3722750 GCF_000298275.1 Orycteropus afer afer | reverse complement strand
CCAATCAATTCCATGGTGGGATCTACCACAAGCAGCTGAGTAGCTGCCTTTGGGATGTGGTCTGCTTCCTGTATATAAGGAGAAGCCTTGGGAATGGTCTCTAGCATATGGCACGCTTGGACCCTGCATGTACCTGTCGTTGTTCAGCAGCCTGCGATGCTCTGCCGACCTTGGGACTTACAATGAACTTGAATTAATGGCCTGCCATGTGCTTTGGTAACATTGGGACTGTGCCTTTTTACTTGTCATCCTTGGGCTTCTGAGCCTCAGCAACCAGCAGCTGTCTGAGTGAAGAAACGCCTTTTGCTCCAGTGGGCTGGGAGCAGGAGGCAGAGCTGGATCCCAAGGTTTAGGGGCTTTCATCCAGCCCCTAGAATCTGGCACTTTGAACTTGGACTTAAAGCCTCCCGAACTGTAAGAGAATAAACTCCTGTTTGTTAAGGTCATCCCGTTTGTGGTATATTCTTGTCAGAGCAGCACTAGGTAACCAGAACACAGTGATAGGATGATATCCATATGCCTACAAGGAAGACCAGTTAATATTACTATTGTGATGGTTATGTTTGTGTGTCAACTTGGCTGGGCCTGGTTGAGAGGCTGAGCAGCTGGTAGTAGTATTCCCCATGATTAGACTGGCAATCAGCTCCATGGTGGGATCTACCACAAGTGGCTAAGTAGCTGCCTTTGGGATGTGGTCTGCTTCCTGTATGTAAGGAGAAGCCTTGGGAATTGTCTCTAGCCTATGGCATGCTTGGACTCTGTATGTAGCCGTGTCATTGCTCAGCAGCCTGCTATGCTCCGCTAACCTTGGGACTTACAATGGACTTAAGTTAATGGCCTGTTGTGTGGTTAGGTAACATCGGGACTGTGCCTTTTTATTTGTCAAACTTGGGGCTTCTCAGCCTTTAGCTCCAGTGGGCTGGGAGCAGGAGGCAGAACTGGACCCCAAGGTTGAAGGGCTTTCACCCAGCCCCTAGATCCTGGCACTTAAATTTGGACTTAAAGCCTCCAAATTGTAAGAATAAACTCCTGTTTGTTAAGACCATCTCATTTGTGGTATATTCTTGTCAGAGCAGCACTAGGGAACCAGAACAACTATTATTCAAATTTACATACCAACCAATGAAGCCAAAGGTGAGGAAATTGAAGATTTTTACCAACTTTTGCAGTCTGAAATTGACTGAACATGCAATCAAGATGTGCTGATTATCACTGGTGATTGGAATGCAAAAGTTGGAAACAAAGAAGAATCACTGGTAGTTGGAAAATATGGCCTTGGTGATATGAATAGTGCTGGAGATCACATGGTAGAATTTTGCAAGACCAACGACTTATTCATTGTAAATACCTTTTTTCAACAACACAAATGGTGGCTATACATGTGGACTTCACCAGAAGGAGTACACAGGAATCAGATTGACTACATCTGTGGCAAGAGGCGATGGAAAAGCTCAATATCTTCAGTCAAAACAAGGTCAGGAGTTGATTGTGAAACAGACCATCAACTGGTCATGTGCAAGTTTAAGTTGAAGCTGATGACAATTAAAAGAAGTCTACAAGAGCCAAAATATGACCTTGAGTATATCCCTCTTGAATTTAGTGACCATCTAAAGAATAGATTTGATGCACTGAACACCAATGACTGAAAACCAAAGGAATTGTGGGATGGCATCAAGAACATCATCCATGAAGAAAGCAAGAGGTCATTAAAAAGACAGGAAAGAAAGAAAAGACCAAAATGGATGTCAGAAAGACTCTGAAACTTGCCCTTGAATGGAGGGTCGCTAAAGCAAATGGAAGAAATGACAAGATAAAAGAGCTGGACAGAAGATTTCAAAGAGCAGCTAGAGCAGACAAGGCCAATTATTATAATGAAATGTGCAAAGACCTGGAGTTAGAAAACCAAAAGGGAAGAACACGATAGGCATTTTTCAAGCTGAAAGAAGTGAGGAAAAAAATTTAAGCTTTGAGTTGCAATATTGAAAGATTCTCTGGGCAAAATATTGAATGATGCACAAAGCATCAAAAGAAGATGGAAGGAGTACACAGAGTCACTGTACCAAAAAGAATTGGTAGATGATCATCCATTTCAGGAGGTGGCATATGATCAAGAACCAATGATATTGAAGGAAGAAGTCGAGGCTGCAGTGAAGGAATTGGCAAAAAACAAGGCTTCAGGAATTGATGGAATACCCAGTGAGATGTTTCAACAAATGGATGTCCTGCTGGAGGCACTTACTCGGCTATGCCAA
The DNA here is from genome assembly GCF_000298275.1 of Orycteropus afer afer. NCBI lineage: Eukaryota > Metazoa > Chordata > Mammalia > Tubulidentata > Orycteropodidae > Orycteropus > Orycteropus afer. The sequence continues at coordinate 3,720,498 of NW_006921811.1, read as the reverse complement.
GAGATTTGGAAGACAGCTACCTAGCCAACTGACTGGAAGAGATCCATATTTGTACCCATCCCAAAGAAAGGTGATCCCACAGAATGTGGAAATTATCAAACAATATCATTAATATTGCATGCAAGTAAAATCTTACTGAAGGTAATTCAAAAATAGCTTCGGCAGTATATTGGCAGAGAACTTCCAGATATGTAAGCTGGATTCAGAAGAGGATGTGGAATGAGGAATATCATTGCTGCTGTTAGATAGATCTTGGCTGAAAGCAAAGAATACCAGAAAGATGTTTACTTGTGTTTTATTGATCATGCAAAAGTGTTTGATTGTGTGGATCATAACAAATTATGGATAACACTAAGAAGAATGAGAATTCCAGAATACTTAACTGCACTCATGAGGAACATGTAATGGGATACTGCATGGTTTACAATCAAGAAGGGAATGCATCAGGGTTATATCCTTTCATCGTACTTATTCAACTTCTATGCTGAGCAAATAATCTGAGAAGCTGGATTCAATGAAGAAGAATGTGGCATCTGGATTGGAGGAAGACTCATTAACAATCTGCAGTACACAGATGACACAACTTTACCTGCTAAAAATCAGGATAACTTGAAGCACTTACTGATGAAGATTAAACACTACAGAGTGCAGTATGGATTACACCTCATTATAAACAAAACAAAGATCCTCACAACTGGACCAATAAGCAGCATCACAATAAACGGAGAAAAGACTGAAATTGTCAAAGACTTTGTATTACTTGGTTCTACAATCAACACCAATGGAAACAACAGTCAAGACATCAGACGATAGATTGCCCTTCCTTCTGAGGAAGGAGTGGCTGATGAATTTGAACCTCCAGCCTTCTGGTTGGCAGTCAAGTGCCTTAGGCACTATGCTACCAGAGCTCCTGAGAGTACCATGGACTGCTAAAAGTACTAACAAATCTATCCTGGAAGAAGTGCAGCCAGAATGCTCCTTGGAAGGGAGAATGGCCAAACTTCATCTCACCTACTTTGGTCATGTTGACAGAAATGATCATTCCCTGGAAAAGGATATCATGCTTGGTAAAGTGGAAGGTCAACACAAAAAGGGAAGGTCCTCAACAAGATGGATTGAGATAGTAGCAGCAATGATGGGCTTAGGTATAGCAAGGATTATGAGGATAGCACAGGACCAGGCAGTGTTTCGTTCTGTTGTACATAAGGTCACTATGAGTCAGAGATGACTCGACAGCACCTAACAACAACAATCAATCAATAACTAGAAGGGGCCCTGGTGGTGCAGTGGTTAAGCACTTGACTGCTAACTGAAAGGTTGGCAGTTCAAACCCATTAGCTGCTCCACGGGAGAACAATGTGGCAGTCTGCTTCCATAAAGATTTACAGTCTTGGAACACCTGTGGGGCAGGCAGTTCTGCCCTGTCCTATAGGGTTGCTATCAGCAGGAATCCACTTGAGGGCAGTGGGCTTGGTTTGGTATTTGTTCTATAAAGATTACAGCCTTGAAAACCCTACGGGGCAGTTCTACTCTGTCTTATAGGGGCGCTGTGAGTTGGAATCAACTCCATGGCAAAGGATTGTTTTTTAATCAATAACTAAATGCTGATTCATTATGAGAAGAGGGATCCCCAAATTTCAGGTCAAATTGAAACTAGCTTTAAAATAGGAAGATAATACAATTCAGATAATTGCGATTAAGTAAGCATGTACCAGGCCCTATGTCATGGCGCTATGAAGCCAAGCCTTCCTTTCTGGAGTCATCAGTCTAGCTGGGGACCAACCGGGTAGCCACAAAACACAATGGTCTGGTTTCATAGTTGCAAGTAACATAACAACCACTCAAATTAGCATCAGTTTTAAAACAAAAAGAATTTTTTATGGGGAGGGCTCAGAAATCTGAAATCAGCAAAGGGTAATAACAGTTAATATAAATTAACTGGGCAAGGCAAGGTGTCCTGGTGGTACATGGGTTAAGCACTGAGTGCTAACTGTGAACTGAAGGTTGGTGGTTCGAACCCACCCAATGGCTCTGTGGTAGAAAGACCTGGTAATCTGCTCCCATAAAGATTAGAGCCTAGAAAACCCTACGGGGCTGTTCTACTCTGTCACTGGGGTCACTATGAGTTGGAATCAACAGGACTACACTCAGCAACAACCAAGGCGAGGCTCCGTTTTAAGCGTTTTATGTGTATTAAGAGATGAACTCTTACCATCCTGTGAGGTAGGGACTATGCTTAGCCCCAAACAGAAGGAGGAAAAGAGGTTTCTCAGAGGAAGGGGTCCTGGGCTGACACATGGATGTCCCAAACAAAGACTTGTCAACTGTGACCAAGGGCCAAAATGAAAGTGGGTGACAGAGCTCCTGCTATGTGCCAGGTATTTGCAGCTGGGAAGACACGGACAAACTTGGTCCCATGATCAAGTGCGGAAGCACCGACAAAGGGAATTTCCATCATTGTTAGGTGCCTTCCGTCGGCTCCCACTTGTAGCGACCTTGTGTACAACAGGACAAAATGATGTCAAATCCTGCATCATCCCCACAATCGTAGGTAGAGTGATAGTTACTGCAAGTGGGACATGAACCGTGTGTAGCTGGAGCCCAGGAAGAAGGGAATAACAGGATGCAAGGTGAACAGGAAGCTGATCTTGAAGGGCTGGCAAGCCAAATTAAGACGTAGCAAATAAATAAAACAACCACTGATTGAATGTATGTTACATATACATTGACTGTATACCAGGCACTATGCTGAGCAATTTGTATCTATCTCTGGTGGCACAGTGCCTAAGGCATTTGACTGCTAACCTGAAGGTTGGTGGTTCAAACCCACCAGCCGCTCCATGGAAGGAAGATGGGGCAATCTACTTCCATAAAGATATATTGCCTCAGAAACCCAATGAGGGTCACTATGAGTTGGAATCAACTAAATGGCAGTGGGTTTGGTTTTTGGTTTGTCTTCACTCTTAGCAGCATCCTGGAGACCCCACTCATGGCAGCCCCCTGCACAATGAAACAAACCACTGCCCACTCCTGCGCCGCCCCCAGGGTCAACTGCAGCTCAGACTGTTGTGAGCTATAGGGTTTTCACTGACTGATTTTCAGAAGCTCACCAGGTCTTTCTTCCTAGTCTTTCTAGCCTTAGTTTGTCAACTGTACAGCCTCACAGCCACATGCAAACCTCCAGGGTGGTAGCTGTACATGGGGTTCACTGGTCAAGAATTGAACCTGGGTCTCTCCCATGGAAGGTGAGAATTCTACCACTGACCACAACTGCCCCCATTATCTTCACTCTAAGCCCTGTTATTTCACAGAAGACGAAACTGATGCTTAGAACAACAAAAGAACTTGTCAAAGGTTGAACTGCTAGTAAGTGGTCTACAAACACCTTGGTCTTAACCCTTTTCCTAAGGGGACACTAGCAAAGGTCCAAGTCAAATTCATTTTTTTTCCCTTCACAAATAATCCACATTGGCAATTTTTTTGTGGGGAGCAATCTGATATCTTCTATCTAAAATGAAAGTATGGGGTACTTACATGGAGGAACTTGTTGAATGGACTCCAGTAATGAAGATGTGGTCATCAAATACCACATTTGTTCCAACCTCTGTTTAAGAATCTTCAATAGAGCGTGTAAATAGTACTGTTTAAAATATCAGGGGGAAAAAAGTCTAAAAGGATTTCAGATGTAAATACGGAGGACCTGAGACAACTGGATGGAGAAATTGGATCTGACCTGCACATACTATGAATAGAGACTCTGGACTCACAACCCGTGCTCTCGGGAATATTCAGTTACGAGGAAGACCCGGCCCTGACCCTTCTGCAGAGACAGTCAATAGAAGACTATTGGATAAGAAGAATTCACTTCCTGTTAGCCAGCCTTCTAGCCCCACACAAGAGAGAGAAGGGGTGACAAAGACACTTGTGGCTTTGAAGAGATGGATCCCCATTCTTTGGGAGGCTGAAAAGAAAAAGAAAAACAAAAACCCAGAAAAGGTAGGCATTGTTGAGAAAGGCCATATGATCCAAGCAGCTGTTACATCTTGCTCCATAGGGTGTTACTAAAAGGACTGAAGAAATGACTGGAGTAACCCTGTAGAAGCCTGACATTCATTCCCTGAAAATTCCTTATTAGAATCCTTTTACAAATACCCGCAACTTACACAATCAAACCAGTTGTCACGGAGTCGATTCCGACATGTTAACCCCTTAAGTGGCAGAGTACAACTGGGCTGCACTGGGTTTTCTTTGTAGTGTGTGTGTGTTTGTGTGTGTGTGTGTGTGTGTGT
>NW_006921811.1:3690497-3702456 GCF_000298275.1 Orycteropus afer afer | reverse complement strand
CACTCTCCCCGCTGCGTAGAAAAGGAAACAGGCCGAGAGAGGTTTGCTTCCTGCCTACGGTTCTGAGGCTGAGCTGCAGGTGCGAGCTCCCGGCCCAGCATCCCCTTCCTGGGGCTGCCTCCAATCCTTTCATTTCTAGCCAGGCGACTCCTGAAGAGCAGGGTTAAGAAAGCTGGGGGCAGAGAGAGGCCTGCAAAGAGAGTTTTCTTTTGCTTTGGGCACAGAGGAGCCAGGGAAGTCTCGGGAAGCAATGTGAACAAAACAACTTTTCATAACCACAGCGTTTCTTCCCAACGCGAACCCAGCGGCATCACTTATTTTGGTCCTTCTATGCTTCCGTGGCTCGGAATAAACTTGGGAGCTCTTCGACCAGCGAAGGATCACTATTTGAAATGCCAATCACATTTGTGTATTCCGGCGCAGAAGCGGCCATCCAACCCCACCTTAGAGGCTCACTTACTAAAAGTGAGAAGAAACTATAGTCTCCACCCTAAGCCCCACCTTCCGGTCAGGAGAGCGCCGCTGCGAGAGCGTGAGGTGACGTCACTTCCGCCGCGCCTCGGGGCGGGAGCAAGATGGACGCTCTGAGGGCTCGTGAGCAGCTGCGGCGGCGATACCTCATCCCGTTGGACGCCGAGGCCCAGCTGAGTAGCGAGGGCGACGCCGCGCCGGGTGAGGCACTCTCCCCAGGGTGCGCTCCGAGGTGCCCGGAGGCGAGGCGTCCGGAGACTGCTGGCCCCGCGGGCTTTCCCCCGCCCGCTCCAGTCAGGAGGTTCCGGGTTTTGGTTTCCGAGGCTGTAATGGTTACAAAGTCGTTTTGAAAGTCGGGTGTTTATTGTCGTAAAAGGTCCTTAGAGTTTACGTAGCCCCACGAGTCTTCATGTCAGCTGCCTTCAGAATCCCCTGGAGTGGTGGTGTACAAAACGTTTGCTACCTGTTTGGGAAAGCAGGAGTTAGCTGAACAAGTGTAACTCATAAAGCAAGAAAGAACAATGTAAAAGAGCTAAGTATGCTACTCATTCTATTGCATGAAAAGGTATATTGGCCCACAGGTACCAGTTTGGGCTGAGTAGCTTGGGACAGCTTCATGGAAAGCGTAACGTTGAGTTGAAAGGCAGTAAGGCTTAGGTCACCCTGAGTTGGAGCCAATTCGATGACACGTAACGGCCACAGCAGGGCTTGGGTAGGTGAGAAAGAGGCATTCCAGAAAAGGTAGGGGATAGTGGTGTGGGGAATGAATAAAGGCATGGCATTACAACGTAGTAGAGACCTGTCAGGCGGAAGAGATGTGTATGAAGAATAGTGAGAAATAAACCAGAAGAAGAAAACAACACACAGCCGTTAGAGGTATTTATTAAATGAATGAATGGAATGAAGTTTTCATTAGAGGATGGAGGAACTGGAGGCAGAGGAACCAGCCAGGTAGCTTTGCCATTATCCATGTGGGAGGAGACGAGGGATTGTACCAGACTGCTGACAGATATGTAAAAAGTATATGGAAAAATAAACCACTAGTGACAATAGATAGAAGCATCCGAGGAAATACAATCCTCATGATTGGGATTGGAGATAAATCCATTCGCCTTGGGAGACCAGAGTACTGGGTGTTTTGAGATTTCATGACTGTTAAGGGGTTTTAAAAGTACCCTCTTCCACCATATTTTTTAAATCTCCCATGAAACAAATTATTCTATGCTCGAGGAGTCTTCAGTTTATTAGCTGAAAGACTAAGATTTGGGCAACTGCCTCTCTTCCTCACTACCATTCCTCATTCTTCCCCTTCTCTACGATCCCCTGTTGCCTATTCCCATTGCCTTCCCCTCACTATCTTCTTTACTAAAGATAATTTGTAATTTGTTAAAATAAGAAATAATGTTTTATTACTAATTAAACCAAGGCAAACTCTACTGTGGTTCCAAATAAATCATTTATTGTTTTTTTTTTTTTTTTTTTTTAAATATGCTACCTGTTTGCCTGTAGCTGTTAAAACGAAACATACTCACCAGTTTACTCCTAAGAACTTTTCAAAGGGAAATACTGGGACAAGTACCCAAAGACGTTTGTGCCAAGTGTTTTACCGTGGCATTGCATGTAATTCCAAATAACTGCAAATACCCGATTGCCCCGTGAGCAGAGCTGGTTAAATACACTGGAGTATATCTGTACGTGAGACACCAGGCTGACTCTTTTTGGACAAGCGTGGAAGACTTTCAAAGGGAGTGCAGAACTATGTTACTACCAGTTGGGTACAAAACAGATAACCTGTGTTGTGTGTTAATACCTCTGGAAGGATTGAGGAGCCGTTGGCATTGGTGGATGCCTCTGGGAAGTGCAGTTAGGATGGGAGAGAGTGCCTGGACCAGGTGCATTCATTACTGTTTCAGAATAAAACAGCATGGCCAGGCATGGTGGTTTGTATGTTTTTGAAGGTGTGCCCTGTATTATTGACAAGCTCCCCAGGGAATCTCATGAGCAGCTAAAGGCAGAGAACCTGGGATCTAGGCCCCTGATTATTGGCAGAACTGAGAGAGAACATGTCACAGTCACCTGGGGAATTTGTTAAAAGGAACTCCTCTGACCCATTCTTTCAAATCTGATTCCAAATGGAAGAAAACACTTGTCTCTCACCTGCCTAGACAGGGCCGGGCTAGGACTAGAACTCTACTGCACCCTTCCCACTTTTGTGTATGTTTAAAATAATTGAAACATTTAGTTTATAAGGAGCACTCTTAATAGATTGCAAGGAGCACTCTTAATAGATTGCAAGCCCATGTTGTGCTTTAATGTTTGCCTTTTGCATGTTTCTTAATTAGCAAGACTTAATTATCCTCCCCCCCCCTTTTTTTTTTTTGGCTTCAAAGAACAAGTTTGTTTTCTCACAATTTAGGAGGTTGGGAGTCTGAATGCAGGGCACCAGCTCTAAGGGAAAGCTCTCTGTTGGCGCTGGGAAGCATCCTTGTCTCAGCTGCTCTGGCCCCGGTATCGTTCGGTTCATTGGTGGTCTTCCTGAGCCATCATTTGTGCTTCCTCCTGTGCCTAATCTGTTCTTTTTATATCTCAGAAGGGATTAGGTTAAGATATGCCCTATGCTAATTAGCCTCATTAACATAACCAAGAGAACCCTGTTCCCTAATGGGCTTACGTCCAGGCTATGCTGCTATTGTTTGGTGCCACTGAGTCAAAACAGACTCAGAAGGACTTGATGTGACAGAGTAGAACTGCACTTCCTAGAGTTTTTTAGGCTGTAATCTTTATGGGAGGAGCCTCTGGTGGCGTAGTACCATTTGACTGCTAACCAGAAGGCCGATGGTTCAAACCCACCAGCCACTCCTTGGAAGGAAGCTTGGGCAGTCTACTTCTGTAGTGATACCACCTCGGAAACTCAAGGAGGGGTTGTTATGAGTCAGATCCGCCTCAGCGGCAGTGAGTTTGGTTTTTGGTTTTCTGGTAGTGGAGTGGTTAAGCACTTGGCTGCTAACAGGAAAGTAGGTGCTTCATGGGAGGAAGATGTGGCAGTGTGTTTCTGTAAAGATTACAGTCTTAGAAATCCTATGAGGCAGTTCTGCTCTGTCCCATAGGGTTGCTGTGAGTTGGATTCGACTCAATGGAAAGTGAGTTTGGTGCAGATCACCAAGTCTTTCTCTCATGGAGCCACTGGGTAAGTTTGAACCACCAACCTTTTGGTTAACAGCTGAAACTTAACTGTTGTGCTACCAGGGCTCCTTTCCACAGGTATAGGGGTGTTTTGGTTCCCTGGTGCTGCAGAAGATATACCACAAATGGTATGGCTTTAACAAACAGGAGTTCATTCTCTTACAGTTTTGGAGGCTGTAAATCTGAGTTCAAAGTGCCAGGCTCTAGGGGCTGGGTGAAAGTCCTTCAAGCTTGGGCTTCAGCTCTGCCTCCTGCTCCTGGCCCACTGAAGCTGGAGGCTTTTCTTCATTCATGCAGCTGCTGGCTGCTGAGGCTGACAAGCCCAAAGTTGACAAGTAAAAACACACAGTCTGATATTACCAAACCATATGGCAGGCCATTAATGCAAGTCCGTTGAAAGTCCCAAGGTTGGTAGAACATGGCAGGCTGCTGAACAATGACACAGCTACATGCAGGGTTCAAGCGTGCTATAAGCTAGAGACCATTCCCCAAGGCTTCTTATATATAGGAAGCAGACCACATCCCTAAAGCAGCTCACAGTAGATTCCACCATGGAGTTGATTACCAAACTCATCATGGGAAGTACTACATCTAGCTGCCCAGCCACCCAATCAGGCCTAGCCAAGTTAGCACGGAAACGTAACTACCACAACGGGTTAGGATTCTAACATGTAGTTTTTGGGGGGCACAATTCAATCCATAGTATCTTTTATTTTTTTCTTTATATTCCAGGCCCTAAGGGTGACCCAGGGAACTCTGGTAGTATAGTGCCTAAGGCACTTGACTGTTAACCAGAAGGCTGGTGGTTCAAACCCACCAGCCACTCCTTGGAAGGAAAGTTGGGCAATCTACTTCTGCAGTGATAACATCTCGGAAACCCAAGGAGGGGTCACTCTGACTCAGGTCCAGCTTGATGGCACATAACAACAACAAAAGGGTGACCCAGGGCCATAAGACTAATTACCTTTCAAGAAGCCCTCATGTGATGGTTAAGTGCTTGACTGCTAACCAAAAGCTTGGTTATTTGAAGCCATTAGCTATTCTGTGAGAGAAAAGACCTGGTTATCTGCTACTGGAAAGTTTAAAACCCACTGCCATCGAGTTGATTCCAACTCACATTGACCCCCATTGGGTTTCTGAAGCGATAAATCTTTATGGAAGTAGATTGCCCCATCTTCCTTCCACAGAATGGCTGGTGCGTTTGAACCGCCACCCTTGTGGATAGCAGTCAAATGCCTTAGGTGCAGTGCTACTGGAGCTCCTTACAGCCAAGGAAACTTTAGGGAGCAGCTCTACTCTGTCACATAGGGTCACTGTGAGTCAGAATAGACTTGATGACAGCAATTATCGTAGATGAAATGTGTAACATAATGTAAAAATTCCTACACTACCAGGTGGCATCATGCCTTCAGAGTAACTTAGTATGTAAATTTGATTAAAAATTTTATTTAGAGGAAATGAGTTGATTATTGAGCATATTTTATAGCCACTGGATGGATCTGCACTTTCAGCTTTTCAGTGAGCAGTCAAGCATAAACCATTTGTGACCCCCAGGGACCTTTGTATTATAGCAGGCTCCTAGTTGTTATTTCTGCAAATATAAACCTGTCAGGATGGTTGTGCACAGGAAATCAGGGATGTGGTCGGAGAGGATCCAGAGTTTAGAAAGCTTTGGAAAATGATTTGGTTTAAAATTAGGTGTGCTTTTTCAACATGAAATTCCTGATAAATTGAAATCTCCCCTATTTCCAGAAACCTCTACAGCTGTTGAGAAAAAGGAGAAACCTCTTCCAAGGCTTAATATCCATTCCGGATTCTGGATTTTGACGTCCATTGCTGTGACCTATTATGTTGATTTCTTTAAAACCATTAAAGAAAACATCCACACTAGTAGGTAAGAAGGCTTTATTGCTCACAAGTTAAACACCTTGTCTTTATTTTTCATCTTCTCAGTTGCATTTTTCAACTGAGTGCCTCGGTGAGCACCTCCATTCTGCTAGGCTCTCTGTTGGAGGTGCACTTGACACGAGGATCAAGGAGAGAATATGTGCTCTGGGCACTTACAGCAGAGTGGATGGGATTATCATTTCAGTGTGAATTTAGCACAAATGTATTTCAGAATGGGGAAGGTAATGACATTTGGAAGGTTGTAAGCCAGTTGGGAAAGATGAAGGGGTGAAAACTCCGACTGTAGGCGTTTGTGAAGACAAAGCACAGGTGTAGAGGGGGGAAGGGAAGGAGAATGTGGGGCTGAGAACAGGGTCTCAGTGTTTGTTTTCCCAGGGAGTCATTCCAGTGAACAGGGCTGCTCTGCGTGTAACATATGAAATGTTGCCTGGTCCTGTGCCACGTTGGTGAGCGTTCGTCTGTCTGAATCCACTGTTGGTGCTGTTGTGTCAGTCCATCTCATCGAGGGTTTCCCTCCTCTTCTCTGACTCTCCACCAAACAGGATGCCCTTGGTCTAATAATGTGTCAGAAGTAAGCCTGAGGAGGTCTCCTCATCCTCGCTTTCTCACCATCCTCACTTCTAAGGAGCGTTGTGCTTCTGTTCCTTCTAAGACTGACTTGCTCGTTCTTTGGCCATTTCATGGTAGTCAGCATTCTTCACCAACACCATAATCCAAACGCATCAATTCTTTGATCTTCCTTACTCATTGTCCAGCTTTTGCGTGTATGTGGGGAAAGTAAAAAATCCCATGGCTTGGGTCTGGTGCACCTTAGTGCTCTGGGTCACAGCTTTTCTCTTTAATACTTTCAAAGGTCTTTTGCAACAGATTTGCCCAGTGCAGTATAACCTCTGGTTTCTTGACTGCTGCTTCCATGGGCATTGATTGTGGGTGCAAGTAAAATGAAATCCTTGACAGCCTCAGTCTTTTATTCATTTATCATGATTCTGCTTATTGCGAGGATTTTTGTTTTCTCTGTGTTTGGGCATAATCCATACTGAAGACTGACCTTTGTCAGTAAGGGCTTCACAAGTCATCACCACTTTTGCCAAGCAAGGTTGTATCATCTGCAGGTTGCTATGCATAGTGCAGGTTGTGAGTGAGTCTTCCTCTAATCTCGATGTGGCACTCTTCTTCATACAGTCCAGCTTCTCAGGGTGTTTGTTCAAGAGGCAGAGTCCTTCCTTTACAAAATGTCACAAAGGTGATTGAGACATAGCCAGATTTGAGGACCACTGACCTGGAGGGTCATACTATGTTCAGGCAGTTTTTCCAGTTACTTTTCATATCCTTTCCCATATCTGGGCTGAGTAGCCAAACCAGGATTTTGTGTGAAGATGGGAACTGAAATGAACAAAAAAAGGGATTGTGGTGACACCAGGCTCTTAACTCAGCTCCACGCAGCATTGCTTAACCTTTCCTTCACTCATACTCCCCCAAGGAACCTGCTTTACTCCTGATCAGCCCTGCCCCACCCCATGGAATTTTAATACCACAGACAAACTGTATACGTGCTTATGCGCTGTATGTGGATGGCGTGATGGATAGCCATAGGCAGTGACAAACTGTATATGTGCTTACACGCTGTATGTGGATGGCATGATGGATAGCTATAGGCAGTAAGATTGTTCTTCACTCTGGGAGGAAGGTTACCCCATTGAGGTTGCACACTCCAGCAGAAGAGAGGTCTTTGAAAACTACCCACAGTTGCTGCTGTTAGGTGCTGGCCAGTCAGTTCTTACTCTTAGCAACTCTGTGTATAACAGAATGAAACTGCCGGGTCCTGCGCCATCCTCACAATCCTTGCCGTGTTTGAGCCCTTCATTGCAGCTGCTTTGTCAGTCCATATCATTGAGGGTCTTCCCCTTTCTTGCTGACCCTCTACTTGTTCAAGATGATCTCCTTCTCTAGGGAATGGTCCTTCTGACAACATGGCCAAAGTGCAAGAGATGAAGAAGTCTGGCCAGTCTCACTTCCAAGGAGCATTCAAGCTATATCCTCTCAGACAGATTTGTTCATTTTAGCAGTCCACAGTACATTCAATATTCTTTGCCAACACCACAATTAAAATGCATCAGTTCTTCTCCGGTCTTCCTTATTCATTGTCCGGCTCTTACATGCATATGAGGCGATTGAAATATACCATGGTTTGGGTCAGGCATACCTTAATCTTCAAAATGACATCCTTGCTCTTTAACACCTTAAAGAGGTCTTTTGCAGCAGATTTGCTTAGTGCAGTACATCTTTTGATTTCCTGACTGCTGCTTCCATGAGCATTGATAATGGAACCAAGGCAACAATGCAGTGCACTGCCCTCGAGTTGTATCTGACTCATGGCGACTCCTCCTTGGGTTTCCTAGGCGGTATCACTACGGAAGTAGATTGCCCAGCCTTCCTTCCAAGGATTATGGATCCAATCCAAGTAAAATGAAGTCCTTGACAACTTTGTTCTTTTCTCTGTTTATCACAATGCTGCTTACTGGTCCAGTTGTGAGGATATTTGTTTTCTTTATGTGGAGGTGTAATCCATACTGCAGACTGAAGTCTTTGATCTTCGTCAGTAAGTGCTTCAGGTCTTCACTTTCAGCAAGCAAGGTTGTGTCCTCTGCATATCATCATAGGTCATTAATGATTCTTCCTCCAATCCTGATGCTGTGTTCTTCATAAAGTCTAGCTTCTTGGATGATTTGCTCAGCATACAGGTTGAATAAGTATGGTGACAAGATACAACCCTGACACATTCCCTTCCCGATTCCCTTCCTGATTATAAACCATGCAGTGTCTCCTGGTTCTGTTTGAATGACTGTGTGGTGCCATGAATTACTTAATATGGCTTTTTTAGCTGTGGTCTAGGGCTGGCAGCCAGAAAAGGTAAGGCGGGCAGGGGACAGCTATCAGGTGGCAGGGAGCAGCGGCAGACAGGGCTGGCAAGAACAGGTGGGGGGTAGCCCAGGAAGTGAGTGGAGCGGTTGGAACAGCTAAGGGAGGTGAACTGGTCTGTTGGTTTGTCATACTGTGGTGGCATGATGTTGCTGTGAGGCTGGAGGCTGTGCCAACAGGGGTGCATATGGTGGGCTGGTTTCAGTGGTGCTTCCAGACTGAAATAGACTCAGAAGAAGGAAGAGGGCATCCATTCTCAAAGAATTGGCCAGAAAACCTTAAGAATAGTAGCGAAACACTGTCTGATATATTACTGGAAAATTTTAAGAATAGCCCTGAAACATTGTCCGATACGGTGCCAGAAGATGGTGACCCTCAGATCAGAAGACGCTCAAAATATGACTGGGAAAGAGTTGCCTCATCAGAGTAAAGTCTACCTTAATGATATGGACAAAGTAGAGCTTTTGGGGCCTCCAGTTGCTGAAGTAGCACGCCTCAATATGAGAAGCCAAACCAAAACCCACTGCTGTAGAGTCATATCCGACTCATAGTGACCCCTTCTTGGGTTTCTGAGGTAGTATCACTGCAGAAGTAGATTGCCTAGCCTTCTTTCCGAGGAGGGGCTGGTGGGTTTGAACCGCCAGCCTTCTGGTTATCAGTCAAATGCCTTAGGCACAATGCCAAAGCAGCTGCAAACATCCATTGATAATCAGAACATGGAACGCACAAAGTATGAATCTAGGAAAATTGGAAGTTGTCAAAAATGAAATGGAGCACATGAAGATTGATATCCTAGGCGTTAGTGAGATGAAATGGACTGGTTTTGGCCATTTTGTGTTAGATAACCATATGATATACTATGCTGGGAATGACAAATTGAAAAGGAATGGCGTGGCATTCATCGTCACAAAGAATGTTTCCAGATCTATCCTGAAGTACATTGCTGTCAGTGATAGAATATTATCTATATGCCTACAAGGAAAGCCAGTTAATACTACTGTTACTCAAATTTATACACCAACCACCAAAGCCAAAAATGAGGAAATTGAAGATTTTTACCAACTTCTGCAGTCTGAAATTGACCAGACATGCAATCATGATGTGCTGATTATCGCTGGTGACTGGAACGCAAAAGTCGGAAACAAAGAAGAATCACTGGTAGCTGGAAAAGTTGGCCTTGGAGATAGAAATAATGCTGGAGATTGCATGATAGAATTTTGCAAGACCAACGACTAATTCATTGCAAATACCTTTTTTCAACAACACAAATGAGGCTATACATGTGGACTTCGCCAGATGGAGTGCACAGGAATCAGATTGGCTACATCTGTGGCAAGAGGTGATGGAGAAGCTCAGTGTCTTCGCCCAAAACCAGGCCAGGAGCTCATTGTGGAACCATCAACTGCTCATTTGTGAGTTCAAAGTGAAGTTGAAGACAATTAAAACAAATCCACAACATCCAAAATATTACCTTGATTATATCCCTCCTGAATTTCCAGCCAAAACCAAACTCACTGACATTGAGTGGGTTTCCAAGGTGGTATCACTATGGAAGCCCAGCTTTCCTTCCAAGGAGTGGCTGGTGGGTTTGAACTACCAGGCTTGTGGTTAGCTGCGTGCCTTTCAGCAGGAGGCTTGCTGGCAGAGTGGGGTGCACCTAAGTTCACCTGTCAGCAGATCTAAAAGAATTTTGTAAAACTTGCCTGAGCAGGGCAGAGGCCAGGCCGAGAGGCTAAGGGTCAAAGAGAGGCGTGCCTTTGGACGTGGTTGAATGGAAGCTCTCCTGATCAAAGAGCATATCTGAACCTGAGAATTCCTGAACTTACTTCCCTATTAAACCCCATAAATCATGTGTATTGTCTGTGAACTCTGTGTGGCCATTGCAATGAATTAGCAAACCCAGCAGAAGAAATAGTGTCGTGAGAGGGATGGTTGGTGAAAAGGTTGGAATGTGCTGGCAGGTCTGACCTTGACCTCAGAGGATCTAGCTTTAGACTGTTGATGCTGATAGAGATTCTCTCTCCTCCTCGTGAAGTTAGAGGATGCCGCCCCATGCCCTTTTTGCAGACTGCCTCTTGGTCTATGCACGGGCTGTTTATGAGCACAATTAAGTGTTCTGGAATTCCCATTCTTCACAAGGCTATCTGTAATTTGTTATGATCCACATAATTGAATGCTTTTGCATAGTCAGTAAAACACAGGTAAACATCTTTCTGGTATTCTTTGCTTTCACCCAGGATCAATCCTACATCAGCAATGATATCCCTTATTCCACGTCCCCTTTTGAATCCAGCTTGCATTTCTGGAAGTTTCCTGTCAATATATTGCTGCAACTGGTTTTGAATGGTCTTGTGTGAATGTGATATTAAAATACTGTTTGATAATTTCTACATTCTAGTGGATCACCTTTCTTTGGAATGGGCACAAATATGGTTCTCTTCCAGTTGGCCAGGTAACTGTCTTGCAAATTTCTTGGCATAAATGAGTAAATGCCTCCAGCACAAGCATCTGTTTGTTCAGACATCTCAGTGGGTATTCTGTCAATTCCTAGAGCCTGGTTTTTCGCCAGTTCCTTCCATGTAACCTGGACTTCTTCCTTCAATACAATTGGTTCTTGTTCATATGCCACCTCCTGAAATGGTTGAACATCAAGCAGTTCCTTTTGCCACAGTGACTGTGTGTATTCCTTTCATCTTCCTTTGATGCTTCCTGTATTGTTCAGTATTGTTAGGTGTCATTGGTTCTGACTGATAGTGGTAACTTTGTACAACAGAATAAAACACTGCCTGATCTTACACCATTCTTAAAATCTTTGCTGTGCTTGAGCCCATCATTGTAGCCACTGTGCCAGTCCATCTCATTGAAGGTCTTCTCCTTATTCTCTGACCCTCTACTTTACCAAGCCTGATATCCTTGTCAGAGACTGTACCTCTGACAACATGACCAAAGTAGGTGAGACAAAGTCTGGCCATTCTAATTTCTAAGAAGCATTTAGGCTGCATTTCTTTTAGGACAGATTTGTTCGTTCTTGTGGTAGTCCATGGTATTTTTAGTTATTCTTCACAATTCAAAGGCATCGACTCTTCTTCAGTCCTCCTTATTCATTATCCAAGTTTCACATGCATATGAGGCAGTTGAAAATGCCATGGTTTGGGTTAGGCGCACCTTAGTCTTCAAAGTGACATCTTTGCTCTTTAGCACTTTAAAGAGGTCTTTTGCAGCATGTTTGCCCAGTGCAGTACAATGACTGATTTCTTGATTGTTGCTTCCATGGGTGTTGATAGTGGACCCAAGTAAAAATGCCCATAGAATCTTTAAGTATTGCAACTTGAGGCTAGAATTTTTCCTTCAGTTCTTTCAACTTAAGAAATGCCAAACGTAAAAAAAAAAAAAAAAAGGTGGGGACCAGGTTTGCTGGTCCAGTGGAGCCTGGTGTAACCACTGAGACTATGGCCCCTAGTTGCCCTTCAGGTCTGGA
>NW_006921811.1:3681847-3690245 GCF_000298275.1 Orycteropus afer afer | reverse complement strand
AAAAAAAAAAAAAAAATGCCAAACGTGTTCTTCCCTTTTGATTTTCTAACTTCAGGTCTTTGCACATTTCATTATGATACTTTACTTTGTCTTTCTAAGCTGCCCTTTGAAATCTCCAGTTTTACTTCATCATTTCTTTCATTCACTTTAGCTGCTCTCTGTTCAAGAGCAAGTTTCAGAGTATCTTTTGACATCCATTTTGGTTTTTTATTCCTTTCCTATCTTTTTAATGACTTTTTGCTTTCTTCACATATGTTCTTGATGTTATCCAATAACTCGGCTGGTCTATTTGGTCATTGGTGTTCAGTGAGTGAAATCTTTTCTTTAGATGATCTCTAAATGCAGGTGGGATATAATCAGTGTCATATTTTAGCTGTCATTGGCTTTTCAAAATTATTTTTAGCTTCAGCTTGAACTTGCTGTTGAGCAATTGATGGTCTGTTCCATAGTCAGCTCCTGGCCTTATTTTGACTGTGATGTTGAGTTTCTCCATTGCCTCTTTCTACAGATGTAGTCAGTCTAATTCCTGTGTATTCCATCTGGCAAGGTCCATGTGTATAGTTGCTGTTTATGCTGTTGAAAAATGGTATTTGTGATAAATAAGTTGGTCTTGCAAAATTCTATCATGTGATCTCTGGTGTCATTTCTGTCACCAAAGCCATATATTCCAACTACTGATGCTGCTGCTTTGTTACCAGCTTTGACATTCCAGCCACCAGTAATTATCAGTATGTCTTGATTGCGTGTTTGGTCAATTTCAGACTGCAGAAGTTGATAAAAATCTTTAGTTCCTTCATCTTTGGCTTTAGTAGTTGGTGAATAAATTTGAAAAATAGTCGTATCAACGGCTCTTTCTTGAATGCATATGGATATTATCCTATCACTAATAGGATTGTAAGGCTCTCTGGTGGTGTAGTGCTTAAGGAATTTGGCTGCTAACCAAAGGTTGGTGGTTCAAACCCACCACACTCTCCATAGAAGAAAGACAAGGCAGTCTGCTTCCATAAAGATTTATAGTTTTGGAAACCCTATGGGGGATGCTATGAGTCAGAAGTGACTCAGTGGCAGTGAGTTGAGACAGCATTGTGCTTCAAGATCCATCCTGAAATGTTCTTCTTGATGATGAACGCATGCCTTTCCTCTTCAATTTGTCGTTCCCAACACAGTAGACCCTATGATTGTCTCATTCAAAATGACGAATACCAGTCCATTTCAGCTCACTAATGCCTAGGATATTGATCTTTATATGTTCCATTTCATTTTTGATGACTTCCAATTTTCCTGGACTCATACTTTGCTCACTCCATGTTCTGATCATTAATGAATGTTTGCAGCTGTTTTTTTGCATTTTGAATCACACCACATCAGACACCATAGTACGACAAACTGACAGGTGAGTGGTGCTAGCCGCAGAGTAACAGGAAATATTTGTCTCTAGATCTGCCAGTGGAATAATGGTGATGTTGAGGATGTAGCTGTGTGAGAAGCACTTCTCTAAACACTTTAATTCTCACAGGTCTTCTAGGAGTTAAGTACTGTGAGTATTTCCAGAGCATATCAAGGTTAAAGTATTTGCCCAGAGTCACTAAGCTGCTTATGATGGAGCTGGAAGTTAAACCCAGACAGATGGATTTCAGAGCCTGCGCCTAGTGGCTGCCCTGTACCCCCTCTGATCATTTGGCATCCCAGCATTGCTTTGTAATTTCTTAAAGGAATCTGGATCGTTACTGTGTTTTAAGTCATCTCAGTGCCATTGCCTGTGTGAGTTAACTGTTCTGTGCATTGTGTTCCCCTCTCTTGTACATGGGACTCTAGTGTGACTACTCCCCACAGAGGACCAAAGATAATGAGAGTTGTTGGGTTGGGTTGGTAGAACAGAAAAGGGCTTTTAGTCCCAAGGCTGGCCCCTCTCCTGTGCAGAAGGGGTTAGGAGGAAGGGGGCTGAGGAGGTTGTGAGTCAGTTCCCCAGGGAACTGAAAGGGAGGAAAAGGCCTGCCCCGGGGAGAACCGGAGCTCTTCTGAAAATGGAAGGCTTTCAGCTGAGAGTCCTTCATGAGACAGAATTGAAGTTAACACTGTTAATTCTACCCCTCAATGTACAACAAAAATCCTCACAACTGGACCAGTAAGCAACATCGTGATAAATGGAGGAAAGATGGAAGTTGTGAAGGATTTTGTTTTGCTTGGATCCACAGTCAACACCTGTGGAAGCAGCAGTCAAATCAAATGACATACTGCATTGGGCAGGTGGACCTCTTTAAAGTGTTAATAAGTAAAGATGTCACTTTGAAGAGTAAGGTGCACCTGACCCAAGCCGTTGTCTTTTTGATAGTGTAATATGCCTGTGAGAGCCGGACCGAAGAAGTTAATGCCTTTGAATTGTGGTGTCGGGGAGTGTTCTGGTTACCTCTGTTCCGCTGTAACAGAATATACCACAAATGGGATGCTTGAACAAATAGGAGTTTATTCTTTTACAGTTTGGAGGCTTTAAGTCTGAGTTCAAAGTGCCAGGCTCTTGGGGCTGGGTGAAAGCCCCTCAGCCTTGGGCTTCAGCTCTGCCTCCTATTCCTGGCCCACTGAAGCTGGAGGCTTTTTGGACAGCTGCTGGCTGCTGAGGCTGACAAGCAAAAAGGTACAGTCCTGATGTTACCAAACTACATGGCAGGCCACTAATTCAAGTCCATTGAAAGTCCCAGGGTTGGCAGAATGTGGCAGGTTGCTGAACAACAACACGGCTACATGCAGGGTTCAAGTATGCCATAAGCTAGAGACCATTCCCAAAGCTGCTGCTTATATACAGGAAGCAGACTGCATCCCTAACGCAGCTACTCAGCTGCCTGTGGTAGATCCCACCATGGAATTGACTGCCAGTCTCATCATGGGGAATAACTACCACCAGCTGCCCAGCCACTCAACCAGGCCCAGCCAAGTTGACACACAACCTTAACACAGGGAGAATATTGAAAATACTACAGAGTGCCAGAAGAATGAACAAATCTGTCCTGGAAGATGTGCAGCCAGAATGTTTCTTAGAAGTGAGGATGGCAGAATTCGTCTCTCACACTTTGACCATGTTGTGAGGTGGGACCAGTCTCTGGAGAAGGCTATCATGCTTGGTAAAGTAGAGTGTTAGGGAAAAAGGGGAAGACCCTCAACAAGACACAGTGGCTGTGATGACAGGCTCAAGCGTGGCAACAGTTGTGAAGATGGCAAAGAACTGGGCAGTGTTTGTTCTGTTGTTCATGAGTCCCTGTGAGTTGGAGGTGACTGAACATCTTACCAACATCTTCTGAATTGATTTTCAGTATTCCAAACCAGCCTCCTTGGCTTGGAGGAGTTAGTGATAACTGTGGAGAATGTTGTCCATGGCCTCCACACAGCTTCTTACACAACCTGGCAGCCCCTGTCTTTCCTGTATTTTTAAAGAAAATGTGTCGCTGCAACCAGGGTCCATCCTTTTTTGGTCAGTTTATGAAGCACACGTGAATGTATGTGTTCAGAGTCTCACTTCATAGCCCTTGTGTCTCCTTGTCACCTTTTCTCAATCCACCTCCCACTAGATAGAGACTGCGTTGTGATGAGCCCCTACCTCCTGCCTCGCTGCCCTCCTGGAAGTCAACTTGGTTTGTAGGTTATCAGTAAAAAGGTTCATGTAAGATACCTGCTGGTTTGCCATGATATTCTTCTTGTCTCCACAGTTGGTTTCTCCTTGGCGGTGCCTTGCTGCTCATCAGCCTATCGATTGCGTTTTACTGTGTAATCTTCCTAGAGTGGTATTGCGGAGTTGAAGATTATGATACCAGGCACCCCTCCTTGATACCCATTACAACTGCTACCTTTATCGCAGCGGGGATTTGGTGAGTTGATTTTGAAAGGACCAAGAAGAATTTAAAAACACACACAGAAAGACACAAAGATAGATCAGGTGAAGCACATGATAGAAGGTTCAGAAGGATAAAAAGGTGACAGAAAAGGAGTCTCCCTGTCATCCTGTCGCCCTCGTTCCCTTGTCAGTAGGATCTCTGTCTCTTGATTTATGACACAAATGGTGACTTTCGACAGATTCTGCAGTTTGCTTTTGAAATCTTGTTGTAATTGTAAGGTACCATGTGCACAGAAGAGCGGATGACATCAAAACCTACTGCCGAATGAGTGCTCACAGTGAGCAGTGGTGTCAGCCCCAGCCAGGTCAGAAAGAGCCCCAGGAGCCCCTTCCATGCCCCCGCTCCATCACTGCCTTTTTCTTCTGCCCAAAGGTACACACTGCCCGTCTTCATGGCATTTTCTGCTTTTCTGTGTGATTTTGCTGTTTCAGTGTGCATCTCTTAAACACTTGGCTTTTGTTTAGTCTGTTTTTATTGAAGAATGCAGAAATTCATTCATGTAGTATATTCTTTTATATTTGATGGCGTATACTCAGCTGCACCCAGGGTATGGTTGTGATCCCTTCCTGTGTCTAAGAATTTGTAGGTCACTTGGAACAGGTACACCTGCTTCTGACCTCTGGTGGTGTAGTGCCTATGATGTTACGGCTGCTAACCAGATCAGTGGTTCAAACCCACCAGCTTCTCTGCAGGGGGAGGATGAGGCAGTCTACTTCTGTAAAGATTTACAGCCTTAGAAACCCAGTGGGGGTCGCTGTGAGTTGGTATTGAGTCGATGGCAGTAGGTTTGGTTTTAGTCCAGGCAAGAAAAGGCTCAAAGCCTCTTCAAAAATTTAAAAGCTGCAGATGCAGCAAGTGAAGGTGATTGTGATGAATTTATTACAAATAAGGGTTGAGTTAGGGGTTGGTTCAGTTGTTTCAAGGTGAGGACAAGCTTGCATAATATTAAAGGGCCAGTAGGAGTTGTCCACTCGTTGGATGTGGTCACCCAGGGACTGCCTGTACGTAGAGCTTTCCAGCATTGGATACATCACAGCTCTAAACGACATAATGTGTAGAAAGTTTGCTTGGGTGAACTTTCCCAGACTGAATAAAAGGTACGTTCTAGGCCCAGACGTGCTTGTGTATGTTAGAGTTGTAGTTGCTGACTGTTACTTTTGTTCTCTTCAGCGTCAGTGTCCTTTTATGGCATGTGTGGTTACGTCTGTTCTGTTCCTTGCAGCTTCAATATCGCCTTATGGCACGTGTGGTCGTTTCTCACTCCAGTGTTGTTGTTCACCCAGTTCATGGGGCTCATAATGCTTATCTCACTCCTTGGATGATCGCTAAAGGTAAGGTTTCTGGCACGCCTTCGCGGATGATGCCCCTACTCGTGAAACGACTCCAGGACGTCTCCCAGTAGACTTGGCATCACGGATGACTCATGAGTTTTTCTCAGCCCTGTTTCCATCAGAGCTCTCTATCCCTTGAACTCTGGGATCAAAGCGGCTGAGACCCTGTCCCTCTTTCTTAATTTCGGGCAGAGTGAGTACTTTTTAGGGAAGGCACCATACCCTTCAAAGACCTCAGGAAGACAATTTGCACTTTCAAATATAATTAGAAACATTTTATATTTAACACATTAGAACATTTTACATTTAATTAAACTTTCATCTACCTATTTACAAATGACTGTTCTTAAGGAATGGGGAGAATAGGGAGTTTTGCCCAATCAGGGAAAAGAATCCTGCCATTTTCTGTCTGACTCCTTGTGACAATCTGAGAGGTGACCCCTCAGTCTTCTGTCGTGTTGTTTATGGAATTTCTGCCTCCCCACAGATCACTGCATCCTTGGGCCCTTGGCCTTACACAGTGCGGTCTGTTACTGAGTGTCACGTAACTCAGTTACTCAGTTTGCGTTGTAGGGACTCACCCTGCAAGCTTGGGAACATAGCAAAGGAGGACAGTTCCTCCTTCACATCACTTACCTCACAACTTGAAGAAACTTCCTCCATACATGAGTTTAAGATAGGAACTCTGAGGCCCAGAGAAGTAGAAATTGATCCACTAGTAAGTGATTGGGATGCTAAAGAAAGCTGCCATTTCAGCAAACAGCCTGCGTCCCCCCATCAGAGATTTTAAGGAAAGCTGCTGTAGCCACATAAAGATATGGATGTCACCTCATTGTTGCCACTCTGAGCAGCGTGGACGGCATATGCATAGCCATGCTGGTGACGAACATGTCCTCTTCTGTTGTGCTGTGGGCACCACTAGGGCTGTCCCGGTGTGCTGTGTGTCCTCGTTCCCATGTGTTGCCACAGAACACTAGGGCTCCTGAGTTAGTCTCATACATCTCGTCATGCTCCCTAATCTGACCTGGTCTCCACCCTGCCTTCTAGGCCATTAAATCTTCTCTGACTCTTCAGTGTTAAATTTTTACTGGTGTCCAGAAGCTTTGGACTCAGGCTGACATGAATTTATAACTAGTGATGGAGAGCTGTGTTAGTACAGTAGACATAGAACTTGAGCTCTGCTTTTTCATTAAATGCAGTAGCTTAAGGTGGAAGGTCTGTCTTGGGATGTAATGCTGTTTTTCTTTCAGATTTAAGAGAATGCAAATTTAAAGTGAATGATTGGCCCTCCTGCCAGCAGACAACATGGACAGATAATGGAAATCGGTGTCTTTTTGCATCTACACAACAAGCGGTTCCCGTGGGAAAATATGGCTAACAGATTTGTGGCACAAGCCAGAATAAATTATTTCATTCACGTAGTCTTAAACTCAGTTGATTATTGAATATTCCAGATGTCTGTGTTACAGAAGTAACTTTTAAAATGTGAATTGCTTGAATCTTTGGAAAAAGAAGTGATGTCAGAATTTGGCAGAGTTTCATTAGGGGTATGCAGTAACCCCCCAATAATGGAAATAAATTGCTCCCTCATCCATGTAGGGAATAGCAGGAAGCAGTGTCATGTAAACAGATGGGCCTGTCACATGCCTTTAAGCTAGTTAAGTACTTAGTTTAGATCTCATTCTTAAGACAGTTGTGTTAGGTGAGAGGACCATCCGAAAGTAATTATGTTTTCCATCACTTTTGATTTTTATCATTGTGTAAATTATGAGGGATTTTAACATTTGTTTGATTTATGAACTTTTAATCATTTTTCAGCATGTATGTTTTTTTTCTTAACATTTAAATAAAACATTTAAATAAAACTTCCCTGTGGGTTTTCTTAATACAGACTTCATGAGTTAGAATTGACTCAGTGGCAACTTGTTTACTAGCTGCAGTATTAGGACTTGAGTTAACTGTAGAAATAACTAAGGGTACTTTTTAGAGAAGGTTACTCTTATTTTTCAGGAGCTCTGATGATGTAGTACCTAAGGCATTTGACTGCTAACCAGAAGGGTGGCGGTTTAAGCCCACCGGCCCCTCCTCGGAAGGAAGGTTGGGCAGTCTACTTCGGTAGATACCATCTCGGAAACCCAAGGCGGGCTCTCTGTGAGTCGGATCTGACTTGACGGCAGTTTACAACAACAACAGCATTGTGCCCTTCAGACAGCTTGTTGTTGTTATGTGCCATTGAGTTGGACCCGACTCATAGCAACGCCTCCTTGGGTTTCCAAGGCAGTATCACTACGAAAGTAGATTGCCCAATCTTCCTTCCGAGGAATGGCTGGTGGGTTTGAACTGCCAGCCTTCTGGTTAGCAGTCAAGTGCCTTAGGCACTACACTACCAGAGCTCCTTCAGACAGCTTATAAAGACAGTATTGTCACCTTCAGCAAGGTGGCTGCCACTCCACGGCAGGCTTATGTGTAACAGAGTGAGACCTTGCCCAGGCCTGTGCTGTGGTTGTGATCGTGGGTGCGTTTGAGCTGCTTGTTGTGGCCGTTGTGTCCTTGTCATGGAGGGACTTCCTCATTTCCTTTGGCCCTCCACTCCACCAAACATGATGTCATTTTCTGGCCATTGGTCTTTCCTGGTGATGGGTCCAAAGTAAGCAAGCTGAGTCTCACCATCCTTGCTTCTAAGGAATGTTCTGGTTGTGTGTCTTCTGAGGCTGATTTTTAGATATGTTCCGTTAAACCCGAAGTTGGGACATTGTGAGGTAGAAAGGGCCTGATAGGTTCTTTTCACCATAAAGTGACCTCTAGTGAGCATTTTTAAATAGAAATAAACTTTGACTATTAAAAGGTTTGTTAAAAAAAAAAATGACCTCTAGTGATGACCTGATCCAGTCAGCGCTTGTGTTGTCGAGACATGCGGTTACACTCGGGCAGGAAGAGAAGGCACAGTGCACATCATCCATGTCTGCTGTGTGTAGTGTTAGTGAAGACCAAGTGGTTTCCTTGAACCGGGGAACGCTGGTTCTGCTGCTCTGAGGCGTAAACTCTGAAGGGCTGAGGTGAAGGTGTTCAGAGTCTGGAGGATGTGAGGGTAAGAGCCCTGACTTTGGAATCATACCTAGTTCAAGCCACCCCCTGCCACTTATTGGCTACAATACACCAATAGTCTTTTTTTTTTTTTTTTTT
>NW_006921811.1:3646785-3669071 GCF_000298275.1 Orycteropus afer afer | reverse complement strand
AAAACGTGGTATCAGGATTGGAGGAAGAATCATTAACAACCTGAGATATGCAGACGATACAACTTTGCTTGCTGAAAGTGAGGATGACGTTGTCAGAAGGGACCATTCCCTGGAGAAGGATGTCATGCCCGGTAAAGTAGAAGGTCCATGAAGAAGGGGAAGGCCCTCAATGAGAGAGATTGACCCAGTGATTGCAAGGATCAGTTCAGGTATAGCAAGGATTATGAGGATGGCCCGCAACCGGGCAGTGTTTCGTTCTGTTGTACAGAGTCTCTGTGAGTTGGAGCTGACTTGATGGCACCTGACAACAATATAATCTGTAACATTCCTTTTCCCTTGAATGGCAGCATAGTCACAGGTCCTGGGATTAGGGTGTGGAGATCTTTGGGGACAGAGCTTCGAACACTGTATGTAGATATATCACCTGGGGATCTTGTTAAAATGGAGATTCTGATTCAATCTATCTGGGGTAAAACCAGAAAGAACTAGTTGGAAGCCCTGCTTAAGGTGTGTTTAGAAAAAGAGACCCTAGCCCCGAGGAAAGTCACCTGTACCTGGTATTGATTTACATGGTCTGTATGTGGTTTTGAATTACATGTTGAGATCTAAGGCCTGAAGCCTGAGCCTCATGCTCATGGGGTGAGTCTTGAGAGATTCTCTTGGGAGAAACAGAATTTTTTACCAGAGAGCAGACTGGCAGTTTTAAAACATGGTCCAAGAATTCTTTGAGTGCCCTCTTTTGAATAGTGACAGTCTGTGTTCCCTCTAGGAGCCCTGGTGGTACAGTGGCTAAGCTCTTGGCTGCTAACCAAAAGGTCAGTGATTCAAACCATCAGAGCAACATTATTGGCTTGAGTGCAGAGCAACACACATTCAGAGTGTCACAATTGGCTGCTATCTTTGGGCAGGCACAGCTGCTGTTTCTTACTAGGATCAGAATACCACAGGCATCAGGTTTGGTTGCCATGTAACGCATACATGGCCCTTGTTTGTGACAGCAATTGCTGAACCGTTTTGAATCAGTCTGAAGCCTTCTTTTGGGGCCATTTTTCAGCCTTCCATAGTGTTCCGAGAGACAGGAAATGGAAGCTACACTTTTCGAAAGGCCTGGGCTCAGAAACTGGACAGGGTCACCTCCACCAAATGCCATTAGTCAAGTGGTCACACCCAGATTCAAGGAGGGCACACCTGTTGACCTATTGGTGTTGAGTTGATTCTGACCCATAGTGACTCTGTAGGACAGAGTAGACTGCCCTATAGGGTCTCCAAGTCTGTAATCTTTATGGAAGCAGACTGCCTCATGTTCAAACCCCCAACCTTGTACTTAGCAGCCCAGCTGCCCAGGGAAGAGACACTCAGATTTCCTTGGACTGGTTTGATACCAAGGAGCCCTGGTGGTGCAATGGTTAAGTGCTTGGCCGCTAACCAAAAGGTGAGTGGTTTGAACCCACCAGTTGCTCTGTGGAAGAAAAGACCCAGTGACCTGCTCCTGTAAAGATGGGAAACCCTAAGGGGTAATTTCTGTTCTGTCCTCCAGGGTCGCTGAGTCAGAATTGACCCAACGGCAGTGGGTATTTCTAATGGAGTTTGAGGCCACAAATAGCTGCCACCTCTTGGCTCTGCACTCTGGGCTCCATATTCTACCTTCGGAATCACCCTTTCTTTTCTGTAGGAACACTGCGTTTGGAAGTGAGTAGGCTTCTCATCCTGCTTCCTGCCCACAGAAGGATTGGGGTTGAGAGGACTCTTCTATCTCTGTCCCTTTAGTCCAAGATGGCGGTGCTTTCCCCAGATCCACTGACGAAAAGTGCTGTCTGTGCGCTTGCCTAGCCACTCCAGCGCTTGCTCAGTGGCCAGTGTTCAAAGTGCGTGGGGGCAGGGGTGGGGCTGGGTGTGGCTCTGCAGCACAGAACTGCCCTCACCAAGGCTGGCTTGCTAACAGGGCCCACATGCAGAATTGCCCTGGCGATTTTAATACAGCACCCTCCTCCCATTGACAAGGGGGCTCCATGTCCCTGTCCCTTGAGTCTGAGTGGGCTGGTTACCAAAGGGATGTGGCAGACATGATGCCATGTGACTTGTAAGGCTGGGTCATGGAAGACCACACAGCTTCTCACTGCCAGAAAACGCAAGGAAACTCAATTGTGTCCAGTCAGTTCCAACCTGTGGCAACCCCACGTGTTTCAGAGTAGGACTGCACCCCACAGGGTTTTGAGTGGTTGTAACCTTACAGAAGTGGACCGCGAGGCCTGCCTTCTGCAGCACCGCTGGGTGGGTTTGAACTGCCAACCTTTTGGTTAGTAGCTGAGCTCAAACTGTGTCACCCAGGGATGAGCTGCTGCCTGCTTCTCTTGAAACACCTGTCCAGATTTTCCTCTTGGGATGCTCCCACTCGACAGGTGGTTGCAAGGCTGTGAGGGTCCAGCCACAGAAAGAGCCATGTGTAGATGCTCTTGTTGACAGTCCCTGCTGAGCCCAGCCTCTGACTTATCCAAGTGCAGGTCAAAGTGTGAGCGAAGAGACCTTCAGATGACCCTATCCTCAACCATTTGAGTCACCCCCAGCCATCCAGGTCTTCCCAGCTGTGCTTGTTAACAGTGTGTGTCAACTTGGCTGGACCATGCGTCTGAATGGCTTGGAAGCTGGATGTAGTTATTACCCACGATGAGACTAATCACCTCCATGGTGGAATCTACTGTGAGACATTAATCAGGGGAAAGGGAGCTGCTTTTGGGGTGTGGCTTGCTTTTAGTATATATGAAGAAGCTTTGGGAAAGGTCTCTAGCTTTTTGGCACATCTGGATCCTACATTTGGCCGAGTCTTCATCTCAGTGGCCTGCTGTGTTGCCTGTTGATCTTGGGACTGTGCCATTCTACTTGCTGACCTTGGGTTTGTTAGCCTCAGCAGCCAGCAGCTGCATGAGTTAGGAGATGCCTCCAGCTCCAGTGGGCTTCAAGTAAGAGGCAGAGCTGAAGTGTGAGGTCAAGGGCCTTCACCCAGCCCCAAGCACCAGCACTCTGAATTTGGACATACAGCCTCCTCAACTGCAAGTTCAACAACTGCCTACTTGTTGAACCCATCCACTTGTGTTTCTGTGATAGCAGCACTAGAGAGCCAGGATACCAGCTAAGTCCCTAAATATTGCAGAGCAGAGAAAAGCAATTTTTTTTTTTTTTAAATTTACTGTGATTTAGGTGAAAGTTTACAGAGTAAATTCATTTTCTATACAGCAGTTCACATACACTTTGTCTCATAACCTTAACTGTAATCTCCCACAATGCAACAGCTCTCCTCCCACCTCCTCCCCATAGCCACCTCTTTCCTGTGTCCTTCCCTCCCGTGCACTCCTGTCCCCCACCCCCAGGAGAAAAGCAATTCTTGATCTGTCCTCTCCAAGTCCTGATCCACAGGATCCATGAGCATAACAAAATGGTTGTTTGTGTGTCTCACTATGTTTAGGGTAGTTATGTAACAGTGAGAACTGGGACAGCTAACAGCAAGACCAACACTGAGTGGCTGATAAGGCACCTTTGCCCAAGGAGACTTTCCTGGTGGAGGGTGATTTTATCAAACCCCTTCCATCATGGCGCTGGGGGTGCAAATGATTAAGCACTGGACTACCAAGGGAAAGGTGGGTGGTTCAGATCCACTCAGAGGTGCCTCAGAAGAAAGACCTGCCAATCTACTTCCAAAAAATCAGTCATTGAAAACTCTGTGGAGCGCCCTTCTACATACATGCAGTGTCACTGTGAGTTTTCAATCAACTTGGCGGCAACTGGTTTCTGTTTTTTTTTCCTCACAGAGGGAGCACAGATTTGCCCTCACTGGTTTAGACACATTGTGAAAACGTTTTTGCCTTCCTTGCCTGTTTTGGTTACCTAGTGCCACTTTGACAGGAATATACCACAAATGGGATGGCTTTAACAAACAGGAGTTTATTAAGAGTTTTGGAGGATAGAAGTCTGAATTCAAAGTGCCAACTTCTGGGGGCTGGGTGAAAGCCCTTCGACCTTGGGCTTCAGCTCTGCCTCTGGCTCCCAGCCCACTGAAGCTGGAGGCTTTCCTCACTTAGGTAGCTGCTGGCTACTGAGGCTGACATACCCAAGGTCGACAAGTACAAAGTTACAGTCCCAATGTTAACAAACCACACAGCAGGCCATTGACTTAAGTCCATTGAAAGTCCCAAGATGGCAGAGCATGGCAGGCTACTGAGTGAAGACTGGATTCAAGCATGCCAAAAAGCTATAGACCATTCCTAAAACTTCTCCTTGTAAATGGGAAGCAGACAACATCCCTAAAGCAGCCGCTTAGCTGCTTGTGGCAGATTCCACCATGGAGGTCACTGCCGGTCTCATCATGGGGAATAACTACCTTCAGCTGCCAGCCATTCAAAACTAGGCTCAACCAAACTGACACATAACCCTAACTACCACACTGTCCATAATACTTTGGCACATCACCATCTGTACATTCAAGGCAATAGTTCATTGTTGCTATGGTACCTGCACAACACTGCTCCTAATTAAAGAATTTTTCTCCAGCAAAATTGCAGAGCAGAAAAAAGCAATCAACAGAATCAGTACCACCTGGAGCCCATGTCTAAGGAGCTCTGGTGACACGGTGCCTAAGGCATTTGACTGCTAACCAGAAGGTTGGCAGTTCAAACCCACCAGCTACTTCACAGAAGGCAGATGGGGCAATCTACTTCCATAAAGATTTACTGCCTTGGAAACCCAAAGGGGGTCGCTGTGAGTCGGAATTAACTCGATGGCAGTGAGTTTTTTGTCTTTTTTTTTTTTGAATGCCTATGTCTAGTGTTTTCCAAAAGATCTTTGTAGGAAAATAGTGGGGAAACTAGAAAAATCTGAATGTAAAGTCTCTAGTTAATAGTATTATCAAACCAAACCCAAACCCAGTGCCATTGAGTTGGCTCCAACTCATAGTGACCCTGCAGGACAGAGGAGAACTGCCCCATAGGTCTCCAAGGCTGTCACTCTTTAGCGAAACAAAGCCCAAACCCAACCCAACCCGCCACTGGGGAGTTGATTCTGACTCACAGTGCCCCTAGAGGACAGAGTGGAACTGCCCCACAGTGTTTTCAAGGCTGTAAATCTATACTGAAGTAGACTGTCCCATTTCTCACCCCAGGAGCACTTGGTGGGTTCAAACCTCCTACCTTTTGGTGAGTGTCAGAATGCCTTAAGCCCTGTGCCACCAGAGCTCCCCTGATAGTATTGTATCAGTGTTCTGGTTCCCTAGTGCCATTCTGACCCGAATATACCACAAACGGGATGGCTTGAAGAATCAGGAGTTTATTCTCATACAGTTTGGAGGGTTTAAGTCTGAGTTCAAAGTGCCAGGCTCTAGGGGCTGGGTGAAAGCCCCTCAACCTTGGGCTTCAGCTCTGCCTCCTGCTCCTGGCCCACTAAAGCTGGAGGCTTTTCTTCATTCAGTTGCTGCCTGCTGAGGCTGCCAAGCCCAAGGGTGACAAGTAAAAAGGCACAGTCCCGATGTTACCAAACCACATGGCAGGCCATTAAGTTAAGTCCATTGTAAGTCCCAAGGTCGGCAGAGCATGGCAGGCTACTGAACAATGACACGGCAATATACAGGGTTCAAGTGTGCCATAAGCTAGAGACCATTCCCCTAAGCTTCTCCTTAAATACAGGAAGCAGACTATATCCCTAAGGCAGCTACTCAGCTGCTCACAGTAGATCCTACCATGGAGTTAATTACCAGTCTCATCATGGGGAATAACTACATCCAGCTGCCCAGCCACTCAACCAGGCCCAGCCAAGTTGCACACAAACTTAACTACCACAATCAGTATTAATTTTTAGTTTTGATCAATGTACCATGGTCATAAGGAGCTCTGCTAGCACAATGACTAAGGCATCTGACCATAGTTAACCCACTGTCTGTCAATTTGTCCTACCATGGTGGCTTGTGTGTTGCTGTGATGCTGGGAGCTATGCCACCAGGGTCTCAAATACCAGCAGGGGTGCCATGGTGGACAGGTTTCAGCAGGGCTTCCAGATTAAGATGGACCAGGAACAAAGGCATGGTGAGCTCCTCCTGAAAGTCAGTGAGAACCTTGTAGGTCTCAACACCATAGTGTCCCTTACACTGAGATGCGCCCTGCGATGAGCCGTTTCTCACGTTGGAATGCAGGTGGGATTGATCTGCTCCCAACGAGGTGAACACAGTGGGCCTGGACATTATCCCGCTCACCATTCCAGACCCCTGCTGAGCAGACGCCTGTATCGGCTCCCACCGAGCTTGGTCAGTCTCAAGGTGGTGGGGCTCCTGTGTGGATCAGACCTTTGAGAAATGTTAGCAGCAGGAGACGAAGCAGTGTGGGTAAATCTCTGAATGAGGTTTAACCTTATCTTGAATGGACAACAAAGGAGACAGGCCTCAGTGTGTCCCTTTTGGTGTCCAGAAGCTTCTGTGTCATTGCTAACTAAGAAGAATTGCAGTGGCCCAGAGAGAGGCACCCAGCTGACTCCTAGACAGCGGTGGTATTCATGTGTGTGCTCTAAACGAGTTCAGGTAGTGCTGAGTGATGCAGTTGACCTGTGGTGTTGGTGAAGAATAGTGACTCTACTGGACTGCCCCAAAATGAGCGAATGTATGTTTTAGAAGAAATAGAGCCAGAATGCTTCTTACAGGATGGTGAGATCTCAGCTCCCTTTGGACACATCCAGAAAGACCAAGTGCTAGAAAAGAAGAACATCATGGTAGAGGGTCAACAAAAATGAGGTAGACCCTCACTGAGATGCAACAAACTCAGACACCAGTGATCATGGAGATGATGCGGAACTGGGCAACGTTTAGTTCCGTTGCACATGAGTAGCATGACTTGGAGCCAACTCAAGGGCAACTAACAACAAAAGCTGCCATAGCAGGTGGTGGTGGTGGTGGTGTCAGGTGCCGTCGCGTCAGCTCTGACTCCTGGCGGCCCCGTGTGCAACAGAACGAAACACTGCCCTGTCCTGTGCCAGCCTCACAGGCCTTGCTTTGCTTGAGCCCATCACTGCAGCCACTGTGTCTGTCAGTCCATCTTGTTAAGGGCCCTTTGCATTGACCCTTCACTTTACCAAGCATGACATCCTTCTCCAGAGTATGGTCCCTTCTGACAACATGGTCAAAGTAGGTGAGACAAAGTCCGGCCATTCTCACTTCCAAGGAGCATTCTGGCTGCACTTCCTCCAGGACAGATCTGTTAGTTCTTTTGGCAGTCCACGGTACTTTCAGCATTCTTCACAAGCACCACAACTCAAAAGCATCAACTCTTATTCGGTCTTCCTTATTCATTGTCCAGCTCTCACATGCATATGAGATGGTTGAAAACACCATGGCCTGGGTTAGGCACACCTCAGTCTTCAAAGAGACATCTTTGCTCTTCAGCACTTGAAAGAGGCCTTTTGCAGCAGATTTGCTCAGTGCAATTCTTCCAATTTCTTGACTGCTGCTCCAATTGGCATTGATTGTGGAATCAAGAAATACGAAGTCTTTGACAACTTCAATCCTTTCTCCATTTATCGTGATGCTGCTTATTGGTCCATTTGGGAGGATTTTCGTTTTCTTTATGTTGAGATGTGATCCATACCGCAGACTATAGTCTTCAGTCTTCATGAGTAAGTGCTTCAAGTCATCTGCACTTTCAGCAAGCCATAACAGGTACATTTCAAAATTGCAGTGGTCAGCATAGTGGAAGTTTATCACCATGTATGTAA
Organism: Orycteropus afer afer; assembly: GCF_000298275.1. Taxonomy (NCBI): domain Eukaryota; kingdom Metazoa; phylum Chordata; class Mammalia; order Tubulidentata; family Orycteropodidae; genus Orycteropus; species Orycteropus afer. The sequence continues at coordinate 3,661,331 of NW_006921811.1, read as the reverse complement.
AGTCCAACTTCAGCAGAAGGTGCTGCTTCACCAACTGTTGAGGACTCAGGCTGACAGCGCCTGCCATCCTTAGCATGAGGCTCCCAAGGCTGCCCTGGGTGTCCACAGCTGGGTGGCAGAAGGAGGAAGAGAGAGAGCATGGAGGCTCCCGAGGGAGGATCTCGTGGGCGGGCCTCAGGACTGGCACACAGGGCTTCTGTCCACACTCCACTGACCAGAACTTAGTCATGGACCCCACCTAGCTGCAGGAGCACGGGGAATCAGCATCCCTGCTGGCAGTCATTTCCCAGGACCAGCTCTCTAGCACGGAAGGGGAGGATATGTGTTTGATGGACAGCTGGCCGCCTCTTCACTGAGCCTCAGCTCAGCATCCCACCGGTAGCAACCAGGAGCCCATCATGACTCAGGACGACCGTGTGTGTCAGGGTAGAACTGGGCTCCGCAGGGTTTCCAGTGGCTGGTTTTTCAGAAGTAGGTCACCAGGCCTTTCCTCCGGGGCACCTGCAGGTGGCTCGAGTGGCCAGCCTTTGTGGTTAGCAACTGAGGTTGTTGGCCATTTGCAACACACAGGGCCTCTGTTCCCCGGCTGCCACCTTGGCTCTGATGCTTTCATTTCTCTGTACATGCAGGGGCTGCTCTGTGCACTGTCCTGCCCTGCCCTGGCCCATCTCACCTGCCAGCTCCCACCCAGGTGCAAGGCTGTGAAGGTGTTGCCTCCTCCTGAAGCCATCACTCAGAGCTGGTGGACTCGGAGCTCCCCACAACATGCTGGCCTGGCCGCGCTGAACACACCCACTACTGCGTCTCCCTCACTGGGCTGTGACTTCCTTGCAGGCCCAGGCTAAGCATCCCCTTTGACACTCCCCAAGTCCCCATAGCTGGGAAAAGTGAAATACTCGCCTACAAAGATCGCCGAATCCCCAGCGCTTAGGCAGATTCCGTCTTGGATCTGAATGTTGATCGAGTGAACGAATGAATTGCAGGAAGGCCCTCAGGTTGACTCCTTCCAGCCCAGCACGCCCCACCCGCCCCAGTCAGAAGCGGCTGTGAATTTGCTGGGCCCAGTGAAAATTTAAGCGCGGGGCTCCTTGTGGAACAATTATTATCCAAGACGGCAACACCAAAGCATTAAACCATGGGGGTGGTGGGTGTCTCCTGGGGGCAGGGCCCTGTGTGGGTGCAGAGGTGGCACGCATGAGGCCGGCCCTGCCTTTTCTGAGGCGCTGGTCACGACACTGGCTCTCTCCCAGCCCCCAGCCCCGCCCGCGGCGCCTCTGGTCCCGGCCACACGCAGTGTCAGGTAGACAGGTAGATAGAAATACAGACAGGCAGGTAGGGAGGTGGACTGACGCACGCACAAGGACAGGGACAGGAGCACTGGGACTCAGAGATCTCGCCTCAAACTCTGGGGACAGGCCCTTCCCGCGGATCCTGCGCCCCGCCTCCGAGCCCCTCTCCAGCCGGTCCGGGAGGCGGCCGGTGGCCCGTCTGCGGTCCAGAGGGGCGAGGTCCGGGCGGCGGGGCGGGGTCCGGGACGCGGGCGGTCCCGCGCGGGCAGAACAGTCGGAAGGGCACGGGCGGGTGGCGAGCAGGGCTGCCTGGGTCCTGCGATCACCGGGTGGGAGCCGGAGCGGACCGGCCGGCCTGCGTCCCCGAGGGGGGCGGGGGCTGCCCAGGCGCCGGGCAGCGCGCGGACGGCGGTGGGCGCCGCGGGGCGGTCGGGGTCAACCGGGTCACTAGGGTGGGGGACCCGGAGAAGCGGAGCGGGGTGCGGACGTCGGCAGAGAGCGAAGGGGCAGGCGTCGGGGGCTGCGCAGAGTGTGGGCCGGTTGGCAGAAGGCACCGGGCGCGGACAGGTGCGAGGCACCGCAGGCGGGACGCAGCCACCCCGGGACACCCAGCGGGCCAGGCACTGAAGATGCCCGACGGCCCGGGGGCGGTGGCGAGCGCCCGGGCGCAGGGCCCGTCGCGGCCCGCGGAGGCCTCAGGGTCCCCGGGTCCCCGGCGGGGCGCCGCCCGCGCCAGCGTCCCGCAGAAGCTGGCCGAGGCGCTAAGCAGCCAGTACGGGCTGAACGTGTTGGTGGCGGGGCTGCTGCTGCTGCTGGCCTGGGCCGTGCACGCCGCGGGCGTGGGCAAGCACGCGCTGCTCTGCGTGCTCACGGCGCTCATGCTGCTGCAGCTGCTCTGGATGCTCTGGTACGTGGGCCGCAGCGCCGCGCAGCGCCGCCTCATCCGCCTCAAGGACACGCACGCCGGCGCGCGCTGGCTCCGCGGTGAGTCCCGGGCGAGCGCGCCCGCTCCCAGCTCGCCGCCGCCCTGCCCGCGGCCGCTCCGCGCGCTTTGCGCCTTCCCTTCTTTCCCGAGGAGCCTTTCTGGACTCCGGCTTCCTTCCTTTCTGCTTCCCCTCCTGCCGGTCCCGCTCCTTTTCTCATTGTGTGTTAACCTCACTGCGGTAGCCTCCTCTCTGCCTCACATCCCACCGTTAGAACTGTTGTTCATTGCTGACGGGTTGATCCCGACTCATGGCGACCCCGTGCGTGCAGAGTAGAACCCCTCCACGGGGTCTTCAGGCCTGTGACCAAACAGATGCCAGGCCTGTCTTCCAGGTTGCCTGTGGGTGGGTTTGAACAACCAACCTTCTGTCTAGTCCTGGAGTTACCAGTTTGTGCCCCACCCGGGGACTTCTCCACTGGAACTACATAAGCCTGTTCACAACTCTCCCGGCGTAGAGCTGTGCAGTGGCACCTTGGACCCCGGAATGGAGGCAACGCTCCACACACTGCACTCAAGGCTGCTAAGATCTGGCCCCAGCTGGCCTCTTTGCTTTTAGTCCCCTCCTATGTCCCCACTTTGCACTGACTGAAGTCATCCTCTGAAAGGCTTTTAGTTCCCTCAGAGTATTTCATGTGTCCATGGTTTTGCATATGCTGTTCCCTCCTTCAGGGATAACTTTTCCACCTTTCCACCTGTCCTTCTGTTTTCTCAAGCCCCTCCCCATCACCTCCCAGTGAAGCCTTTCCCACCATCCCCCTCTGAAAGCCAACCACATCCTTTCACCCCTCCCTGAGCTCTTGTTGTTCTTGGTGACATGCATGTCCCCCCGCCAGCCTGGGGGAAATCTATGACACTAGGGCCATGTTGTAGCTCTTAGTCCAAAGCCACCACAGGGTCTGGTAGAGAGTGGGTGCTAACAGAATGCAGGTGGCATGAGTGAAGCAATGGATGAGTGAATACGTGCTGGGTCAGGCGGAGGTCAGCACTTGAAAGGTTGTGAAGACTGGAACCCTTCCCTCCTCCACTGTGCAAGGGAGACAGACCTGAGGCCGGACAAAGGAAGGAGGCAGTGTGGGGTCCAGCTGGGAAGGAAGCGACTGTCTGGGTAATCTTCAGACACATCGCATCTGCCCTCCAATTTCTTAGGCCTGAATTTTAATGGCAGAGTGAATTTACATCTTCACTTCCCTTGCATGACCTCAGGCAAGTTCCTTTGTCTTCTCATACCCTTAGTGTCAGCCTCTGGATGGGATTTGATGACAGCCAGTGGGGTGAGGGATATGGGGAGTATCGACACAGACTAGCTCTCCCTCCCATCACCTCTTGGAAGGTCTGACCTCAATGCCACCTTCTCCAAGCACCTGTCAGGAATGACTCCTGTGAGCCGCCTGGGTCCTTATTAATTTCTGCCTTGTCAGTGGAACGAGACTCTAGCTATCTTAGGCTCAGGCACTGGGTCTGGTTCATCCTGTCTGTGAGACAATTGGAATCGAGTCCAGGGTGGCCTGGATTCCAGTTCTGAATGTGGTTGTTTTAGGGAGATTAATGGCATAGGGTTGCTAGGAGTTGGGATGGACCCCATGGCAATGGGTTTGGTTTTTTTGGTGTGGTTTTGTGACTCAAATGTTTTGAGGATACTGACTTACACAGGCTAAGAAGCGTTACACACGCCACAGGCGTTTCCTTACGCTTTGCTGCAGTGGAAGGCTCCTCTCTTCCCTGTCTTCCTTTCTCTTCCTCCATCTTCCCTTCCTTCGCCCTCGTCTTGGCACCTCCTCTCTGCCCCTCTTCCTTATCTGTGTCCCTCCCCTTCCCTCTCACAGGTTCTCGCCTCCCTCCACACACCCTTCCTCTCTTTCTTCCCTCTGTCCCCCTCTTTCTTCCCCCCTTCACTCTCCTTCCCTTCCTTTCATTCCATAGCCCCCCACTGCCTCAGGTGTTGGTCCTCTGGCTCCCACACTTCTGAGTTCCATCTGTCACAGCCCCCTCCCGTTGATGGCATTTTCTGTCCCCTTTAAGGGGGAGATGTGGGCTTCTTGACAACAGAGACCAGATCGGGTTTCCCTGCTGCCCTGCATAAGGGATGGCACAGAATAGGCCTTCCCCAAGGTTGGGGGTGAATGAAGGGGTGGAGAGTGGTGAGGAAAGCTAGGGTCTGGTATACCTGATTCTGCCAGGTGTCTTAGTTTCCTGGGATGGCTGTAACAAAGTACAACAAAGTACAACAAAGTCGTTGGCTTTTAATAGCAGATATATATCGGTTCACAGTTTTGGGGCCAGTAGTCTGAATTCAGGAAAATAACAACAACAACAGTCTGAATTCAAAGTGTTGCCTGGGCCGCGTTCTCTTGGAAGTCTCTGGAGGAAGATCTTTCCTTGTCTTTCCTACCTTCTGGCAGTCCCAGCCGTTCACTGACTCACAGCTGCGGCGTCACTTTCTCATCTCACGGCCCTTTTCTCTTTGTGTCTCTTCTCCTATGTAAGGATATCAGTTATAGAACTGGGATCCACTTTACTCCAGTATGAACTTATGTTAACATATAACATCTTCAAAGACCCTTGTCATGGACTGAATGGCACCCCCCCCCCATATGTGTGTGTCAGCTTGGCTTGGCCATGCTCCTCAGTAGTTTGGCAGTTATATAATGAGGTAATCAGTCCTCGTGATATGATCTGATGTGGTCAGCTCATCAGTTGTAAGGGGATTAGTGTGGGATGCAACACCCTTACACAGGTCATGATCTTAATTTGATGTAAGGTTTCCCTGGGGTGTGACCTTCATCATCTTTTATCTTACAAGAGATTAAAAGAGAGAGAAGTGAGCAGAGAAGGCGGGACCTCAGTACCACCAAGAAAGAAGAGCGTGTCCTTTTGGACCCTGGGTCTCTGTGTTGAAAGCCTTCTAGACTCAGGGGAAGATTGATGCCAAGACACATGGAAATATCTAAGGGACACTGGGCCCACAGATGTTGAAAGGCGACAAGAACCTACCCCTACAGTGACAGAGAAAGACTTCCCTTGAGAGCTGGTGCCCTGAATTTGGACTTCTGGTCTCTAAACAGTGAGAGAATGAACTTCTGTTTGTTAATGCCATCTACTTGTGGTATCTCTCTTATGGCAGCATTAGATAACTAGAGGTAGAATTTGGTACCAGGAGTGGGTGCTGCTCTAACTGATACTTAAAATGTGGAAGCAGTTTTGGCATTGGGTAATGAGTGAAAGGTGGAAGAACTTTAAGGGAGCTCTGGTAGCATAGTGCCTAAGGCACTTGACTGCTAACCAGAAGGCTGGCGGTTCCAACCCACCAGCCACTCCTCGGAAGGAAGGTTGGGCAATCTACTTCCATAGTGATACTGTCTCAGAAACCCAAGGAGGGGTCGCTATGAGTCGTGTCCGACTCGATGGCACTTAACAATAACAACAACAACAACACTAGTAAAAGCCTACATTGCCTTGAAGAGACTGTTAGTGAAGTTACAGATGTCAAAGGCATTTCTGGTGATGGTTCTGAAGAAGTGAGGAGAGCTGTGACACCAGAGACGGCACAGATGATGAGAAGCAGCAGCTGAGAAACAGCAGCAGCAGAACCTGGAGACTGGTGTGAGATGGTGTGGGACGCAGCTCATGGAGCAAGAGAGCTTATTTCCTTCAGGCGGGAGGCTTCCTAGCAGAGTGGGGTGTCTCTGGGCACTTATTGGTAGAACTCAAGAACTTTGAAATACTTGCCCAAACAGAACGGAGGCTGGGCCAGCTCAAAAGGCCAGAGGGGCTAAGGAGCTGAGAGGCCGAGAGGCCAAGCAACCAGGAAGTAGAAGGGACCAGGAGCATGGGAAGCAGAACTGCCTTGGTCTCCAAAGGTAGGGATATGACTTCTGGGGCCTCAAAAGATGGAACCACAGCCTACTGGGTCTCAAAGGGTGGGGCTATGTCTTCCTTGATTTCAAAGAGAGAAATCTTCATCAGCTGTGTTCTGGAGTGTGGTGTTGTCATTGATGAGTCCTAGAGAGATGGGCCAGAGCCACTGTCCAAAGCTGAGGAGCTGAGGCTGCCATGCTCAAGGGGTAGAAGAATGGGCCTTGCTGGGGCCAAGGTAGTGGGGTCAACACTCAGTTGGATTAGGAGAATGGGGCTGCCAAAAATGAGGGAGCAGAGTTGCCTTCCCATGGGCTTGGAAGGTGGAGCTGAAGCCCAAGGCTGAGAGGCCTCCACCCAGAATTCAGAGAGCATGACCCAAAGTCTGGAAGGTGGGGCCATTACCTAAATGGTCTCAGAGAAGAGAAGATTTACATACATTGTTCTGCTGTTTTTTTTTACTTGATGCCCATTTTCCCCTCTTTCCCTCTGATTTCTTCCATATGTAATGTCTACTTGGGAAGCAGATAACTTGTATTCTAGACTATCAGATGAAGAGGAATTTTGCCCCAGGATGGAATTTGGACCTGGAGTCTATTTAAGGCTTTTGGGGTGACATGATGGAGTGAATGTGTTTTGCATGGCAAGGATATGAATTTTGGGGGGCCCAAGGGTGGAATGTCATGGATTGATTTGTGTCCACCAAAAATGTGTCGACTTGGCTAAGCCATGATTTTCAGTGGTTTGGCAGTTATGTAATGATGTAATTTTATGTAATGATGTAATCATCCCTCATGATGTGATCTGATGTCATCAGCCAATCAGCTGTAAGGGGAGTAGAGTGGGAAGTAACACCCTTACTCAAGTCACAGCCCTGTTCCATGTAAGCAGAGTTTCCCTGGGATGTGGGCTGTATCTCTTTGCATCTTACAAGAGATAAAAGGAGAAAGAAGCAAGTAGAGAAGGAGGGACCTGACTATCCCCAAGAAAGGAGAACTGGGAGTGGAGTGTGTCCTATGAGTGAGGTCCCTGATGAGAGCCTCCTAGACCCAGGAGAAGATTGATGCCAAGACACATGGAGATCTCCAAGGCACAGCAGGCCCACAAGTGTTGAAAGGAGACAAAGACTGAGAGAGCAAACCTTCCCCTAGAGCTGGCACCCTGAATTGGGACTTCCCGCCTCCTAAACAGTTATGAATATTTTTGTTTTCTTTATGTTGTTGTTAGGTGCTGTTGAGTCTACTCTGACTCATAGCGACTGTGTTTACAACAGAACAGAACACTGCCAAGTCCTGCTCCAGCCTCACAATTCTTGCTATGCCTCAGCACATTGTTGCAGCTACGCCTCAGCACATTGTTGCAGCTACCACCTCGTTGAGGACCTTCCCCTTTTTCGTTGACCCACCACTTTTCCAAGCATGATACCCTTCTCCAGGGAATGGTCCCTTCTAACCACATGACCAAAGCAGATGAGATGAAGTCTGGCCATTCTCACTTCCAAGGAGCATTCTGGCTGCCGTTCGTCCAGGATAGATTTGTTAGCTCTCCTGGCAGTCCATGGTACTTTCAGCACTCTTGGTGGCCAGCTCCACAACACAAAATCATCAACTCTTCTTCAGTCTTCCTTCTTTATTGTCCAGCCTTTACATGCATATGAGGTGGTTGAAAATACTACGGCTTGGGTTAGGTGCGTCTTACTCTTCAGAGAGACATCTTTACTCTTCACTTTAAAGAGGTCTTTTGCAGGAGATTTTTGCCCAGTGCAATACATCATCTGATTTCTTGACTGCTGCTTCCATTGATATTGATTGTGGAACCAAGTAATATGAAATCTTTGACAACTTCAGTCTTCTCTACATTTATCTTAATGCTGCTTATTGGTCCATTTATTGGTCCATTTGTGAGGATTTTTGTTTTCTTTATGTTGAGGTGTAATCCATACTGCAGACTGCACTCTTTGATCTTCATCAATAAGTGCTTCAAGTCCTCTCCACTTTCAGCAAGCATCTCATGTCACAGGTTGTTAATGAGTCTTCTTCCAATCCTGATGCTGCATTCTTCTGCATATAGTCCAGCTTCTTGAATTATTTGCTCAGTGTACAGGTGAAGGGATACAATTCTGACACACACTTTTCCTGATTTTCAATCATGCAGAATCAATCCCCTTGTTCTTTTCAAATGACAGCTTCTTGGTCTATAAATGGCAAGAAGGTGCTAGTCCTTCAAGGATTTGGAGGAAGTTCAATCCAGGCAGAGGGAATAGTATGCGCAAAGACCCTGAGGCAGGACTGAATTTGGTGTGTTGATGGAGTAAGAAGAATACTGGGGTGCTGAAAACCTGAGATTTAATAGTAAGAAGAAATGATTTTAAGTGGGTGAAGGGAGGATCAGATGACCTAGGACCTTGTAAGCCACTGCCTGGAGTTCAGTGTTTAGTCTAGGGTGTATAAAGGCATTGGATGCTTCTGACAAGGGGTGAGACATGATCTAGTTTGCATTGTAAAGGCATGGAGGACGGAGGTAAGAGTGGAGGCAGGGAGATCCCTGAGGAGTGGGGAGATGATAGGGGCTTGGATCAGAGGGTCAATGTGGATACAATGAGAAATGGGTGGTAGAGTTGACAGGACTTGATGATGTATTGGACGGGTTATATGGGGGATATGAGAGGAAGAGTGAAATTCTGGAGGACTCCTGAGATTGGAGACTGAGTTACTGGGGGCATGGTAGTCCCATTTCCCAAGACTGAGAAGAAGGAGGGGCAGGGATGAGGATGCAGAGCCAAGATTTCTCTAGTGGACTTGTTAATTTGAGATGTCTATTAGGAATATTGGGCAATCTACTTCTTCAGAGATACTGCCTCAGAAACCCAAGGAAGGATTGCTATGAGGAGGAAATGGCTCGACAGCTGTGAGGTTTTTTATTATTATTATTTTTAATTAGACACTCAAAAAAGAGGGGGAATAAATGAAATGAGAGAGAGAGAGACAGAGAGAGAACATAGTAGATATTGAATAAGTGGTGGTGGTGGTTTACCAGTAAACCAATTGTGGTCAAGTCCATTTCAACTCCTAGCGACTCCATGTGTGTCAGTGTAGAAGGTTTTCAATAATTGACTTTTCTGAGGTGTCTCTGAGTGGACTTGTACCTCCAATTTTTGGGTTAGCAGCAGAGAGTGTTAACTGTTTGTTCCTCCCAGGGACGTCTAGTCGTGGTTTAGATACTCAGTAAATTATTCCCATATGAACAAAACCATTCAAGTGAGGCAATGTGGGTAATGGTGATGGTGCTGGCCCGGGAAGCCTTAGCTGCTTGTCTCAACATTCTGAAGGCACTCAGTGCATGCAAACATTATTCTTATTGTCATCATTCTCATAACTTTGTGTTAATAACACTTTTCTGGGTTTCAGAAAGGGTAGAAGCAAGGAAGAACCTACCATTATCTGTCCAGTCGTATAAAAGAATAGAAACAGGACCCTGGTAATTAACGAGGAGAAACAGCTCGTTCATTTCTTTATCATATCTATCTCATCATCTTTCTGAGTCCTGGTTTCCTCATCAGTAAAGTAAGAATCCCAGTCTGCCTCTGGGGTGGGTGGTGGGTTGGGGGATGCCAAGTGAAGGGGTTTGCAGAGTACTGTTACTTGCTTCAGTTCATCAAAGCAGCTAACGATCTTGAAAGAACATCTGGGAGTTGGTCCAAGGGGAGGAGGCTTTAGCCACAACTAGGACTGAGGTTCCCAGGGAATCAGAGCTGGAAAGACAGGTTTGACTCAGGAACCAGGCTGCTCAGTGCTGGCCCTGGGGATGAGAGTCTTCAAAGCCAGATGCTGTACAAAGAGCCAGCTTGTGGGTTTCTGGGCACTGATGTTTTCCAGAGGAATTTTTGGGGTGGCAGTATGGGCAGTGAGGAGGAAATATTTTCTACCTGCTGGGTGTGAGAAAGTGAAGACTGGCTCTTAGAAACAAAAAATAATGACCTACTAAGAAATTCTGGAATAATGGTGGATTATTAATCCAGCTTTTCATTTGCTAAAGGTCACTAGCAACAAATAGTTTGCCCTTGACTGCTAACCAAAAGGTTGATGGTTCAAACCCATCCAGTGGCATCGTTGAAAGAAAGGCCTGACAATCGGTTTGTGTACAGATGATAGCTGAGAAAACCCAGTGGAGCAGTTCTACTCTGCAACATGTGGAATTGCTGTGAGTTGGAATTGACTCAATGGCACTGGGTTTGAGTTTGGTTCTTTTTGCTAAATACAGGGAATGATTTAATCCACAAGTAGTGACAGTAGCCCAACTATCTCGTACCTGCCTGGTGTGTAGAGTGACATGAAAACTCTCTGTGAATTAGCTGTTTCTCCTCATTAATTGCCAGGATCCTATTTCTATTGTTTAAAAGATTGAAGCAATAAACACAGGCCCCCTCTCCCCACTTCTTTCTTTCCCTTTACAAGCCCAGGGAATTGTTATTAATACAAAGTTATGGGAATGATGACACTTAGAATAATACCTTCGTTGGTTGAGTGTGTTTGGAATGCCAGGGACTGTAAAAGCATTGTCCTCATTAATTGTCACAAAAGTTGTTTTGTGTGTGACTAATCATTCCCAAATTTATTTATTTGATGAGTTCGAATTTTTATATAATTTTTAAAAAATGAGGCACCATCTACTTGACTGTTCATCCATCCATCCACCATCCATCCACCCACTCATCCACTTACCTTCTCATCAACTCAGCCACCCACCCAACTGCCCATTCACTCACCCACTCACCTACCTACCCATCCACTCACCCACCCATCCACCCACCCATCCACCCATCCATCCATCTACCCATGCATCCATCCACCCACTCATGCACTCATCTTCCCATCAACTTAGCCTGCCAGCCAGCCACCCATGCATCCATCCATTTTCTACCTCTCCACCCCTCCAATCTTTTGCAAAATTTCAAAGTTAATTGCTCACTATAGTTTCCTGCCCTCTTCATCTTCTTCAATTTTGAAGGCTCTTTCCCAATTCACTGGCTGTTTGGTTCAAGCCCTTAGTCAAATATTCTCAGATGAGATATGTAGATTATATTTTCTCACATTCATGTTACCTGTTCACTTGTCATCGCCTCAGAGAGCCCTTTTCTGATCAGCCATCACCAACTTCAATCCCCATCCCTGCTTTACTTTCCTTCATAGTGTTTATCACTCCCTGATATTTCTTATGTGTTTATTATTTTGTTTGTTTATTTCCTGTCTTCCCCAGTAGAATGTTAAACTCCCTAAGGAAAGATTTGCTGTTTTATTGGCCTTTATATCCTCACTTCCTGGGATAGTTCCTGGCCCATAGTTGGTGCTCACTAAATAGTTATTGAATAAATTATTTTGGCACACCTTCAAATATCTTTCTGTCTTTTATCCTGACAAGTGAGTGACATCTTAGCTGGGTATAGGATTCTTGGGGTGCATTCTTGTTCTCACTGTGAACTGTAACTACTCTTCCTTTCTCTTCTGGATTTCCATGCTACAGATGAGAAGTCTGGGGCCAGCTCATCCCTCTATATTTTTTGCACACCCCAACTTATGGAACATTATATTTGTGTATTTCTGTTTCTCTAGCAATCTTGATTGTTCATCATTGAGCCCCTGGCACAATGTCTCATGCATACATAATAGGAGTCCCCAAAATGTTTTTTGGATAAATAAATGGATGCAAGGATCTGAGAGTGGATGGATGGATGAGTGAAGGAAGGGGGAACTTCACGAGTGTGAGGCGGTGTTATGAAGTATTGATCACAGAACCCTTGAAATGTCAACTCCAGAGATGTTCTAGACCAGTGGTTCTCATAGTGAGGCTCCAGATGAACAACATCAGCTTCAACTTGGAACTGGTTAGAAATGCAAGTTTTGGGGTCCCACCCCAGACCCACTGAGCCAGACACTCCAGGAGTGGGCCCTGCAGTCTGTGCTTTAACAGACCTTCCAGGGGATTTTGATGCTTGTTCAGGGTTGAGAGAACCACTGCTTTGGGTCATTTTATAGATGGGAAAATTGAGACTAGGAGCCCAAGACTGTAATAGGGGACAACCCCAAGGAGGGTTGCTGTCCAGTGAGCACAGAATCCAATCTCTAGACACTGGCCTTTGAGAAAGAGAAAGTAGCTTTATTTAGGTAGTGCTAAGGAGTTCTGGTAGCATAGTGGCTAAAAGCACTTGACTGCTAACCAGAAGGTTGGCGGTTCAAACCCACCAGCCACTCCTCGGAAGGAAGGTTGGGCAATCCTACTTGCGTAGTGATACTGCCTCGGAAAACCAAGGAGGGGTCGCTATGAGTCGGGGCCGACTCGACGGCACATAACAACAACAACAACAAGGAGTTCTGGTAGCATAGTTCCTAAGGTATCTGACTGCTAACCAGAAGATTGGTGGTTCAAAGCCAACAGCCACTCTGTGGAAGGAATACAGGGCAATCTACTTCCATAAAGATTGACCCCCTTGGAAACCCAAAGTGGATCACTATGAGTCAGAATCGACTTGATGGCAGCGAGTTTTTTGTTGTTTGTTTGTTTAGGTAGGGAGCCAGGAGGAGTTTCCCTCAGATATGACTCCCTGAAGGAAGTGTGAGTTACAGCTTCTATAAAGGTTTGAACAGGGAAGTTATACATATTCGCTGAAATTCTAGGAGATATACTGCATAGATCTACTGCATGGGAGGGTCCAAGTATGCACATACTGGTCATACACTGTTTATTCTGACAATGGCAGCCTTAGTATGATCTGAGGGGCAGTGTTTGCAGGGGATAGTAGGTCACTAGGTCATCTTAGGATAAGACTGGAGTTTTCTGTACATGCTCTGTGGGCCAAGTCTGGTAGGAACTGCTACACTTTTGTCTCCTGCTTGCAACTTCTGCTTATAGAAAAGGAAGTAAGTTGCTAATTGCAAGAGTTGCTAAAGTTGCTAAAGGAAGTAAGTTGCTAATTGCAGGAGCTGTGAGGACATGGGTCAGACCAGGCCTGTGCTCTTCCCATCTGTCTTAGTTTCCAAGAGCTGTCCTAACAGAAATGCCATGAGTGGGTGGTTTTAAAGACAGAAATTTATTTTCTTACATTTCTAGAGGCTAAAAGTCCAAATCAGCGTCTTGGTCATGTCAATTGGGAATTGGGTTTCCAAGAGAGTCTTTGGGTTTCTAGGGGGGTCTTTGGGTTTCCAAGGGGGTCTGTGAGCCTCTCTCCTAGTTTCTGCTGGCTGCTGGTGGACCTTGCTGTTCCTTTTCTTGTGGACGCTTCTGGCATGGCGTCTGTCTTTCCCCATGTGTGAGGGTCTCTGGGTCTAATCTTTTCTCTCTCTTTTTTAAATTCTGGTGAAAATAAGCACAACAAAACATTTGCCAATTCGACTATTTCTACAGGTATAATTCAGTGACGTTGGTGACATTCCTCGTGTTGTGTGACCATTCTTGATATCCTTTTTTTCCCTCTGCCCCATTTTTTTAATGCATTTTATTGAAATATAATTTTTGTACAGTGAAATACACAAAACTAAAGTGACATGGGTCAATGCATTTTTTTTTCTCTCAGTGTTCCCTCCCCTCCTCTCCCACCCCTGGCAACCAACAAAGTTTCCCTTCATATATAAACCTTTCCTTGACCCTCCACAACAATGAACTAATACTATATTTGTCCTTCTGTGATTGACTTATTTTGTTCAGCACAATGTCCTCCAAGTTCAACCATATTATGTGGTGTTTTGCAGACTCCACACCACTCTTTAGTGCTGCATAGCATTCCATTATGTGTACGTACTATAGTTTGGTCATCCACTCTATAAATCTTAGCGATAATTCCCTTGCCAGATATGTAATTATCGGCAAATATGAATTTGTTGCTGTCATTTTTGTTATATGCTTTTTCATGGTGTTGATTTCTTTGCTCCATATAATATTCTATGCTGAGCTCGTTTTGTTTATGAATTGTGTTATTACTTCCTTCGTTGCTATTGTTTTAGTGTTTGCTGAATATTTATGTTGGTCCTTTTTTTATGTGAAAGTTTTATCATTTTTCTTTGAGGTTACTCTGTGATTTATAGTTTTCTTCCCAAGTGTAGAACAGTCCGTTCTGTCTTGTAGTTGTCTTGACTTCCCTACCATCTAGAAGTTCTGTAATGACAGTTTTTTTTTTCCCCCTCTTTTTGGTTTGTAGTTGTCTTCATTTGTCAATTGATGTCTCTGATTCCCTGTTTACAATCTTGTACACTTCTTTACTTTGGATACTTCCATAGCTGGGTTGGTTTCTGGGTTACATCATCATGTGTGTTAATGGTCAGTTGTTGTTGGCTGTTGTTGCTTCTCTGTTCCCTTTAGCATCTCTTGTAAGGTTGGTCTGGTTTCAACAAATTCCCTTAATTTCTGCTTATCTGGAAATGTCCTTATTT
>NW_006921811.1:3633789-3645240 GCF_000298275.1 Orycteropus afer afer | reverse complement strand
TGACAGTCCATTGCTCTGACCAGCTCCATACTCACTGTTTTTGTTCAGGGTTTTCCAGTAGTTGGGGCCTAATCCACTTCTGTATACTTCCTTTCAAAGCTCAGGGCTCCAGGATTATCTTCTGTATCTCTGTTAATTGGTTTCTCTTTTCTTTGTTGAAGAGGGTCTGTGTAGCTTGTCTGCCTATTCCTCCATCTTACCAGAAGTCTTCTGGCCTTGTTTTTACTGATGATATCCATTACCTGTTTCCCAGTTGTAGTGGATCTGATTCCTGTGTATTCCATCTGGTGAGGTAAATTTTGGGTAAATTTTTGTATTTGGGGCTCTTTCATTGGGTCCATATATATTTATTATGGTTCAGTTTATCCTTTGATTATTGTATAATGTCCTTCCTTGTCTTGTATGGTGGTTTTTCTCTTAAAGTCAATTTAATGAGAAATTAATATTGCTGCTCCTCCTCTTTTCTGGTTGCCATTTGCTTGATATATCTTTTTCCAACCTTTGATTTTTATCTTTTTCCCTAAGGTGTGTCTCTTGTAGGAAGCATATTGATGGGATTTGTTTTCTTATCCAGTGTGCAGCTCTCCATCTATTGAGTGGTGCATTTAATCCATTGACATTCAGTATAATTATTAACAAGTGTGAATTGCTTGCTGTCATTTTGTTATGGGATTTTTCATGGTATTCCTGGCTTCTCTGTTCTGTATAATTTTCTGAGCTGAGCTCATAATGTTTATGAATCATGTTATCATTTCCTTTGTTGCTACTGTTTTAGTATTTGCCAAATATTTGTGCTTGTTCTCTTTTTTATTGTGATGTGAAGGTTTGTAATTTTTCTTTGAGTCTACCCTGTGGTTTATAATTTCCTCCCCAAGTTTAGAACAGTCCATTCTATCTTGCAACTCTCTTGACCTCTTCAACAATTAGAAGTTCTGTAACTACACAGTTTTTTCCCTCTTTTTGTATTATAGTTGTCCTTATTTGCCAATTGATGTCTGCTGTGTGGTCAAGTTACATCGGGACTGTGCCTTTTGACTTGTCAACCTTGGGGCTTCTCAGCCTCAACAGCCAGCAGCTGTTTGAGTGAAGAAACGCCTCTAGCTCCCATGGGCCAGGAGCAGGAGACAGAGCTGGACCCCAAGTTTGAGGGGCTTCCACACAGCCCCTAGAGCCTGGCACTTTGAACTTGGACTTAAAGCCTCCAAATTATAAGAATAAACTCCTGTTTGTTTAAGTCATCCCATTTGTGGTATGTTTTCTGTCAGAGTGGCACTAGGTAACCAGAACAGGGTCTATCCTATTTGGGGTTCATTGGACTTCCTGAATGGATATATCTCATCTTTCACCATATCAGGGAAGTTCTCTTCCAACAAATCTTGGACAATTTTCTCAGTGGTTTTCTTTTCTTCTTCCTGTTCTGGAATTCTGATTACATGTAGGTTATTCCTTTTGATGGTATCCCACATGAACCTTAGGCTTTCTTCATTTTGTTTTGATCTTTTTTCTGACTGATCCTTTTCCAAAGAAGTATTCAGGTATTTGTCTTCAGTCTCATTAATTCTGTCTTCCATTGATTCAATTCTCCTTTGCCTTTTCAATGTGTTATCTATTTCTGACAATTTAGTATTAATCTTCTGGATTTCTATCTGTAGACTTTGAATTATTTCTAATTTTTCATTTATTTTGTCATTTTGTTATTGTATTTTCTTTTGAAATTCTTCTAGGGTTTTTTGTGTGTTTTCCTTAATTTTGTCAGTGTTTTCCTTGATCTGTCTCTTAATCCTTTGAAGATACCAAAATATAATTCTTTTGAATTCCTTATCAGGGAGTTCCAATGCTGCTTCTTCCTCAGGGATGTGTTCTGGGTCTGTATCCTTCTCCCTTGTTTCTACCACTTTATCTTGCTTCTTTGTGTGGCGTGTCATAGTCTGTTGTCTCTGAGACATTTTGATGTTGTTGTATTTAGATCTCTGTTAACTGTGAAGAGCAGTTAAGGGTGAGTCAGGCTTTTCTTGGTGGCTGTTTATCATCTAGCCAGTTGGTGGAGAAGGAAGTGGTGGCTCTCACTCAGTAAGTGAAGTTGCAGGAGGTGCGGGTGTAGTTATGTTGTATGGGCACTGTTGCTGTCTCCTACTCAATTAGACAAAAACAACAATCTAATAACCATCAAAAAAGTAAAAGCAAGTGGACAAAAAGCACACTGCATAAACACACAGAAAAAATAAAAAAAGAAGAAAAAACAAAACCCCTGCAATATCAGGGGAGAAGGCAATAAGAGAAAAAGAGCAGAGCGGGAGAATAATGAAGAAAAAAATGGGAAAAATGCAAAAAGAAAAACAAGGAATGGGGTTAACCATGAGAAAGAAAAAAATGGGAACTAGGATTAGGGAAGAGAGAAAAAGTTGAAAACTAGAACCTGGGAAGGGAAGAATAAAGAATTATAAAAAGGACAAAAAGAAAAGAAGTAATTTTTAAACAGACAAAAACAAATAAACTAAGAAAAACAAAAATAAAAAAATCTGAGTAGGGTTAGGCAGGGCACCCAGGCTCCATCTCAGCACACAGACTGGGATGGAATTCCTACTGGCCCAGAAAGTGAGTGGGAGTGAGGGATGGCCTCACTCCTCTGTTCACCAGGAGGATGTGGGTATAAGAGTAACAAGGGGAATGTAAACCTTTCTAATCATTTGTGTCCGGAATGTCCTTGTGGTTCCCAGCAAGTGGAGCCTGTTCTTAAGCCCCTAGAATCTGGGAGAATGCTGTTGCTTTAATATCCAAAATGGGTGAACTGCTTTTAAACATCAAAATGGCTGCAGCCTCCGAGTAGGCAAAAGTCCACAGCTCAGCCCGCCTTCCTCTTTGCTGCTTCCCTTTTACTCACCAGCCTCCAGAGCAGTCCTCCATGCAGGCCCTGGCTAGAAGGGCTGATTTTTAGGTTAATTCTTAGGTCCTCACACCATTTAGCAATATCCATGCTGTCCATGCTATCAGGATGGCTGACAGACCTCAGCTCCGTATGTCTCCTTTTTTGGTGTTTTCATGCAGATTCTTCTACTAGTTGGAATTTAGTCCACTTCTGTATACTTCCTTTCAAAGCTCAGGTCTCCAGGATTATCTTCTGTATCTGTGTTAATTTGTTCCCCTTTTCTTTGTTGAAGAAGGTCTGTGCAGTCTGTCTGCCTATTCTGCCATTTTACCAGAACTTCTGTAAATGACATTTTATGTTCCCTCTTAGCTTCTGAGGGATTGCTTTGATCATCTAATTGTTTAGTAGCATTTTTATTCCCCACAGAAACACAGGGTACACACAACACAAGCAGCAATGGAATGAGGCGTGAGGTGCACAATCCATGATTGGTTGACTCAGCAGATATAGAACCTGCAGATCTGGAAGTCTGACTCTATTTGCAAATATCAGCCAGTGAAGACCTCATGGATCTGACAGTGATCTGATCTGCTGTGCATGGGGTCTCCATGAGTCACGGCTGACACGACAATAGTTAACGGCAACAATTGTGAAGGGTTTTGGATGATGTGCTTAGAAGTTGGGGTTTACTCTTTAGGGAGTAGGCAGACAACTAAGATTTTTCAGTACAAGAGTGATACTCTCAAATTGACCTACTCTGTAAAAGCTTTTATGTGACTTCACCCAGTCTCTGTTGATTGTGTATCACCATCAGACCCTGGGATACACGTGTTAGTGGGTATGATGATACACAGGACACACCTGCCTTCCAGTTTAGAGTTCTTCAGGCCACTAGTATAATGTGTTAATAAGTTATTTTGAAATTACGTCTTTGTGTATTAACACGTGTGTGTTTTTCCCCAATTCAGGTAGCATCACACTGTTTGCAGTCATTACCATCATCCTAGGATGCCTTAAAATTGGATACTTTGTTGGCTTTTCCGAGTGCTTGTCAGCCACTGAAGGAGTTTTCCCTGTTACCCATGCAGTACATACTCTCTTGCAGGTAAACCACACTGAGTTTCTTTATGTTATCCTTGCTCCTGTTAGAGCCTCTGGGTGGTCCAAAGGTTAAGCACTTGGCTATTAACCAAAAGGTTGGTGGTTTGAATACGCCCTGAAGTGCTTCGGAAGATACAGTTCAACTGGATACAGTTCAACTTTGACACACATGGAGTCACCGTGAGTCAGAATTGACTCTCTGGCCATTAGTTTGGGTTTTTCAGTTCCTCTTGAGGAGTCCCTGGATGGTGTAAATGGTTCATGTGCTTGGCTGATAGCCAAAGGTTGGAGGTTGATTCCACTGAGAGACACCTCAGAAGAAAGTCCTGGTGATCTAGTTCCGAAAAACCAGCCACTGAAAACCCTGTGGAGCAACAGCTCTGCTCTGACAAACTCGGGGTTGCCATGAGTTGGAGTTGAATTATTGGCAGCTGGTAATTCCTGTTAAGTGTATCTCAGGGTGTGTGCTGCCTTGACTTTGTGAAAATCTGGAACATCCAAGCATCTGGCAGGTGGAGCAGAGAACCAGCTGTTACAGAGTTGCTCACAAGTCCCAGGGGAACTTGAGTCCATCTCTGAAGCTTGGTCCTTCAGCTTCCTTCAGTCTAAAGTTGTGTGTCTCCATGGTTGTCTTTGTGGGACTTCCACGTGTCAGGCTATGTAACAAAGAAGCATCAGGAAAGCCTGCCAAGCCAGGGTCCCCCAGAAAAGGCTTGGGGGGAGTTAGATTTCCTGTGTAATGTATATATATATTTTAAATTGTAGTAAAATATAATAACAAAACATTAGCCTTTTCAGTTATTTTTGTATGTATGTACATTCTTGTCAAAGTTTTGCATTGTGGGTGCAGACTTTTATTCTGAGTTTTGCAGTTAAAAAATAAATCACAAACTTTGCTTGGTGTTGCCATATCATCTTTGTAAAGAGCATCACTGTAAGGGCTTTCTAGTTGAGAATTCATTCATCAATAATAATTTGCTTAGCAGTCTCCCCATTGTTGGTCTGCATGTCAGCTTTCCTGTGTCACTGCTGTGTCGGGTTTTTGAGTTGTGGCATGTTTCAAGAGATGAGCAACGTTATAACTTCTGTCCTGACAGTGTTCTCCAGAGCAGGCAGGAAATCTTAGGTGAAACAGTATGGAAGAGGTAATGTGTGAAAGTATATTTTATATCATGGTGTCTGGTTTTCTTCTTATAGCTCATCACTGCAGTGTGAAGATTGAGTGAGACAAATGCATAAGGTGCCCCACAGTGTTGGGCACGTAGAAAGGGCTCATTGAATGTTTCTGTCTTAAATAAGGTCCAAAATATTATAGGAATTAAAATGATGCCTGGTATACAGTAGGTGCTCAATCAGTGCCGATGAATGAATAAGTCGATGGTAGTGAATGCTGAGAACTTAAGATGCTCCTGGTGTCATTCAAGGTAATTTACACGGGTAATCTCCTTTAGTTGCTCACAGTATCCTCCAGGGTAAGTTCCATTTTCATGCCCATTTCACCAAGGGGAAAATAGACACTGAAGACCCAAGGCCATGAGGCTAGGCAGTGAGGGAGTCAGGAATTGCTTATAGGATATTAGTGTTCACGTGCTCAACCCTTACTCTACATTGCCACCATTACTCTATGGCCACGCGATTGCATATATACCACAGCATTCGCTATCAAGTTGACGCCAACTCTTGGTGACCACATGTGTGTCAGAGTAGAACTGTGTTCCATAGGGTTTTCTTTATTATTTAGTGTTTTTCTTCTTTTTTCATTGTCGTGTTTGGTAGTTAAATATGTATATCAACTTGGCTGGGCCCGGTTGAGTGGCTGGGCAGCTGGTGGGAGTCATTCCCCGTGATGAGACTGGCCATCAACTCCATGGTGGGATCTACCACAAGCAGCTGAGTCAGCTGCCTTTGGGATGTGGTGTGCTTCCTGTATATAAGGAGAGGCCTCGGGGATAGTCTCTAGCTTATGGCATGCTTGGACCCTGCATGTAGCCAAGTCGTTGTTCAGCAGCCTGCCATGCTCTGCTGACCTTGGGACTTTCAATGGACTTAAGTTAATGGCCTGCCATGTGATTTGGTAACACTGGGACTGTGCCATGTTATTTGTCGACCTTGGGCTTGTTAGCCTCAGCAGCCAGTAGCTGCCCAAGTGAAGAGATGCCTCTAGCTTCAGTGGGCCAGGAGCAAGAGGTAGAGCTAAAGCCCAAGGTTGAGGGCCTTTCACCCAGCCCCTAGAGCCTGGCACTTTGGACTTGGACTTCTAGCCTCCTGAACCGGAAGAGAATAAACTCCTGTTTGTTAAGGCCATCCCATTTGTGGTATATTCTTGTCAGAGTGGCACTAGGTAACTCTTGGTGACCACATGTGTGTCAGAGTAGAACTGTGTTCCACAGGGTTTTCTTTATTATTTAATTTATTTTAATTTTAATTTTTATTGTCGTGGTGTTGTTGTTGAGGCTAACACAGCAAAATGTGCTCTGATTCAATAGGTTCTGCACGTACCATTCAATGAAATTGATGACATTCTTCAAGGTTTGCAACCGTTTTGCACCTCTTTTTCTGAGTTGTTCCTCCCTGGTTGATATAAACTCACCAGCCCCCAAGTTTGCTATTAGTCTTTTGAGTTGCTGGTGTCAACTTGATCCCATATAGATAGTTCTTAAAAAGCACAATGCTCAAGGCAGACATTTTTCACTAGCTAAGCTAAGCTATGGTTTGGTTTTGAGAAGACATATTAACAGGGTATTTTTGGTTTAAGGTTTAAAAATTATCTCAGGATGATAGCTTTGGGGGCTCATCCATCCCCCATGACTTCAGAACACGGGGCTCTCAATGGCTGAGTGTTTGAAAGTAGATTGCCAGACCTTTTTTCTGAGATGCCTCTGGGGGGATGCAAACTGCCAAGTTGTTAACTGTGTGTACTGATCCAGGGGATTGGGTAGCCTATGTAAATGCCTAGGAGCTCTGGTAGCATAGTGCCTAAGGCACTTGACTGCTAACCAGAAGGCTGACAGTTCAACCCCACCAGCCACTCCTCGGAAGGAAGGTTGAGCAATCTACTTCCGTAGAGATGCCGCCTCAGAAAGCCAAGGAAGGGTCACTATGAGTTGGGTCCGACTCGATGGAACAACAACAAACAACAACATGTCAATGCCTAGCCTGAGTCCGTTCTCTTCTTCACTTAAAGCCCTCAATGTTCGGTTCTGGACACTGGTGTACAGTAACTGTTCCATGGGTGTTTCCTGGATGAAACCTGATAAACAAGGCTTACGGTAGGCAGGGTGCCACTCTCCACACCCCTCCCATCCCACAGCAGACATCTTTACCACTTCTGTGTCCTGCCCTCAAAGCTCCAAGAGCCCCTTCTGTGCAGCTGATTGTTTCTGACACCATAGATAAGGATACCAATCTGCTTGCTGGGTCAGAGGTGACCCATATCCACAGCGTTTCCCTATACCTTATCCTTAAGTTTTATAGCTTTTCAAGTATGCAGAGGTAATGACGGTTTCCCACTGATGTATCCTTTTTTTCTTCCTTTGTCTCCATCTAGGTATATTTTCTTTGGGGACACGCCAAGGATGTTATCCAGTCTTTCAAGACACTTGAAAGGTAAAACAAGAATGAGAAATTGCCTTTGACTGTTTTGAATTTGGCATTTGCTTAGAACCAACAAAACTCATTGGTGTCATCTTGCCTTGAGTTAAACAAACTGAGATGGGCTCTGTGACCTGTCCCAGCCAGGAGAGGAGACCCTTTGTCTTTTGCTCTTCCTGGAGATAGTTGTTGAAGTAGGATGAGGTGGGTTTGAACTTTGACTCTTCTGTCTTAGACACTTCAGCTCTTTGACCTTCCGTTTCCTCATCTGTAAAGTGGTGACAGTGATACAGCCTACCTTTGAGGCTTGAATGCGGCAACAGACACAGGCAGGATGTAAGGTCTCTGCGTGGCACAGTTTGGACTTGACTGCTAAATGAAAAGTTTGGTTCAAACCCACCCAGTGGTACCTCAGGAGAAAGGCTGGGCAGCCTGCTTCTGATTACAGCCAAGAAAACCCTATGGGATGGTTCTACAGTGTAATGCGTTGGGTTGCCATGAGTTGTAGTCAGCTCAATAGCAATGGGTTTTCTTTTGTTCTGTTGTGTATCAATGGAAGCGTTGGCCCTATTATTCTCTCTGTCCACCTGTCCCTCCAGGTCATGGTGAGGATGAAAGGGGAGAGTCTATAGGATAATGAGTGCATTACATAAACACAAGCTATTGTTATCATGTCAGAAAGCTTTGTGTGCAAACATGCAGGTGGATCAAGGGACCAGTGTTTGCTTTATAAAAAGATCTTTCATCTTAGAAAATGTTGGAAAACTTTCCCAATACAATCCAAATAGACAAATGACATTTTAAACATGAATTTATGCATGCCTATTGAATAGACTTATTTCAATAGAGTATTGAAATAGAAATAAATTCCACCAGCCTTATTAGGGAAGTAAAGATCAACTGCAAGAAACATATGGGCACCTACTGAGCCCCTGCTGGGTGTGGGCTTGCTGCCAGGCTATTGGCGATTACAGTCATACTGTGTTGTTGTGTCCTAGGCTGTGAGTGGTGCCCCCTGGAATTGTGCACTGGGAACTCATGTTACTCCCTGTGCAGCCTAAAGTGGTGGCCTTGGTAGTGACCTTTAACTCCAGGCTTATCAGTGTATGAGGCCTGCTAGGGGAAGGGCAAGGAGGGAGCAGGCAGAAGCATGTGTGCTGTGCTATTCCCCTCAGGGGAATGGAATGAGAACCTGCTCAGGGAGCATTTTGGTCCAGGACCCCAGAGATCCAAAAAGGTCTCTCTTTCTGGACCTGTTTGATAACTTCCCTACAACAAGTGTTCCTACTGCATGGACCCTGAGACCAGAGCCCCACTCAAGTGGGCCCAGAAGCCCTGGGACCTTTCTTTATTATAAAAATAGAGAGAATGAGACGTTTGCCTATGTGACAGTCTTCCTGTGACATTCTAATTGAGCAGAGATCTGAATGCCATCCTAGAGCCAGGTGCTGGGTCCAAGTGTTGGGAGTGCTCATAGGTTCGATGATGCAGCTGTAGCTTGAAGCCCTCTGTAGTATCCCCCTCAGGTGCTCATCCTACTTGTGGTTGGATAACTTCAGTGATGGAGAGCTCGCCACCTTCCAAGGCAGCTAGTCCATATCCAGAGTCCTCCACTAGAAACTTTTCATTTCATACTGAGCTGAAATTTGTCCTCCTCAAACTGTCTCCTTTGTGAACCAAATATTACCCCCTGAAGACCACCCAGGACCTTCCACTCATTCATTCCTTGTTCAATCAGCATGTGTAGTGTCACCCTGGGCAAATTCTTTAGTTTCCACTGACGGTATCACACTGGGCAAATGTTCTGCAAAAGATCTCTGTGAAGTATTAAAAAGCAAAGATGTCACTTTGAGGACTAAGGTGTACCTGACCCAACCCATGGTATTTTCAACCCCCTCGTATGCATGTGAGAGCTGGACAATGAATAAGGAAGACCAAAGAAAAGCTGATGCTTTTGAGTTGCAGTGCTGGTGAAGAGTACTGAAAGTACCATGGACTGCCAGAAGAATGAAGAATAAACAAATCTGTCCTGGAAGAAGTGCAGCCAGAATGCTCCTTGGAAGAGAGAATGGCCAGACTTCATCTCACCTACTCTGGGAGATGAGAAGGACATCATGCTTGGTAAAGTGGAGGGTCAACGAAAGAGGGGAAGGCCCTCAACAAGATGGATTGACATGGTGGCTAAAACAGTGGACACAAAGAGCAATGCTTGTCTGTGAGGATAGCTCAGGACCAGGCAGTGTTTCATCCTGTTGTGTGTAGGTTGCTATGAGTCAGAACCGAGTCGATGGCATCTAGCAACAACAATGGCAGCAGTGGTGTCTATGGTAGAATTTCACCTTCAGCACAGGGACCTGTGCTTGCTTCCCGGCCAGGGGACCTCGTGGGCAGCCGCCACCTGTCTGTCAGTGGAGCCTTTTGTGCTGCTGTGATAATGAACATGTTCCAGCGCAGCCTTCAGACTTAGACAAAGGCCTGGGGACCTACTTCTGAAAATGCAGCCATGCGAACCCTGTGGATCGTGGCGGTCTGGTTGTGTTGTGCGTGGGGTCACCCTGCTTGATGGCAGCTAACAACAACGGTGCTCAGTGACTCTGGCCGTGTGTACAGCATCACTCTTGTTACGCCTGGAGCATCGTGTACGTAAGATCATTCAGTCCTCCTAGCACCTCCCACATCAGGTCTCTGCCGGCAGCCGGGGAGAGAGATGGCTGGAGGAGGGGCAGTGGGTGGAAGGACCCTTGCTCACTGGTCCATCAGATGCTTACAGGAGGCGTTGTGTGGCATCAGGCACTGTGCTAAGTGGCTTGAGTATATTACAAGATTTAATCCTCCCAGTCCTCTATGAAGTAGTTACTATTATTATCCCCATTTCCAGATGGGAAAACTGAGGGTCAGGAAGACTAAGTGACTTGCCCAAGACCATCAACAAGTAAGTATCAGAGCCTGGATTTGAAAGCAGGTGGGCTCTGACCACTAGGCAATGCTGCCTCTTCATAAATACAGAGTTCTCCCACTGGCTGGGAAGAAATGCTTTCCAGCTTAGGCAGTGAGTTACGTGGGAATTTTACTTTTATCTCAGTGAGAAGTCCCATCTGAGTTGCAGCAATAGCAGGATTTGCGCTCAGACCAGGTGGCCTGGGCTCCAATCCTGGGCACTCCTTAAAACTGCAGGGCTCCAGGTGAGCCCTCTAACCTCGGCAAGCCACACTGTTGCCAGAAGCACCAAATGACAACTGCCAAATTGAAAAAAACAAACTCATTGGGTTTTCTGGGTGAAAGTCTCTCCCTTTGCTTTAGTCACTTACTTAGTCACAGTTCAGGATATGTGGCTCCAAATGCCTCCAAGAAAGAAAGGGTCCTTGGCTTTACCTCCTAGACCTGCTCCGCCTAGTACGGCAGTCACTGCCACACACTGAGCCCTTGACTGTGGCCGGCTCGAACCATGAATATCTCATGCTGCTTTGTGTGCACTCATTATACGTTGGCATGTTAGTATACAACGTATCATTTCATATTACACAT
The DNA here is from genome assembly GCF_000298275.1 of Orycteropus afer afer. Taxonomy (NCBI): domain Eukaryota; kingdom Metazoa; phylum Chordata; class Mammalia; order Tubulidentata; family Orycteropodidae; genus Orycteropus; species Orycteropus afer. The sequence goes on along the minus strand of NW_006921811.1, from coordinate 3,634,157 downwards.
TATAACACATCACATCCAATAACATATACATATTTCATATAACACATTACATAACAACATATTATTACATATTAAATGTCATATTATAACAACATATTATTAAAATTATTTTCACTATCCTTTCTTAATGTGGCTACTTGTTAAGTGCTATTGATTTGGTGCTGGCTCATAGTGACCCTGTCTACAAGAGAACAAAACACTAGACAGAAAATAATAAATGCTGGCGAGGTTGTGGAGAGATTGGGTCTCTCATACACTGCTGGTGGGACTGTAAAATGGTAAAACCATTGTTGAAAGCTGTATGGCTTCCTTCAAAAGTTGGAATTAGAAATTCCATTTGACCCAGCCATTCCATTACTAGGTATATA
>NW_006921811.1:3621538-3632315 GCF_000298275.1 Orycteropus afer afer | reverse complement strand
CACCCAAATCACACTGAAAAAAAAAAAAAAAAAAGAGAACAAAACTCTGCCTGGTCCTATGCCATCCTCACAGTCCTCGCTGTTTGAGTCCATTGTGGCAGCCACTGTGTCAGTCCTCGTTAGGGGTCTTCCTCTTTTTTGCTGATGCTTTACTTTACCAAGCATGATGTCCTTCTCCAGGGACTGGTCCCTCTTGACGACATGTCCAAAGTATGTGAGACGAAGACTCCATCCTCGCTTCTAAGGAGCACTCTGGCTGTACTTCTCCCAAGACTGATTGGTTGTTCCTTCCAGCAGTCTGTGGGGTATTCAGTATTCTTTGCCAACATCCTAATTCAAATGCATTGATTCTTCTTTGGTGTTCCTTGTTCACTGTCCAGCTTTCACATGCGTATGATGTGAGTGAAAATACCACAGCTTGGGTCAGATGCACCTTAGTCCTCAACGTGACATCTTTGCTCTTTAATGCTTTAAAGAGGTCTTTTCCAGCAGATCTGCCCAATGCATTGTGGCTTCTGGAAGATTTAAACTACACACGTGGCCTGCATCTGTGTCTTGCATTACCTTTCTGTTGGACGGTGCTGCTCTAGGCCATGTGCTCAGCCACTTGTCAACAGAATCTTCCATCTGAGATGTCACACAGGATCAGGGGTGTAGTCCCTCCCTGCCACATTTGTATCTCCTGGTTTCTGGGCCTCATTTTCCTAAACTGGAACAGTGAATGGTTTGAACCCAATCTAATTTAGCCAACACACGTTTTGTTTGTATGGCCAGATGTTTAACATTTTTGAATAACTTAGCAGCTTTTAGATTTTAGATTTAGACTTCTCTACAAAAACAGTAAGATTTGGCAATCCCAAAGGCACATGACGACAAAGGGCAAGACCTAAGTCAGGGTCCTCCCTCTAATGGGAGGTGTCATCTCAGTTTGCTACAGTTTCCACCACTCCCTAGTGCTTACCCTGAACCAAAAAACCCAATCCTATTGCCGTTGACTCAATTTCAACTCATAGGGACCCTATAGGATGGAATAGAACTGCCCCGTAGGGTTCCCAAAGCTGTGATCTTTATGCAAGTTGACTGCTGTATCTTCGGCCAAGCAACTGGTGGGTTCAAGCTACCTACCCTTTGGTTGGCAGCCGAGTGCTTTAACCACTGTGCAATCAGTGAGCCTCCACAAGCACAGGGATTGGGAATGACAACACATATTTTTGAGGGACGCAATTCAACCCATAACAGAGGAACAGTCATTCTGAAAGCAGAGCTGGAAGGCTACATTGTGATCAGCAGTGGCCCGTGCCAGCCTGCCTTTGCTGGGGGCTGGGGTTACAGATCCGAGGATGAGAAAGGCAGTTTGGCATGAGGAGATGACATCTGCCCTTAGCTTGTGGGACCGTTTTCCCGATCACACTGGCGCAAGGCTGTGAGCTTGCAGGGAGACTGTGGTAGGTGTGGTTGGCATTGACTGTCCTGGAGCTCAGTGGGCCCTGGGCTCAGACAAAGGCATTTGTGCCAGAACAGAGGAGAGTAGAAAGGGGAGCTGTGTGCATTATGAGTGAAAGAAAGCCAACCAGCCTGCAGCAAACAGCATTGTCAGCTGTGGTCAGAGGCTCCGAAACAATTCCTCACTGGCCGCCTCCTGTAGCAACAAGGTAGGGTGAGGGGCAAGCAGATGGGCAAACAGTACCCAAATGCCCCAGGGTTCGGCTTCCTTTTCCAATTGTCCCTGCTCAGTATGCAGCTGCTCAGGGAAGCCAGGGTCCCAATGAGGAAAGCTTTAGCCTGGGGCTGCTCTTGGGAGCCCCGGGGCAGGGTGTCAACCCCTAAACCAGTTGCTGTGGAGTCCTTTCTGACTCACGGTGACCTCGAGCACGTCAGAGCACAGCTGTGCTCTATTGGGTTTTGATGGTTGAATTTTCAGTAGATTCTTCTGAGTTGTCTCTGGGTCGACTTGAACCTCCAACCTCGGTTAGCAACTGAGCATGTTGACTGTTCGCCCCACCCAGTGACTCCCCAGAGGGTCAGCTGGTGTTAAAAGTCAGAGGAGAGGCAGGTCAAGGTAGGGGACCCTGCAGGCAGGCACTCTCTTGGTTAGAGACAGAGGAGGTCTGCATCCTCTGGGTCTCTGTTCTCCAAGTTAGTAATTGTAGTTAAGGTTGTGTGTCAACTTGGCCGGGCCTGGTTTTGAATGGCTGGGCAGCTAGATATAGTTCTTCTCCATGATGAGATTGGTTATCAGTTCCATAGTGGAATCTTAGGGATGTGGTCTGCTTCCAGTAAATAGGAAACTTTGAGAAAGGTTTCTGAGCTTTCTGACATGCTTGGATCCTGCATGTCGCTGGGTCTTTATTCAGCAGCCTGCCATGTTGTCTGCCGATCTTGGGACTGTTTCTGGACTTGAACTCGTGGCCTGCTGTGTTGCTCAATAATCTTGGGACTGGACCATTTTACTTGTCGACCTTAGGTTTGTCAGCCTCAGCAGCCAGCAGCTGTCTGAGTTAAGAGAAGCCTCCAGCTTCAGTAGGCTGGGAGCAAGAGGCAGAGCTGAAGTGCAAGGTTGAGGAGCTTTCACCCAGCCCCTAGAGCTGGCACTTTGAACTCAGACTTCTGACCTCCTAAACTGTAAGAGAATAAAATCCCTGTTTGTAAATGTCACCATTTTTGGTATTTTCTGTTAGAGCAGAACTCGCCAAAAAACAAAACAAAACAAAAACCAAACTCACTGCTGTCAAGTTGTTTCTGACTCATAGTGACCCCTCCTTGGGTTTCTGAGGTGGCATCTCTATGGAAGTAGGTTGTCCAACCTTCCTTCTGAGGACTGGCTGGTGGGTTTGAGCCTCCAACCTCCTGGTTAGCAGTCAAATGCCTTAGACACTACACAGGACCAAAACACTAATGATGAATTACCCACAAGTTTTAAGGAATGCCTCTCCCAATTCAGCAGGCAGTTGTACACCTGCTACATGCAAGGCACAGTGTTCAATACCCTGGAAGGTACTGAGGCCAATTTGTCTTAAACCTCTGGGTATGGGGAGAGTTTGGAGGCTCACATGCAGAGGGTGACCCCATCAGAGCCATATTCCCCACAATTCTCTCCTCTGTTTACCAGAGCCAACATTTACCTCCCACATTGTTCCCTTCTCTGCCCTCTTTCTTAGGAGGCAGAATGATGTAGAGGCAAGAGTAAGGCACTGGAACCAGACTTGAACAGCTCTGTCCCTTACATACTCTTCAAACTCCTTTTACTCAATATGTGACCATAGGCTAATTCTTGAACCTATCTAAGGCTCTAAGGAGCTCTGGTGGTGCAGTTCCTAAGGCAATTGACTCACCACAGAGTTGGCAGTTCAAATCCACCAGCCACTCTGTGAAAGTAACACTGGGCAATGTGCTTCCAGAAAGATTTACTGCCTTGGAAACTCAATGGGGGTTGCTATGAGTCAGAATCGACTAGAAGGCAGTGGGTTTGTTTTTGTATCTAGAATTTCAATACCGTTGTCGAAGGCCAGCTTTTTCTAGGTTTCCTCTCTGCCATCACCAGTGGGTTGCATTTTCTGCCCATGCTGGTTACCTCATTGTCTCAAGGTGGCCACCACAACTCCATCCTTCATGCTCACATTCATGGCAGAAAAGTGGTAGGAAGGAGATAATAAGTAGGCTATTCTCATTGTTACCCCTGTCATCAAGAAGGCAAATGCTTTTCAGTAGTGTCCAGTAGACATTACCTTACCATTGGTCAGACTGGCCATGGTGGTTGCACAGGAGCCTGGATGGTGAGTCTCTGGCTTGTTTGAGTGTGTTTAGGCATAGGGAGAAAGGTCGAGGGGATGGATGATGATTGTTGGGTTGGCCAACCAACAGTAAGGTCATACCCACTCTCCAGATTTCCAATGTAGCCTTTTCAACCTTCCTCATTGTTCTTGCCTCTCCTCTTCCCTCTGGAAGATATTGAAAAGGGCTGGGATAGAGTGAGGCTGGTATTGCCGGCTCTCAGTAAATTTCAATTCCTGTAGCCCTGCTTCCAAGACCGAGTTTCTTTTATGTCCTGTAGATAATGATTGGCTACTGGCAAGTTCAAAATTAAGGCAGAGTGCCAAGACTCTGTGGTTATGGAAGGTCCCATGGAACTGGCCTTCCCAGCCAGACAGGGAGACCCACCCAGAACCTCAGCTGCCAGGTTAACCAGAACTATGGTTAAGAAGGAGGGGCGTGTGGGTATGTGTGTGTGTGTGCATGCATGTGTGTGTGTGTGTACCTGTGCCTGTGCTCAATGTCACTATTTCATCCCATTGAGTCTTAGAACTTTCCCAGGGCCTCCCTGTGAACGGCTCCAAAACTGAGCCTTTGTTTTATTTTTTTGGTTGTGTTTTCTTTATGGTTTTTTTTTTTTTTTTTTTGCCAATTCAACAATTTTTGCATGTATTGTTCAGTGACACGTGTTACATTCTTCATGTTGTGCAATCATCATCTTTACCCTTTTCTAAATCATTCCATCACCAATAACATGAACTCAGTGCCCCTTATGCAAAAACTCCCTCTTTCTCCCTCCCTCCTACCCCTGGTAACCACTAATAAGCTTTGGTCTCTATCTATTTGCCTATTTCATGTAAGTGAGTCCACACAGTAGTTATCCTTTTGCAACTGACTTATTTTGCTCGGCATGATGCTTTTGAGGTTCATCCATGTGGTGGCCTGCATCAGGACTTCATTTCTCTTCAGGGCTGAGTAATATTCCATTGTATGTACCACATTTTGTTTATCCATTTATTTGCTGATGACATTTTGGTTGTTTCCACCTTTTAGCTATTGTGAGAAGTATTGTAACAAACGTTGGTATACAAGTCCTTGTGTTTTTCAGGTTTGGGGTGATCCACTCAGTGTTCACCAACTTGCTTCTCTGGGCCAACAGCATCCTGAATGAGTCAAAGCACCAATTGAATGAGCATAAGGAACGGCTCATCACCCTGGGCTTTGGGAACATAACAATAGGTAAGTGATGAGACTTGGCCCTCCGTGTTGGGACATCCCAGAAACCTGCAGAGACAAGAATGTTCAGAGATGGAGGGGCAGGTGCCAAAAAATTGCAGGGTCCAGCTAACTGCATCAGCCAGACAATCCTCTGTTGTTGAAAGTCTTACCTAAGTCTCTCTTTGTACCTCCATGTAGGGTGTGCTGAGCATAATGAAGGGTTTCTTCAGTACTCAGGGACTTGTAAGGCCCAAGGGTTATCATTTCATACACCATTTGTCATGGTCCAGATTCATATCAAAGTAAATATCTTTGTTTTCAGCTATGGAAGATTGGCGGTTGTTTTTGCTTTTAATTAAGGTTCTATTATCAGTTCTTTCTACTGAAAGTAGAGTTAAAAAGAAAAAGTCCATAGAGGTCTAATGGTAGGTTGTGACTAATTGGTTTTAGTCCATTTGAAGTTTTTTAAAGAACTGTATTTGGCCTATAATTTTGGCCTATCTTTATTCCCCTTCATTCTTCTATGAGAGCCTGTAGCAGTAATTGCAAAATTCTTTAACATTTATGATCTATTATCTCTATGTTAGAACATTTGGGCTTGGGGAATGTAGGGTATGGAAAGTGCAGTGTACCAGGAACTAGATGACTCAAGGGTCTTGTTCCTGTCAGTCACTGGCTATGGGATCTTTGGAAGCCATTTAATCCTTCCAAGCTTCGCTTGCCTCGTTTGTAAAATGAGAGGGACTTGACTATGGGCTGTGTACTTTTGAAGGCTCTTTCCAGATTTAACACAGATAGATAGATGGCTGTCGTCGAGTTGACTCTGACTCATGGTGACCTTACGTACCATAGAACGAAATGTTGCCCAGTCCTGTGTCATCTTCACAGTCACTGGCATAATTGATGTTCTGTGTGATCCATAAGGAGCTCTGGTGGTATAGTGGTTAAGGCATTTATTTGGCTCCTAACAAAAAACGTCAATGGTTCCAAACCCATGCTCCATGGAAGAAAGATGAGACAGTCTGTTTTTGTAAAGATTCACAGCCTTGGAAACCCAATGGGGGGGTCTCTGTGAGTTAGAATCAACTTAATGGCAGTGAGTTTAGTTTGTTTTTTGGTTGTGACCCATAAGGTTTTCATTGGCTAGTTTTCAGAAGGGAGCCTATAAACCCATAAAAACTCAAATCAAAATCACTGCCATCAAGTCAATTCTGACTCATAGCAAACCCCATTGGTGGAGCAGCTGGTTTGTTCAAACCACAGATCTTTTGGTTAGTAGCCAAACGCCTTAACCACCACACCACCAGAAATCCTCGGAAACCCTATGGGGCAGTTCTGTTCTCATATAAGGTTGCTATAAGTTGGAGTCATCTTGATGGTTTGCTTTGGTTTTTCAGAATTTCAGAAGGAGATCACCAGACTTTTCTTCTTAGTTTGTCTTAGTCTGGAAACTCTGCTGAGATTTGTTCACCATGGATTATCCTGCTTGTATTTGAAATTCTGGTGACATAGCAGCTTCCAGCACCATAGCAATATGGAAGCCACCACAGGATGAGAGGCTGACAGACGGGTGGTGTAGATTTAACATGCTACAATTCTATCCCACCTGTGCAACCTCAGGCCAGTCTATCATCTGTCTATCCATCTGCTTATCGATCATCTATATATCCATAATTTACACATACAGAATCACGCTCTATATCCTCTTTGGCAACTTGCTTTTGTTGTTCAACAATATCTTGTGCTCAACTTTACAAATTAATGAGTAAATTTCTGTCATACCATTTATAATGGACACATTCTATTCCAATCTATGGATGAGCTATGATTCATGAATTTAATACCCTTTTGGGAAGCTGTAGGACCATCAATTTAGCCATGATCTGAAGTATTAAATAAGACTTAAAATGAAGCTTTACACTCAATGGGAAAATCCAAGCTTGAATCCACAGGAAAGCATTTCTTTGTGCTTCTCTACTTCTCTGCTGAGCATGCTAATGGCCCTCCATGTGTTCTGCCTCTTTCTCTAGTTCTAGATGACCACACCCCTCAGTGTAATTGCACATCTCCAACTCTCTGCTCAGCCATCTCACGTGGGATTTACTACCTGTACCCCTTCAACATAGAGTATCAGATCCTGGCCTCTACGATGCTCTATGTCCTATGGAAGAACATTGGACGCAAAGTCGACAGCCACCAGCATTCGAAGATGCAGTTCAGGTTTAATGGGGTCATGGTGGGCTCGGTCCTGGGTCTGACTGTGCTGGCCACCACCATTGGGGTTGTGGTGGTATACCTGATTCGGATTGGACGGTCCAAAACCAAGAGTGAGTCAGCACTCATCATGTTTTACCTGTATGCCATTGCCCTGCTCATGCTCATGGGGGCTGCGGGGCTGGTTGGCATCCGGATCTACAGAATCAATGAGCAATCACTAGATGAGTCCAAAAACCCAGCCCGCAAGCTGGATGCAGACCTCTTGGTGGGCACAGCCTCTGGCTCCTGGCTCATTTCCTGGGGCTCAATATTGGCCATCCTCTGTGCAGAGGCCTGCCCCCCCTATACCTGGTACAACTTACCCTACTCCATCCTGGTGATTGTGGAGAAGTACATCCAGAACCTCTTCATCATTGAGTCAATTCACCGGGAGCCCGAGAAGCTATCTGAGGACATCAGGACTCTTCGGGTGGTCACTGTCTGCAATGGCAACACCACCTTCCTTGCTTCTTCCTTCCTCAAGAGTGGAGGTATGGCTGGGGATGTGGCTCCCCAAGATGGAGAGATGCCACATGCTGTCAATGGAAATATGTGTCTGAGAGAAGGCTGTGGCAAGAAAGAGGAGGAGAGGAGCTTGGAAACAGTCCCAGGCCCAGCCTGCTACCCCCGTTTCTTGCAGGGATATACCAAGAGAAGAGTCCTAAGGAACATTGCAGCATTTTTGTTCCTCTGCAATATTTCGGTAATTTGCATCAAGTTATTGTTTTAGAAATCAACTAATCTACTTTCTTTGCCTTTTTCAAATAAGGAGTTAAGGCAGTTGTAACAAAATAATGTAAGTGTAAGGTTACAAAGTGAGGCTAGAACATAAACATATATTCAACGAGTCCACTTACTGATTGATACCTGCTGTATGCCAGGGGCTGGGCTGAACTAAAGATTAAAGGTGAGAAGACTCAATCTCTTTCCCCAAAAAGGTCACAGCATAGTGAGAGTATGGCCATGTCCCTGGGTGGTGCAAATGGTTAAGCACTCAACTACTAGCCGAAAAGTTGGCAGTTCGAACCCACCCAGATATGCCTTGGAAGACAGGCCTGGTCACCTGCTTCCCAAAAATCACAGACTCAAAAACCCTGGAGCACAGTTCTCTCTGCACCATGGGGTTTCCATGAGTTGTAATCCACTCTACAACAACTAACAATAGTAACAACATAGTTGGGGAGAGAGACAAGGGAAAAATATAGTACATGAGTATGCTAAGTGCTTGGGCAGGAGTATGTGCAATGTGTATTAGGAGCACGGATTCAAGGAGGGATTTCAATGAGAAGGGGATGCTTGAGGTAAGCTGAAGTATCAAGCTTTTGGTTGCAAGTAATAGAAAACTTGACCAAACAAACAAAAAATCCCAAAGCCATTCCAACTCGTGGTGACCCTACATGTGTCAGAGTAGAACTGCTCTGTAGGGTTTCCAATGACTATGATCTTACAGAAGTTGACCAATAGCCCTTTCTTTTGTGATGCTGCTGGATAGATTTGAACTGCCAACCTTTGGTTAATAGGTTGGCAAACCATAGGTTTGTACCACCTGTAAGGTCTTAAGCCTTAAAAACATGTAATTATCTCACCAGAATTCTGGAGATTGGTTGCTCTAGTTTGGCCAGGTAGAAGAACCACATCAAGAATTCCACTCTGCCATCATTGGTACGGTGGCTTGTTGCCACATGGTTGTAAGATGGCACCAGGCATCACTTCTGGGTTTATGGCAAGAAGAAGAGGAGGAATGGTGTCAGGAAATGTCTCTACCTTTGATTAGGAAAGCAAAACATATCACAGAAGATCCAGCAGAATTCTTCTTAAGGGCTTTTGGCCAGAAGCATGTCACCTGGCCAACCCTAGCTGCAAGGGAGTCTGTGGAAATGGATAGTTTGCTTCCCAACCTTGATGGTGAAAGGTTGTTGTTGTTGTTGAGTGCCGTGGAGTCAGCCCTGACTCATAGTGACCCCTCCTTGGGTTTCCGAGGCAGTATCACTACGGAAGTAGGATTGCCCAACCTTCCTTCCGAGGAGTGGCTGGTGGGTTTGAACCACTAGCCTTCTGGTTAGCAGTCAAGGACAGTGAAAGGTAGCAAGGGATAAAAATGCTGTAGGATCAGTCACCCAATATTGTCTGCTTCAGCCTTAAGGGGCGGTTAGAATTTCACTAGGTGGTCCAGGCAGGAAACAGCATTTTGAGCAGAGGGCACATGATGTACAAAGGCACAGAGACAAGAGACACCTTGGCATATGTTTGGAGAGTGATTGGCTTAGTGTGAATTACATGAACGGTAAGAGCAGCAGAGTGGGAAATAGGAGGGAGAGTCCAGTTAGATGGGACTTGGACTAGGCAGGGCTTCATAGCCATGCAGGAATTCAGGCTTCATGCTGAGGACAGTAGAAGACCCTCTCATACTTGTGTTTTGGGACAATCATTCTAGCAGCAGTGTGCAGGAAGGTTGGGGAGAGGTCGGGCCAGAGGCAGAGAGAGCAGAATAGAAGCTCCTGCAGTCCCCCAAGTGAGAAATGATGGGAACTGGCACCAGGGCAGCGATGGTGGTTGTATTCGTTTCCTTTTGTTGTTGTTAGTTGCCGTTGAGTTGGCCCTGGCTCATAGCTACAACAGAACGAAACGTTGCCTAGTCTTTCCCCATCCTCCCAATTGTTGCTGTGTTTGTGCCCATTGTTGCAGCCACTATGTCAGTCCATCTCATAGAAGATCTCCCTCTTTTTCACTGACCCTCTACTTTGCCAAGCGTGATGTCTGTCTCCATCAGTTGGTCCTTCTTGATGAGGTGTCCAAAGTAAGTGAGACAAAGTCTCACCATCTTGCTTCTAAGGAGCATTCTGGTCTATACTTCCTCCAAGACTGATAGCAGTTTGCTTGGGCTGCCATGAGAAAAGACCGCAAACTGGGTAGCTTAAAACAACAGAAATTTCTTCTCTCACAGCTCTGGAGGCTAGACATCTGAAATCAAGGTTTGGTATTTCAGTTTGTGGGTCAACTTGGCTGGGCCTGGTTGAGTGGCTGGGCAGCTGAATGTAGTTATTCTTCATGGTGAGATTGGTAATTAAGTCCATGGTGGAATCTATTGGAGCAGCTGAGTAGCTGTTTTAGGGATGTGGCCTGCTTCCTATATATAAGAAGCAACTTTGAGGAAGGTCTTCAGATGATGGCCCACTTGAATCCTGCATGTAGCCGTGTCGTTGTTCAGCAGCCTGCCATGTTGCCCTGTTGATCTTGGAACACTTAATGGACTTGAATTAATGGCCTGCTGTGTCATTTGGTAATATCAGGACTGTGCCATTTTACTTGTTGACCTTGGGTTTGTCAGCCTCAGCAGCCAGCAGCTGCCTGAGTAATGAGATGCCAGTGGGCCGGGAGCAGGAGGCAGAGCTGAAGCCCAAGGTTGAGGGGCTTTCATCCAGCCTCTAGAGTCTGGCACCTGGAACTTGGACTTCAAACCTCCAAAATTGTAAGAGAATAAACTTCTGTTCTTGTATTTTCTTCCAAAATTCTTCTAAGGCTTTTTCTGTGTTTTCTTTGGTCTGTCTCTCAA
>NW_006921811.1:3614957-3620133 GCF_000298275.1 Orycteropus afer afer | reverse complement strand
CAGGATTATCTTCTGTGTCTGTGTTAATTGGTTTCCCTTTTCTTTGTTGAAGAGGGTCTGTGCAGTCTTTCTGCCTAGTCCGCCATCTTGCCGAACCTCTCCTAAGAGAATGAACTTCTGTTTGTTAAAGCCATCCCATCTGTGGTATATTCTTGTCAGAGTGGCACTAGGTAACCAAAACACAAGACGTTAGCAGGGATCTGCTCTCTCTGAAGCCTTCGTGTCTTGTTCAGTATCTGGTGTTGCTGTAAATCCGTGGGCTTCCTTGACTTTTAGATGCATCTCTCAGATCTCTGCCTCCATCTTCACATGGTCTTCTCCCCTGTATCTCTGTCTCTGTGTCCCAATTTCTGTCCTCTTATGAGGACATCAGTCACAGATTAGGGTCCACCCTAATTCAGGGTTAACAATCCACGGAGTCACTGGGTGGTACAAACAGTTCCATGCCTGACTGCTAACTGAAAGGCTGGAGATGAAAGTCTACCCAGAGTCTCGGAAGAAAGCCCTGGAAATCTGCTTCCAAAAGATCACAGCCATTGAAAAACCTGCGGTGCACGGTTTACTCTGACACATAAGGAGTCACCATGACCCAGAGTTGACTTGACAGCAGCTGGTACTGGTAGTTGAGTATGACTTCATCTTACTTTGATTACATCTGCAAACACCTTATTTCCTACTTTTCCTGAGCTGAGAATTACCCTTACTGGTTTGAGTTCTTCTTTTTTCAAGGGTGAGGTTTGGAGGACTCCAACTTATCTCTCTGGGGACACAATTCAACCCACAATGGTAGGATGTGGGGAAGAAAAAGGAATAAAAAATACTGTGTGTTGTTTTTTTTTTTAGTGATACGTAGAAGGCGGCTGACAGAGCTTGATACAAATGAGAAGAAGCAGACTTTGGTAACACATAGGCCTTTATAACAACAGTGGCTGTTGAAATTGTGGGAGATCCTTCAGTCCACGGAAACGTGGCAGTGCCCATAGTTGTGGGTACAGTCAGCTCTCCACTACCAGTCTCCTTATCATTAATTTACTGTTTCCCCATCAGCTCAGAGCCTTTTTAAAATTTTAAAATTTTATTTTGGTGAAAGTGTACACAACCAAAGATTTGCCAGTCCAACAATCTACATTTACAGTTCACTGACATGGACGAGATCCTCCAGGTTGGGCAACCATCCTCAGTATCCTTTTCCAAATTATCCCACCACCAGCATCTTAAACTCACTGCCCCTTTAGCTTCCCAACCAACTTTTCTAGTTACTGTTGTCAACTTGATTTCATGTAGGTCCTTCTTATAACAGCACAGTGCTCACAGCAGACGTACTTAGAGCTTTTGACCTTCTTCCCTCTGGTTTCAGTCAGTGCATGTGGTTTTCATTTTGTGTTACCTGAGATTACAAATAGAATCCTCGCCTTCTGTGTGGGAGACCTGGGTTTGGTTCCCGGCCAGGCACCTCATGCACAGCCCGGACTGTCCATCAGTGGAGGCCTGTGTGTTGCTGTGATGGTGAAGACATTTCAGTGGAGTTTCCAGATGAAGATAGACTAAGGAGAAAGGCCTGGTAACCTCCTTCTGAAAAGCATCCAGTAAAACCTAAGGATCACAGCTCAGCATTTCTCAAGCTGAAAGAACTAAATTAAAAAAAAAAATTTAAGTCTCGAGTTGCAATATTGAAGGATTCTATGGGCAAAATATTGAATGATGCATGAAGCATCAAAAGAAGATGGAAGAAATACACAGAGTCACTGTACAGAAAACAATTGATAGCATTTCAGGAGACAGCATATGATCAAGAACTGATGGCATTGAACAAAGAAGTCCAAGCTGTACTGAAGGAACTGGTGAAAAACAAGGCTGTAGGAATTGATGGAATACCTATTGAGATGTTTCAACAAACAGATGCAATGCTAGAAGCCCTCCCTTGTTTATGCCAAGATATTTAGAAGACAGCTACCTGACTAACTGACTGGAAGAGATCCATATTTGTGCCCATTCCAAAGAAAAGTGGTCCAACAGAATGAGGAAATTACTGAACAATATCATTAATACCACATGCAAGTAAGATGTTGCTGAAAATAAATAAAAAATGGTTGCAGCAGTACCTAGACAGGGCATTGCCAGAAATTCAAGCTAGCACCTAACAACAACAAGAAGTAACCCAAAGGCTGGCAGTTCAAACCCACCGAGGGACACTGTGGAAGGGCTGGTCTAACTGCTTACATAAAGATGACAGCCAGGAAAACCCTATGGAGCTGAGTTCTAGTCTGAAACACGTGGGTTGCCATGAGTTGGAATTGCCATGAGTTGGATGCTTTTTGGGTTGGGCCAGGATGAAGACTTGGATTTGGAAGGCATAGGCCTATGGTTAGGGAGCTCTGGTAGCATAGTGCTTAAGGCACTTGACTGCTAACCAGAAGGCTGGAGGTTCAAACCCACCAGCCACTCCTCAGAAGGAAGATGGGGCAATCTACTTCCATAGTAATACTGCCTTGGCAACCCAAGGAGGGGTTGCTATGAGTTGGGTCCGGCTCGATGGCAAACAACAACAACAACAACAACAGGCCTATGATTGGTATTTAAAACACGGACTGGGTGAGATCATCCAGACGTCGTGTGTATAGAGAGACAAGAACGGGCCCAGGAATGAGCCCTGGGCCTGACCAATAGTAAGAAGCTGAGCAAAGAAGGAAGAGCCAGTGGCAGAGGTTGGAAAACCAGCAGGAAGACCCCTCGCTCAGCGTCACAGAACCGAGAGGACATAGAAGGATGGAGCTCTAAACCAGGGGTGGTTCTGAATGTAGATGTTGACAAAACGTGTATTAGTGACTGGTGGCTGCATAAGAAATCACCCCAAGACTGAGTGACTTGAAAACCATAGATGTTTATTATTTCCCAGTTATTGTTGGTCAGGAATGAATTCAGGTGTGGCTGACCTGGGGGTCTCTGCCTCCATGTCTCTCCCAGGCTGCAATCAAGCTGTTGGCTGGGGCTACGGTCACTTCACAGCTGGACTAGGTGGGGAAGACTTGATACTTCAGTCACTGACATGGCTGTTGGCAGGTTTCTGTTCCTTGTGGGTTACTGGACTGAGGGTAAGGGGGGCCTGAGTTACTTACTGGCCATTGACCAAGACCTCCCTAAGCACCTTGCTACATGGATTCTCCATAGGGTAGTTTGTAACATGCAAGATGGCTTCCTCTCTTGCAAGTATACAAACAGAGTGGACGCCTAGCACTTTGCCATGTTCAGTTCATTAGACGCCAGTCCCTAGGTTCAGCCCACATTCAAGAGGAGGAGATTCCACAAGGTCATGAAGCCCAGGAGGTGGGGATAACTGGAGGCCTGCTTAGAGGAGGCTTTCCCACTAGGGGGTGGAGAAAGTTGCACAAGTGTGCAGAGTGAAACAAAAAGTGAGCCTAAGACAGAGCCCTGAGGAGCCCTGACAACAGGAGGGGTAGAAAAGTCGGAAGTAGGCCTGGAGGCACAATAGTTAAAACCATTTATTGGTTGCTGAGGGAAAGATTAGGAGCTCTGGTGGTGCAGTGCCTAAGGTATTTGACTGCCAACCAGAAGGCTGGTGGTTCAAACCCACCAGCCACTCCTTGGAAGGAAGGTTGGGCAATCTACTTCCATAGCGATAGTGCCTCAGAAACACAAAGAGGGGTTGTTATGAGTCGGGATTGACCCCATGGCAGTGAGTTCATTTTGTTGTTGTTGTTGTTGTTTTGTTTTAAAGGAAAGGCTGGCTGTTCAAACCCACCAGCCACTTTGAGGAGAAAAGGCCTGGAAATCTTCCATCAGATTACAGCCTAGGAAACCTTATGGGGCAGTTCTGCTCTCTCCAGTAGGGTCACCAGGAGTAGGAACAAACTCTTAGCACACAACAGCAATGAAGGAGGGGGCAGGGGTAGAATTCTCGCCTTCCACGTGGGAGACCAGGGTTCCATTTCTGCCCAGTGCACCTCCTGGGTGGCACCACCAGTGTCAGCAGGGGCATGCGTGTTGCTGTTATACTGAACGGGTTTCCAGACTAAGATGGATTATTATTATTAAAGGCCTGGGGATCTATGTCTGAAAATCAGTCCATGAAAACTGTGGATTACAAGGGTCCCATCCCGTTGTGTGTGGGATTGTCATCAATAGCAAAGGGACCAGGGGACTGAGAAAGGTGAGCTCACTGCTTTGGGTCTGCAGACTCAGGTCTCATTTTGTTCTTAGAGATCAACAAGAATAAAGGTAAGTGTTCTTACCTTAAGGAGCTCTGGTGGTGGTATTTGTTAGGCGCTCGGCTGCTATTGGAAAGGTTGGTGGTTCGAACCCACTTGGCCACTCCATGGGAGAAAGACCTTTTGCTTTGCCTTGTAAAGATGAAGCCAAGAAAAGTCTATGGACAATTCTACTCCATCAGAATCAACTCAAAGACCCCTCACAACAATGACAATGAAAACAACAACAACAACAATTGTTGCCTTAAGGAGTCTGGGGGGCACAGGTGCTTTGTGGTCAGCTTCTAATCTGAAGGTTGGTGGTTTGAACCTAGGCAATGCCTCCATGGAGATGACAGCCCAGAAACCTATGCAGCAGCTCTACTCTTAGACCCGGGCTCACTATGGGTCAGAATCGACCTGACAGCAATGTTTTTTGTTTTTTCTTTTTAAAATTTCTATATTTATGGTGAGACAGGTGTTCAGATTCCCATCTTATAGATGAGGAAACTAAGGCTTGGGGCTTGGGGAGGTTAAATCAGTCAACACGTGTCAGGAACACAGGTGCCTCCTCCCCTGCACAGCTGGCTGTAGACAGACCTGGGCTGGCATCTCTGTGTCCAGGACAGGCCAGACCACAGACTCACCTGCCTGCATCCACGTGGCTGGGTCTCCAAGCAGCAATGTGAGTGCGGTGACCAAGTGGCCTTCACCACTGGGATGCTGGGGCCTCTCAGCTGTGTTTTACTGGCCGTGGGGGCTGAGCGATGGGGACAGTGACACGGTGTTGGCATGCAGGATGGCCACTGGTGCCTGCCCACTGGCATGAAATAGCAGTGCTTGGCGCTGCAGCCTGTGCTGTGTCCCCTCCCCCTCGGGGTGCAATGCAGGCATGAAGCCTTTGGGAAAGGACATTAGAGCCAGAAGCCCCGAGTTCAGACCCAGCTAAGACACCATATGGACACCCCCCC
>NW_006921811.1:3613682-3614812 GCF_000298275.1 Orycteropus afer afer | reverse complement strand
TAACATCATGAGGCCTGTACACGGTGCTGGGCCCGTGTGTGTCATGGAGGCCCAGAGATTGGGTAGCTCAGCTCCTGGCTGCCTGTGGAAATTATGACTCATGGAGGTCCTCGTGGCTGGCACTGACTGACAAGAGAGGAAAACTTGAGTGGTGAGAACACGGAAGGAGTTCCCACCCAGACTTGTTAGATCAAGAAGGGCTTCCTGGAAGAGGTGGTGTCTAGGACAGGAAGAAAGTGGGATTCAGTGGAGGAACAAGAGTGGGGGAGCTTCTGACAGAGGACACAGCAGGAGCGAAGTCTGAGGGCTCGGCAGAGGAAGGCACATTTGAGGACTGAGGCAAGAGGGAAGGGTGTGAGGAGGGACAGGGCACAGTGGATGGGGCCAGACCACTGTGGGAAGGCGGACTTTCTCCTGAAGGCAGTGGGGAGCCATGGGTGAGTTAGAAGCAGGATAGTGACAAGGTCAAATAATGCTTTATCAAGATCATTCATGAAACCATGGGGGGTAGATTGGAGGAGCCCTCTGCTGGAGGAGACGTGGTTGAGAGCCACTGCAGCCATTCGGCTGAGGTTGCTGATGCCCGGACCCAGGTGAGGGCTGTGGGGATGGAGAGAATGGGTTTGGAAGCATTCATTCAGGACTGATGAGGTGGGTTGGTGAGGGAGCGGGGAGGGTCACAGCAGGCCTAATAGAGGTGAGGGGTTCTGTGGAGACGGGAAAGCTCTGAGATGCTGAGACCCCTTATCATCTTGCCACCGTGACAGGTGGGACTCGGTCTCACCTGGTCAAGGTCAGCTCACCTGGTGGTGGGTTTGTGTGGGGTCTCCTGGGTGCTGGGAGTGGTGGTGGTGGTGGGAGAAGTGGCTGTAACCAGACTTCTCCTCTTCTCTTACAGCTTTGGATACCCCCTGCCTTTGGCTGCCGCCCAGAGTATGACAATGGATTGGAGGAGATCGTCTTTGGCTTTGAGCCTTGGATAATTGTGGTCAACCTGGCCATGCCCTTCTCTATTTTCTACCGAATGCACGCAGCTGCCTCCCTCTTTGAGGTCTATTGTAAGATCTAGACGCGTCCACATGAAAGACTGAGGAGCACTAACAAGAGAGCTCACTGGAGCCGCCTGGGAG
>NW_006921811.1:3608497-3610225 GCF_000298275.1 Orycteropus afer afer | reverse complement strand
TGAACAAGTTCACAGGAAAGCAGCAAAGAGAGAACTGGACAGCACCACCAGCAAACCAGGTTCATGTGATATTTGGAGATCCTTCCACCCAACAAAGCAGAGTACACCTTCTTTTCAAGTGCTCAGAGAACATTTACCAACTTAGGCAGCAGAGCCCTGAATCCGATTAGGCCCAGCTAGTCACTGTTCCTCTCCTTGGCTGGATATTCCAGGAGGAAAGCGCACAGCTAAGCTGACTGTTCTCTAAATGTATGACCACCTGGAAATCTCTATTAAGTATGCTTTCCATTCTGCAAAACCACTGGTTCATGGTGTGTCTTTCTTTGGGCTCCTATACCCTTCTACCCCCACCTCCACCTCTCAGATGGTTGCCTTGCCTCAAAATGAAATAGGTTTGCTTTCCATCTTTTCACCATCGTATGCCCTAACCTCTTTACAACTTCCTTACTCTTTCTGCCTCCCTCTTGTAGTGGCTAGAGTGCCCTGTTCTGCCAGTGTCCAACCCCTCAGCCCACCCTCTGCTTCTTTAGGACTTTGCTTTTGTGGTCCCCACACTTGGCCATGGGGAGCTATGCTTGTCCGCATGGGAACATTTGTAACAGTCCTCCTCTTGTCTACTCTCTAAGGTACTGGGGAGCAGGGAGTGTGTTTTATTCTTTCTTTGGATTTCGAGGACCTGGTGAAAAGCCTAGGATAGTGTTTGGCTCCATGGTAGAAACTAAATTAGTATTTGTGGAAGGAATGAGTGTCCCATATGCATGTTCAACAAAAGTTTTTGACTGAATGAGTGCTAGTTGGGCTGCTGTTGAAATGCCGGTGTCCTTAGCATACTCCCATGAGTTATCAGAACGAATGAGGGAATTTCTGCTTGTTTTCACTGTGATCCCCCAGCCCTAAGCGGCCTGAGGCAGGAGGGAAGTGGAAAGTGGCATGTCCACACAGTGCCGCCAGGTGGCAGAAGATATGCATTCTTCACGGACTGAGTGACCATCAGAGGGCCAGATGCCCTGGACACAGTCAGGGCTGCCAGGCCAGGAATCCTCAGGGTCTTGTTAAAATGTAGATTGTGATTCAATATGTCTGAAGTTGAAATGCAAATTCTCTGCAGGGAATCAAACTGGAATGAACTGGTTCAAAGCCCTGAAAATAACTTGTGTAACTTCAGTAGTGTTTGAGGAAAGCAATCCACGTGACGAAAGGCATAGACACAGAACAGGAACACGGACACAGGATGCTGTGTCCTGCCAGTGGGTTCTCTGGTTAAGGGCAAGGACGCTGGAGCCAGGCTGCTCAATTGTGGTCCTGGGTATGTGGTTTACTGCCATGCTGCCTTGGACAAGGTGCCTCAGTTCCCTCATGTCCAAAAGGAAGCTGCTGACTTCTAAAAGCAGAGATTAGTTGTGCTTGTTTCTGTAACTTATATACATGTAATGTATTTGACTGCTAAACAGAAGGGTGGCGGTTCAAACCCACCAGCCACTCCTTGAAGGAAGATTGAGCGATCTACTTCCATAGGGATACTGCCTCGGAAACCCAAGGAGGGGTTGCTATGAGTCGGGATCCACTTGATGGCAGTGAGTTTGGTTTTGGGTTTATGTATTCTCTTGGAGGCTCTTTCAATCAACATTGCATTTGTAAGATCCGTGTGTATTATTTTGTGGAGGCGTAGATCACTCATTGTTCTGCTACTGAGTATTTCATCCTTTGACTAGACATACTTTTTTTTTT
>NW_006921811.1:3602286-3608017 GCF_000298275.1 Orycteropus afer afer | reverse complement strand
ATTTTTTTGCAGAAGTGGATGGCCCCATCCTTTTTTCCAGTCTGTTTTAGCCCCCAAGCTCTGCTGAAACCTGTCCACCATGCATGATCCTGCTGGTATTTGAAATATTGGTGGCATAGCTTCCAGCCACCATAATACAACAAACTGACAGAAAAACTTTATGAATAGCAGTGAAACATTGTCTGACACAATGCCAGAAAATGAGCCTCTCAGATTGGAAGGCACTCAAAATATGACTGGGGAAGAGCTACCTACTCAAAGTAGACTTGACCTTAATGACATGGATGGAGTAAAGCTTTCTGGACCTTCATTTGCTAATGGAGCATGACTCAAAATGAGAAGAAACAGCTGCAACATTCATTAATAATTGGAAATGGAATGTATGAAGTAGGAATGTAGGAAAATTGGAAGTCATAAAAATGAAGTAGAATGTATAACGATCAACATCGTAGGCATTAGTTAGCTGAAATGGAACTGGTATTGGCCATTTTGAATTGGGCAATCATGATCTCAGCATTTCTCAAGCTGAAAGAATTGAAGAAAGTCAAGCCTTGAGTTGCAATATTGAAGAATTCTATGGGGAAAATATTGAATGATGTAGGAAGCATCAATAGAAGATGATGGAAGAAAACAGAAAGTCACTGTACCAAAAAGAGTTGGTCGACAGACTTCTGACAAAATGGCAGAATGGGCAGACAGGCTACACAGACCCTTTGCGACAAGAGAATGAGAAACCAATTGAAACAGATACAGAAGGCAATCCTAGAACCTTGAGCTTTGAAGGGAAGGATGAAAAAATGAATTAAATACCAACTAGTAGAAGAACCTGGATGAAAACAGTGACTAAGGAGACAAATGGAGCTGTGAATTGCAGGCAGTTCTGAGGGCTCAGTCATTTTGAATATTTGCAAGTGACGTCCTGATGTGGCAGCAACCTAAGAATTGGCTCTGCTCGTTAAAGACTGTATGGGCAAGGACTTCACTGGTGTA
Source organism: Orycteropus afer afer (assembly GCF_000298275.1). Taxonomy (NCBI): domain Eukaryota; kingdom Metazoa; phylum Chordata; class Mammalia; order Tubulidentata; family Orycteropodidae; genus Orycteropus; species Orycteropus afer. The sequence continues at coordinate 3,607,027 of NW_006921811.1, read as the reverse complement.
TGACAACTAGAAAGGAAAACAGCAAAGGAGACAAACAGAGCTGTGTGCTGCCAGCTGTCCCGAGGGTGCAGGCATTTTGAATATAGCAAGCACATTCTGATCTGGGAAGCAACCTAAGAATAGGCTCTGCCTACTGAAGACAGTGTGGGCAACCACACCAGAGGCTGATGACTAGAAAGTTGCGATATTCCCTTTGTTACTCCTATACCCCACACTCTCTTGGTGTCGAAGCATCTCAATGGGTATTCCATCAATTCCTGGAGCCTTGCTTTTCACCAATTCCTTCAGTGCAGCTTGGACTTCAATACCATTGCTTCTTGACCATATGCCACTTCCTGAAATAGCTGTACACCCAAATCACAATTAAAAAAAATCACTTCATTCTTCCAGAAGCCATGTATGGGAATGTCTACTTCTTAGAGCTTTCATCAAATCTGGCTCTTATTTTTAAAAATAATTTATTGAAGTTAATTCCACATGATATAAATTAACTTTTTAAAAAGTGAACAAACAATTCAGTGGCATTTTGGCTTTTTAAATCTTACTTAAACATAAAAGGGGGAAGATGCTACTGTTCTTTTTTAATTTGCATCACAATGAGTGTGGATGTGCTTTTGAATATTTATAACACATTCTTCATTGTGGATTATCTATTCACGTGGTTTACTTATTTAACTTGAGTTGTTGTTGCTGTTAGGTGCTGTTGAGTCGTCTCCGACTCATAGTGACCCCATGCACAGCAGAACGAAACACCGCCCGATCCTGCACCAGTCCACGATCCTTGATATACTTGAGCCCATCATTGCCGCCACCATGTCAATTCATCTACTCTGAGGAGGCAGCTCTTTTCCAGTTGTATTTTGAGTGCCCCCTGACCTAAGGGGCTCATCTTTCTGCATTGTATCAGACAGTATTTCCAAGCTATTCATAAAGTTGCCCAGTAATGTATCAGACAGTGTTTCTCTGCTATTCATAAGGTTTTTTTTTTTGTGACCAATTCTTTGAGAAGTGGATGACCTCTTCCTTCTTCCTAGTCTGTCTCAGCCTGTAAGATGCATTGAAACCTGTGCACCATGAGCAACCCTGCTGGCTTTTGAAACACTGGAGGCACAGCCTCAAGCCTCACAACAACACACAAGCCACCACAGTATGACAAACTGACAGACAGGTTCGTCTCCCTTAGCTGCTGGTCCTCCCTGGTGTTCCCTCCCTTCCCTGCCTCCAGGGGTGGGTCCTGTCTGCCATTTAACTTCAGAGCTGCTGTTAGTACTGACGAGAAAAGAAAACTACAGCTTTTGCCAAGCAATGCCATTTACATGGAACACATCAGACAGAGATTAGGAGGGAAGATGGGGATTGAAGTATTGAACACAACCTCTCTATGCAGCCACTAAGCTAAACACTTCAATCATTCACTCAACAAGCTCATTCAAGAAATATGTACCCAGTGCCTGCCATGGACCAGACACCATGTAGGTTCTGAGATACCACCCGGAGTTCTGATGGTGCAGTGGTTAAGAACTTGGTGGGTAACCAAAAGGTAAACAGTCAGTACCCACCAGCTGCTCCCCAGGAGAAAGATGTGACAGTCTGCTTCTGTGAAGATGCCAGCCTTAGAGACTTGATAGGGAAGTTCTATATATATATAGGGTCACTGTGAGTCAGAATTGACTCAATGGCAACAGGTTTGTTTTTTTAACTGGGATGCCACCATGAATGACCAAGCCTTTGCTCTTATATACTGGTGGGAGGAGACTCATAATATATAGACAGACAATAGGTCAAATGATAAGAGTGTTAACCCACTGACATCAAGTTGGATCCAACTCATAACTACCACTCCTTGGGTTTCCGAGATGGTATCTCTACAGAAGTAGATTGCCCAACCTTCCTTACAAGGAGCAACTGATGGGTTTGAACCACCAGCCTTCTGGTGAGCAGTCAAATGCCTTAGGCACTGTGTCACCAGAGCTATTGATAAGAGCGTTAGGGGGAAAAAATGAATTAGAGTAAGAGGGATCAAGGAAGACATTTCTGAGTGAAGATCTAAGGAATCAATCAACTGCATTTAATTCTTCATGGAACCTTACAAGGTGGGCATTATCACATCCATTTTAACAGCCCTTACTTTCATAAGCTTTAAGCCTTTCAGCCAGTTGTTTGCCCTCCCTCAGCCTTCATAAAGTCTGATAGCTCTTGTGATAGGAAGATTGAGCCATCTACTTCCATAGAGATACTGCCTTAGAAATCCAAGGAGGAGTCTCTATAAATTGGAAATGACTTCACAGCAGTAAGTTGGTTTTTTTTTTTTTTTGTGATAATATACATGGTACACAGTGCTGGTACAAAGAAACCAGTCAATAGACGACACCTCCATGAGGACAGGGACCACTTTATCCCCAGCACCTAGCGCAGGGCCTTTGTGGACAAGGTGCTCTGTAGGTATTTGTGAAATGGATGGAAATTTAACTAACAAATAAGCTTTCAGTCCTATGAACTAGATCTTGAAAATCTAATAACTGTTTCATAGGAAAAGCAATGCAGTCTTCCCCCAGGTCAGCTTCTGTTCACATGGAATCTTTTCAACCTTGTTTTCAAAGTTCTCACGTGAACGTTTGCTGCTGAGTATCACTGATGTGTCCATCTGCAGTGGCCTCCTAGGGGGCTCTCTGACCAGGAGAAGGGTAGTTGGGGCATGAAGATGGTTCAAGGAATGATAAGTTCAGAACAAAGACTGGTACAAATTTTGATCTGGCTAAAAAGGAGTAAGGACTTATCAACTTTCCTGAAAAACAATCCTAAAGATCCTTTATATGTAGATGAGCCTTCATGAGATTATTTTTAGGAAGATAATTCTCTTTAAAAAAATAACAAAAAATCACTATGCTAGAATTTTTTTTAAATATATTTTATTGAGATATAATTTATGTATAGGGAAATACACAAAACTAAAGTGGCATGGGTCAATGCATTTTTTTTTTTTCAGTGTTCTCTCCCCTCCCCTCTCACCCCTGGTAACCAACAAAGAAAGTTTCCTTCCATATATAAACCTTTCCTTGACTTTTTACAATAATGAATTAATACTGTATTTGTCCTTTTGTGACTGACTTATTTCATTCAGCATAATGTCCTCCAAGTTCATCCATGTCATGTGGTGTTTTGCAGATTGTACATTATTCTTTAGTGCTGCATAGTGTTCCATAGTTTGGTTATCCATTCTCCTATTGATGGGCACCTAAGTTGTTTCCATCTTTTGGCTATTGGAAATAGTGGTGCGATGAATGTGGATGTGCATACATCGTTCTTGTCCTGCTCTCAACTAGTAATGGGATTGCTGGATCAAATGGTATTTCTAATTCCAATTATGCTAGAATTTAAACCTTTTTAAAATACCATCTTTGTAACTTCCTGTTTTTTAAAAAAGAAAACTTTTTGCCTCTAGCTAGATCACATTACAAGTGGACATACAATCTGAACATATTAAGTCAAGTGAAACCATGTTAGGCAAAGGCTCTGGGAAGAATGAGACCCATTTTGGCCAGCCAGGAAAGTTGGCTTATACATGAACAAGAATTTGGCCAAAATTCAAATAAGGACTGAGTTTTACTTTTCTAATCAATGTTTGCATAATCAAGCTTTTATGGTAAACAAGTTATCTTTTTCATTACCAGCCTCATTCCCAGGAGTTGATTCTTATTAGTTCTGCATGTTTATGTTGAGATTAAATTATCTGTGAAGTGGATCTTCAGTAGTCCCTACCAGAGGCCAGTCCTGATTTAGATTTCTTGTTGTTGTTGCTGTTGTTAGGTGCCATCAAGTAGGTCCCAACTCATAGGGACTTTATACACAACAGAGTGAAATACTGCCCAGTCCTGCACCACCCTCACAATCCTTGAAATGCTTGAGCCCGTTGCTGCAGCCATGGCATCAGTCATTGAGGATCTTCTCCTTTATCACTGACCCTCTACTTTACCAAGCATGACATCCTTCTCCAGGGACAGGCCCCTCCTGAAAACATGACTAAAGTATGTGAGAAGAAGTCTGGCCATTCTCCCTTCTAAGGAAAGTGGGGGAAAGGAGAGAAAAGGCCAGGGAGACCAGGACAGAGTGAAGAATAGTAACAGGGATCCAGGTAAGGGGAGAGACCCAGGCCCCACCGCCAAGTGGCAGGAAAGAGGAAAGGATCCATGTAAAGGGAGAGTGGAGAGGTTTTGAACAGCTTAGGGAGACAAACTTGTCTGTCGATTTGTCCTACTGTAGTGGTGTGTTGCTGCAAGGCTTAAGGCTGTGCCACTGGTGTTTCAAATCCAGCAGGGTTGCACATGGTGCACAGGTTTCAGGGCAGCTTGCAGACTGAGACAGACTAGGAAGAAAGAAGAGGCCATCCACTTCTCAAAGAACTGGCCAGGGAAAACCTTATGAATAGGAGAGAAACACTGTTTGATACATTACTGGGCAACTTTATGAATAGCCTGGAAACAATGTCCAACACAGAGCAGGAGGATGAACCACTTAGGTTGGAAGCCTCTCAAAATATGACTGGGAAAGAGCTGCATCATCAGAGTAGAGCCAGCCTTACTGATATGGATAAGTTTAAGCTTTTGAGATCTCCATTTACTGATGTGGCACCACTCAAATTGAGGAAAAACAGCTGCAAACATCCATTAATAATCTGAACATGGAATGTAAGGAAGTATGAATCTAGGAAAATTGGAAGTTGTCAAAAATGAAATGGAACATA
>NW_006921811.1:3599954-3601546 GCF_000298275.1 Orycteropus afer afer | reverse complement strand
TCTTCCTTCTGAGGAGTGGCTGGTGGGTTTGAACCACCAGCCTTCTGGTTAGCAGTCAAGTGCCTTAGGCACTATGCTACCAGAGCTCCTATTAACTGCTCATATGCAAGTTCAATTTGAAGTTAAAGACAATTAGAACAAGTCCATGAGAGCTAAAATATGATCTTGAATATATCCCTCCTGAATTTAGAGACCATCTAAGAATAGATTTGATTCACTGAATACCAATGACCAAAATCCAGAAGAATTGTGGGATGACATCAAGAGCATCATCCATGAAGAAAGCAAAAGGTCATTAAAAATATAAGAAAGAAAGAAAAGACCAAAATAGATTATAGAAGAGACTCTGAAACTTTCCCTTGAGCAGAGAGTAGCTAAAGCTAATGGAAGAAATTATAAGATAAAAGAGCTGAACAGAAGATTTCAAAGAGCAGCTTGAGCAGACAATTACTACAATGAAATGTGCAAAGACTTGGAGTTAGAAAACCAAAAGGGAAGAACATGCCTGACATTTCTCAAGCTGAAAGAACTGAAGAAAAAATTTAATCCTGGAGTTGCAATATTGAAAGAATCTATGGGCAAACTATTGAATGATGCAGGAAACATCAAAAGAAGATGGAAGGAATACAGAGTCACTGTACCAAAAAGAACTGGTCGATCTTCATCCATTTCAGGAGGTGACATATGATCAAGAACCAATGGTACTGAAGGAAGAAGTCAAAGCTGCACTGAAGGAATTGGTGAAGAACAAGGCTCCAGGAATTGATGGAACACCCACTGAGATGTTTCAACAAATGGATGCCCCATTGGAGGCACTCACTCAGTTATGCCAACAGATTTGGAAGAAAGATACCTGACCAACTGACTGGAAAAGATCCATATTTGTACCCATTGCAAAGGAAGGTGATACCACAGAATGTGGGAATTTTCAAGCAATATCATTAATATGGCATGCAAATAATATTTTACTGAAGATAATTAAAAAACGGTTGCAGCAGTATATTGACAGAGAACTTCCAGAGGTTCAAGCCGGATTCAGAAGCGGATGTAGAATGAGAGATATCATTGCTGCTGTCAGATGGATCTTGGCTCAAGGCAAAGAATACCAGAAAGATGTTTACTTGTGTTTTGTTGACTATGCAAAGACATTTGATTGTGTGGATCATGACAAATTATGGATAACATTGAGAAGAATGGGAATTCCAGAACACGTAATTGTACTCATGAGGAGCCTATACGTTGACCAAACAGAATAAAGGGACACTGCATGGTCTAAAATCAAGAAGGGAGTGTGTCAGGGTTGTTCAAACAGAATAAAGGGACAGGGTTGTTCAAACAGAATAAAGGGACACTGCACGGTTTAAAATCAAGAAGGGAGTGTGTCAGGGTTGTATACTTTCAGCATACTTATTCAACTTGTATACTGAGCAAATAATCTGAGAAGCTGGACTATATGAAGAAAAACGTGGTATCAGGATTGGAGGAAGAATCATTAACAACTTGAGATATGCTGACAATACAACTTTACTTGCTGAAAGTGAGGATGACTTGAGGCACTTACTGATGAAGGTTGAAGAATACAGTCTGCAGTA
>NW_006921811.1:3593848-3599679 GCF_000298275.1 Orycteropus afer afer | reverse complement strand
ATTGATGCTTTTGAGTTGCGGTGCTGGAGAAGAATGCTGAAAGTACCATGGACTGCTAAAAGAACTAACAGATCTGTCCTGGAGGAAGTGCAGCCTAAATGCTCCTTGGAAGTGAGAATGGCCAGACTTTGTCTCACCTACTTTGGCCATGTTGTCATCAGGGACTTGTGTCCAACTCATAGTGACCCTATGCACAGCAGAACAACAGAATTCCCTGAAAAGGATGTCATGGTTGGTAAGGTGGAGGGTTGATGGAAGAGGGGAAGGCCCTCAATGAGATGGATTGACACAGTGGCTGCAACGATGGGCTCAAGTATTGCAAGGATCATGGTGCTGGAGTGGGACTGGGTGGTGTTTTGTTCTGCTGTGCATGGGGTCACTATGAGTCAGGCACAAGTCAATGCACCGAACAACAATAATAACGACAACAAGGAACCTTGCAGCTGAACTTCCTCCAGGACAGATTTGTTCATTCTTTGAGAAGTCCATGGTATTTTCAGTACTCTTCACCAGCACCACAATTCAAAGGAACTGACTCTTCTTCGGTCTTCCTTATTTGTTGTCCAGCTATCACATGCATAAGAGGCAATTGAAAATTACCATGACTTGGGTCAGGCACACTTTAATCTTCAAAGTGACTTCATTCCTTAACACATTAAAGAGGTCTCTTGCAGCAGATTTGCCCAGTATGATATGATGTCTGATTTCTTGACTTCTTCTTCCATGGGTGTTGATTGTCGATCCAAGTAAAATGAAATTCCTGACAATTTCAATCATTTCTGCATTTATTGTGATGTTGCTTATTGGTCCTGTTTTGGTTACCTCTAGAGCTCTGGTGGCATAGTGCTGAAGGCATTTTGAGTGCTAACCAGAAGGCTGGTGGTTCAAACCCACCATCCACTCCTTGGAAGGAAGATTGGGCAATCTACTTCCATAAGTGATCCTGCCTTGAAACCCAAGGAGGAGTTGCTATTAGTTGGATCTGACTTGATGGCAATGAGTTTGGCTTTTGGTTGGTTTTTGTAGTTTAGGAGGCTAAAAGTCTGAGTTCAAAGTGCCGGCTCTAGGGACTAGGTGAAAGCTTCTCAACTTTGGGCTTTGGCTCTGCCTCTTGCTCCCAGTCCACTGAAGCTAGAGATGTATCTTAACTCAAGCAGCTGCTGGGTGCTGAGGCTGACAAACTCAGTGTTGACAAATAAGATGGCACAGTAACAAGATTACGCAACAACAAGGAAGGCCATTAGTTCAAGTCCAGAGACAGTCCCAAGATCGGCAGGAAATGTGGCAGGCTGCTGAGTGAAGATTGGCTACATGCAGATTCCAAGTATGCCAAAAAGCTTGGAGACCTTTCTCAATGCTTCTCCTTATCTACTGGAAGCAGCCCACATCCCTAAGGCAGCTACTCAGCTGCTCCAGTAGATCCCACCATGGAGATGGTTACCAGTCTCATCATGGGGAGTAACTACATTCCACTCCCTCACCACTCAAAACCAGGCTCAGCCAAGTGGATATACAACCTTAACTACCACAGGGCCAGTTGTGAAGATTTATGTTTTCTTTATGTTGAGGTGTAATCCTTACTGAAGACTGTAGTCTTAGATCTTCATCAGTAAGTGCATCAAGTCCTCTTCACTTTCAGCAAGCAAGGTTGTGTCATCTGCCTATCACAGGTTGTTAATGAGTCTTTGTCCAATCCTGATGCTGCATTCTTCTTCATATAGTCCAGCTTCTTGGATTATTTGCTCAATATACAGATTGAATAAGTGTGGTGAAAGGATACAACCCTGATGCACACCCTCCCTGATTTTAAACCATGCAATATCCCCTTCTTCTGTTTGAACAACAGCCTCTTGGTCCATGTATAGGTTCCTTATGAGCACAATTAAGTGTTCTGGAATTCCCATTCTTTGCTATGACCCATAATTTGTAATGATCCACACAGTTGAGTGCTTTTGTATAGTCAATAAAACACTGGTATACTTCTTTCTGGTGTTCTTTGCTTTCAGCCAAGATCCTTCTCACATCAGCAATGATATCCCCTATTCCATGTCCTCTTCTGAATTCAGCTTGCTTTTCTGGAAGTTCCCTGTCAATATACTGCTGCAACCATTTTTGAATTATCTTCAGCAAAATTTTACTTGTATGTAATATTAATGATATTGTTTGATAATTTCCACATTCTCTTGGATCACCTTTCTTTGGAATGGGCACAAATATTGATCTTTTCCAGTCGGTTGGCCAGGTAGCTGTCTTCCATATTTCTTGGCATAAATGATAAGCAGTTTTAGCACTGCAACCATTTATTGAAACATCTTAATGGGTAGTCCATTAATTCCTGGAGTTTTTTCTTTTTTTGCCAATTCCTTTGGTGGAGCTTGGACTTCCTTCAGTACCATTGGTTCTTGATCATATGCTACTTCCTGAAATGGTTGAACATTGACCAATTCCTTTTGGTACAGTGACTCTGTGTATTCCTTCCATCTTCTTTTGATGCTTCCTGCATTGTTCAATATTTTGCTCATAGAATCCTTCAATATTGCAATTTGAGGATTAAAATTTTTTTCAGTTCTTTCAGCTTGAGTGATGCTGAGCATGTTCTTTCATTTTGCTTTTCTAATTCCAGGTCTTTTCCCATTTCATTATAATACTGTACTTTGTCTTCTTGACCTGTCCTTTGAAATCTTCTGTTCAGCTCTTTTGTTTCATCATTTCTTCCATTCACTTTAGGTACTCTACATTCTGGAGCAAGTTTCAAAATCTCTTCTGGTACCCAATTTTGTCTTTTTTCCTTTTCTATTTTTTAATAATTTTTTGCTTTCTTCACATATGATTTCCTCATGTATCTCTCAACTTGTCTGGTCTTTGGTCACTGATGTGTAGTGCTAGAAATTTATTCTTCAGATTGTCTCTAAGTTTAGGTGGGATATACTCAATGTCATAATTTGGTTCTCCTGGACACACTTTAACTTTCTTTCGCTTCCACTTAAGCTTGCATATGATGAATGGATGGTCTGTTCTACAATTGACTCCTGGCCTTGTTCTGACTGATGATATTGAGCTTCTCCATAGTCTCTTTCCACAGATGGTAGTCTGTTTGATTTCTGTGTATTCCATCTGCTGAGTTCCATAAGTATAGTCACGATTTATGTTGTTTTAAAAGGTAGTTGCAATGAATAAGATGTTAGTCTTGCAAAAGTCTATCATGTGCTCTCCAGTGTCTTTTCAGTCACCAAGGCCATGTTTTCCAATTGCTGCTGCTGCTGTTTATTTTCAGCTTTCACATTCCAATCACCAGTGATCACAATTACATCTTGATTGCATGTTTGGTCCATTTCAGACTGCTGAAATAGGTAAAAATCTTCAATTTGTTCATTTTTGGCTTTAGTTGGTGCATAAATTTGTATAATAGTAGTATTGACTGGTTGATGTATGAATATTATCCTATCACTGATATGTTATACTTCAGTCCATTTCAAGGTACCAGTCCCTTTCAGCTCACTTATGCATTGTATTTCATTGTTGACAGCTTCCATTTTTCCTAAATTCAAACTTTGTATATTCCATGTTCTGTTTACTAATGGATGTTTGCAGCTGTTTCTTCTCATTTTGAGTCATGCTACTTCAGCAATTGAAGGTCTTGAAAATTTTACTCCATCCACATCATTAAGGTTGACTCTACTTTGAGGAGACAGCCCTTTCTCAATCCTATCAAGTGCCATCCAACTTGAAGGTCTCATCTTCTAGCCTTCTATCAAACATGGTTTTCATGCTATTCATAAGTTTTCAGTGACCAGTTTTTTCAGAAGTGGACCTGCCTGTGACCTTCTCCCTAGTGTGTCTTAATCTGGAAGCTCCACTGAAACCTGTCCATCCTGGGTGATCCTGCTGGTATTTGAAATACCAGGGGGCATAGCTTCTAGCATCACAGTAATGCACAAGTCACCACAGTAGGACAAACTGACGAGTGATGGTCACAGACTGTACTTATAGTTAAATGGCTTATTAAGCAATAGAGTATAATTGGAGATCAGGAGCAACAGGTTAGAATCCAGGATCTAGATCAGGAGGCATGTAGGCAAAGTCTCCTTTCTTCCATGAAGAACAGCTCTATCAATCCTCTTGGTGGTGTAGGTCTCATCTCAGCCACTTGAGGACAGGCACTTCTCACCACCGCCCCCTCCCCTTAGGACAGGCTCATCTTGGCCATCCTGTCTGTCACTACCATCTCTGCAACTGGACCCCATCCAGGCCTGTCCTATGTCAGTGGTGCAGCCTCAGAACTGTGTTACATCTTTTAGTAGGTTCCTTGTCTTCTCTCTCTCTGCTGCTTCTTTCTTCCTTCTGCTGCTTCTTTTCTTGCTTCTTTCTATCTCAAAAACCTCTGTGGTGTTGGCTGCTTAAATCCAAGAAATCCTTGTCAATTTCAAGACATGGTACTCCAATCAGGGGCAAAAACTGACCAATCTCTTCTTGGTAGACCACACACACTTCATTGCATAGGCTAGAACCCACTTTATTTGCATGGTCTATTGATCATTCCTTGCAAAGTGCATAGTCATCACAGGGCAGGCTGCAGCTCAGGACCAGACAGAAAGTATCAAAACCAAGTAGTTTACAGATTACCCAGAAAACGTCAATCAACCTGGAAAAAAGTAACAAACACTCTGGGGTTGAAAACTAGGGCAAAAATTGCTCGTCAGGGTTTAGGAAAAAAGTCTTTCAAGGTATTTTTCCAAAGAACCCAGGTAAAAGGCCACATAAATGAAGTGATTTCACCACACTACACTAGATGTCTTGAAATCTTCAAGTTCTAGTTTCTGTCTGCACAGTTCATCATTTCTCAATGTCTCTGTTTTATCTCACATATTATTATAAGAAGCAAGGATAAACCAGGCTGCACTTTGAAGATTTTGCTTAGAAACCTCCTTAGCTAAATATTCAAGTTCATCACTTACAAGTTCTGCTTTCCATAATACATTTGAACGTAATTCAGCCAAATCTTTTCTACCTTATAGCGAGTATTGCCTTTCCTCTAGTGTCCAGTAACATGTCTATAATCTCCTTTTAAGGTCTCACCAGAAAGACATTTAACATTATATTTCTAGCTGTATTCTTTTCATGATGATAGAAACTTTCTCACTTCTTTCTAAGTCTTCACTAGAATCATCTTTAACATCTATAATTATACCAAAAGTCTATTCAAGGCACTCTAGGCTTTTACTATCAAGCGCCTCAAAACTTTTCCAGCCTCTACCCATTACTAAGTTCCAAGGCAAGTCCACATGCTTTGGGTCTCTGCATCTGCGGCCTAAGGTGGCCCATTTGCCTAGGAAAGTTCTCTGAGGAAGGTGAAGAGACTAGCAAAGCATGAGAAGACTGGGGAATGGACACACAGAACTGGAAGAAGGGCCCTTGCCTTGCTCAGAAATGGTTGATTGCTATACAACTATGAGACCAGAAGAACCAGATGGTGCCCAGCTACCACTGCCATCCACTTGGAAGGGATGTAGGAGATCCTGCTTAGAGAGGGAGAACAATGTGGAACAAAACTCAAACTCATTTGGAGGCAAAAAAAAAAAAAAAAAAAGAACCAAAAAACAGGCCACATAAAGGAACTCATTTGTCTACAGGTCTAAATCCAAGTTTTGCTACCAAAAAAGTTGTGACGTCTTAGGCAAGTGATCAAGAAATGGTTCATGTGGAAATACATGTGCTAAAATGTTCTACCTCCATTTTCCTTTCTGTTTTAGATTGGGTTCTCTAGAGAAACACAAAAACCAACAAAGTGTATATATCAACAAAGTGTGTGTATATATATATATATATATATA
>NW_006921811.1:3591644-3593373 GCF_000298275.1 Orycteropus afer afer | reverse complement strand
TGTTGTTGTTGTTGTTATTTTGCCATCGAGTCGCCCCCGACTCATAGCGACCCCTCCTTGGGTTTCCGAGGCAGTATCACTATGGAAATAGGATTGCCCAACTTTCCTTCCGAGGAGTGGCTGGTGGGTTTGAACCGCCAGCCTTCTGGTTAGCAGTCACACAAACGTATAGAAGCCGGCAAGTTCAAAGTGCCTGGAGGAAACTTTGGGCTGGCGGCAGCCTTAGCTTCCGCAAGCCCAGGGGGCTGAGAAATTCAAGGCTGGCAGGCAGTACACTGGTTGTTGACTCCAACGAAGATGAATCCAAGATCTCAGGGCTGAGCGGTGGGCTGCTCACTCACGGAAGTTTGTAGTCTGCACACCAGGGTTCCAATCCCTCAAAGAATGTGTTTCTTCCCAGGATGTCCCTGGATATCTTGGAAACAGGCTACATCCCTAGGGAAACTCCCCTTAGGCAGACTGGCCCCTCTGAACACAGTCATATGATCCTATCATGGGAACAACCACACAGAACTGGGGTCCAGCCAAGTTGACACACAGCTCCAACTATCACACTTTCCATCTAACATGATTTCATTGTCTTGTTTGAATGAAATTCTGTGACGTGTTTAGGTCAGAGACCATCAGATGTCAATGAATCCATATTCGGGACATATTGAGCACAGCGACAGCATGTATCTGGGACGTGGTGAGCTGCAGGGATGGCACATGTGACACGAGTTAGTATTTTAGAGCTGATGAGGATGGGGTTGGCACAGAGGAAAGGAGACCACATCAGGGATGTGTTGAGCATGGGGACAGGACTCACGCTCTGTTAGCTCTCTGTAGTTTACCAGCTGGTGAAATGTGGGTAAAGGTGACATCTCAGAGCCTCAGTGGCTCCTGTGCACCCCATGGTACTTTGCCGAGGGTTGAACTAGACAAATGTCATGTCAAGACTCAGCGAGCTGGAAAGTGTGAGAACTCACACTCCACTCTTGGCCTGTGATATGGTCTAAGGGTGAATGTCCCTGGTGAATCCCATGGGCTACTCATTTTTTCATTCCAACAAAAGTATATGTTTAACACATGCATCAAGTCCAGCTCCCCTCTATTCCCTCCCAGGAGTGGTGGTGTGTAGGATGCCACCCTTCTGTGGTGAAGATGTTGATGGGGAGACTCGAGCATCCAGGTCCTCCTAGATTTGATGGTAGAAATCATTGAGCTCACAGGGTACCCTGTGCTATTGATGGCCCTGCTCCACTCCTTCATCACCTCCTTCAATCTCAAAGATGCTCAGTTGAGGACTTGTGTCTACTCAGCATCATTACTGCCAGGGCTTGGGTTCCTCAGGAGCCCCTCCACAAGTTGTAATGGGTCCCATATGTTCTTGAAGTCTGCACGGCACATGCAGATTGCCTTAAAGGGTGTTTCCAAATCCCAAGTATTGACCAGAGCCCAGAGATGAAAATTCAACCCGGTGATACCAATTAGTCCATTTAGCCTGATTAAGTTGTACACACAAGACACTTACAAGGTATTTACATAGGAGAAAGAATGGGGTGTAATAAGAGACCTTCAGGCCATCTATAGATCTGCCTCCTTCCAAGGTCCTGCCTTTCTTGTGCATAGAAGAGAGAAAGATGATGTTTTAGTTTGTGATACATATCTTCTAGCACATGGCAAGCCTCTTGCAGATCAGAGAGGTGGTGACTCTTCTCTTTAGTTGTTTTAAGAGCTATTTTAAGAT
>NW_006921811.1:3589018-3590204 GCF_000298275.1 Orycteropus afer afer | reverse complement strand
GGGTCCTCACACAGGAGAGGTTCAGGGGACAAGTGCCAGTTTACTTGTTTCTGTGAAGCAGTGGAGGGTCAAACACAGTGGGCTGGTATTGGTGGTCCACAGATGGGTGAGGGTCCAGTTCTTGAAGATACAGGTGTGTGAGCTCTATAAACCACAAAGGGGGCCACAGGAGAACAGCAGAGTTTTGGCCAGGGGCCCAAGATAGGCTGAGTGTTTGGGGTGAGACTCCTCCACTGAGAACAGAGGCGAGAGGAACAGGAGTGCCAGTGGTATGGGTGCCATGTCTTCTGGTCCATCCTCTCTTTTGAGAACACAGATACTAGCAACTGCCTTTTATACCCACTGGGCCCCTGGGTAGACAGAGGTCACAATGGGGCCCTCTGATGTCAGCGTAACATCTCCCTTCCTAGCCCTCCCCCCTTTCTTTCCCTGCCTGGGTTCCTGACCCTACCCCATGCCAGTCTTTCCCTCTTTCTAGCCCTTGCCTGTGTTCCAGAGGCCCCCAGAGCAAGTGAAACCATTGTGTCTGGAGACTGTACCTGACATACAGGTGGGGGCCATCTTTGGACTCCACTCCCTCCCAAAGCATCACCTTTCACATTATCCTGGGAGTGTGGTCCTGTAGTCTCAGTCCATCTGTAGGACCAGCCCCCTAACTAAAGCCCTTCCCCTAACTGAAGCCCTGCCCCATGCACAGTTCCTCCTGGGGTTTCCACTATGATCATAAACCTGCTGCTGCTCCTTTTTTAACTAGTGGCTCTGGGGCCAGAATCCATGGTCTGAGGACTTGGAACCCCAGGAAGAGTTGGCTGAGTGCAGGAGTTGGTGGGCTACCTGCAACCTGGGGCCATGATGGAAGGAGGTGGGACTGCAAGATCAGGAAGGGGTCTCACACTGAAAGACCAGACAACAGTGATCCAAAGGTTAGGGGAATGGGTGGCCCCTCTGAGGATGTGGACATAGCTGGTTCCTCAGGGGACCTGTCACCCCTGTGCGACTTGCCTGTCCTCCTCTCAGCACCCATCATCAGGGAAGATTTTAGCTTCACTAACTGCCATCAGTGTAGGGGATCTCTACCTCTGTGACACCTATCCCATCTGCACCTGGGCTTTTGCTGCCTCAGCAACGTTGTTGGTACTTTCTCTCACAGCCATGTCTTCTTCCTTCTGCACTAAATACCACCAAG
>NW_006921811.1:3585597-3588393 GCF_000298275.1 Orycteropus afer afer | reverse complement strand
AAATACCACGGCTTGTGTCAGGCGCACCTTGGTCCTCAAGGAGATATCTTTGCTCTTCAGCACTTGAAAGAGGTAGTTTGTGGGGATGTTTAAATGTTTCAAACTAAAAAAAGGCAGAGGTTAGGAATGTGTCATCACTCTTTGCCTTGACCTGGTAGGGTGAATGTGTGATGTTAGGAGCTGTGGCAGCCAAAATGAAACCATGAGGAAAGAGGCCAAAAGAATCCTAGAAAAGCTGTTGCAAAGGCTGGTCCTTGCTGAAAAGACAGACCTTTCAATGTTGGAGCCTCTTGCCTTGGATTTCTTTTAGCTGAGATCTAATCCACCTATGCTCAAGCCACTTGTTACATGAACCAGAAGGTACCCTAGGAGATCCACACATCTCCAGGATAATCTAACCATCCAACAACTTCCCCAGACATCTATTGTGTCCATCAACTTCCTAACTCCCAACATTTGCATATATTCTGTCATGTGTCATCCCCTTGATGTCTTCCAGTGTCCTAACATCTTGCTTACTCCTGAATCAGGGCTAAAGGCATGTGTTGAAGAGAAGGGTACAGCTGATGGTTGACAACATAAGCCAGCCACAGAACATGACCCTTCATGCCAATATATGCACTTATACCAAAAACCAAAACAATACAAAACAAAACGCAAAACAAAATAAAAGCTCAGTGTAGTCTGTGTGGGAACTTGTGAAAATAAGCCAGAGGATGAATCTAGGTCTGATTCAGAAAGGGTGAATGCTGAGGCCCTCCATCCCTGTTGGGGAATGTGCCACACACCAGCAATTCACCTATGGGCTACTTACATGAACTTTTCATGGGACAAGGCAGTGTTATGTGGTTGCTTTGGAAGTAGCTCTCACTCCCTTGATGCACATTATCTCCTTCCTTTTCCATAAGATCAAGGACTCATTTTGCACAGCCAGGCCCCTCTCTGAAAATACCAAGTCTCCTTGGCTCCCATGCAGGCGGTGAAACCATGTGACTAAGAAGGATTGTGTGGGTTCCTGGAGAGGATCTGAAAAGGAGCAGAAGCCCTTTCACTGCCATAACATTTTCCCGCTGAAGTCTGGAATGTGAATGTGATGGCTGGAACCCTGGAGTAGTCATGAACTGTGAGTTGACTTGAGTATGGTAGTCACATGAAGGAGACACAAAAGAAAATGGAGACCAAGCATGAGCAGACCACTTTTACATGTTTAGTTTTTTCTTCTCTTCCATTGTTACTGTTATTGCCTTCTGTCTTAGTTATTTAGTGCTAGTCCTTTATATCTCAGTAAAGATTGTCTTAAGACATACTCTTCACTAACCCTGTGTTTTGATTATCTAGTGCCATTCTAATAGGAATATACCACAAATGGGATGGCTTTAACAAATAGGAATTTGATCTCTTACAGTTTTGAAGGCTTTAAGTCTGAGTTCAAATTGCCAGGCTCTAGGGGTTGGGTGAAAGCCTCTCAGCCTTGGGCTTCAGCTCTGCCTCCTGCTCCTGGCCCACTGAAGGTGGAGGCTTTTCTTCACTCAGACAGCTGCTGGCTGCTGAGGCTGCCAAGCCCAAGGTTGACAAGTGAAAAGGTACAGTCCCAATGGTATCAAACAGCATGGCAGGCCACTAATTCAAGTCCAGATGAAGTCCCAAGATCAGCAGGACATGGCAGGCTGTTGAACAATGACTTGGCTACATGCAGGGTTCAAGTGTGCCAAAATGTTAGAGACCAATCCTAAAGCTTCTCCTTATACATGGGAAGCAGATCCCATCCCTAAAGTAGCTACTCAATTGCTTGCAGGCAGATTCCACCAAGGAGTTGATTCCCATTCTCATCATGGGGAATAACTATTTCCAGCTGCCCAGCCACTCAACCAGGCCCAGCCAAGTTGCCAACAACCTTAGCTACCTACCACACCCTGTTTCCCACCAGTTTTCTGTCAGTTTGTCAAAATGTTGTGACTTGCATCTTGCTGTGAGGCTGGAGGCTGTGCCACCAGTATTTTGAATACCAGCAGGGTCACCCATGGTGGACATGTTTCAGCAGAGCTTCCATACTAAGGCACACTGGAAACAAGGACAGGGCCAATCATATCTGAAGAAATTGACCACTGAAAACCTTACTAATAGCAGTGAAACATTGTCTGATATATTACTGGAAAGCTTTAGGAAGAGTGGTGAAATGTCTGATATAGTGCTAGAAGATGGGTCCCTCAGGTTGTAATGTACTCAAAGTATGACTGGAGAAGAACTACCTCCTCAAAGTAGAGTTGACCTTAATGACGTAGATGGAGTAAAGATTTTGGGATCTTCTTTTGCTGATTCGGCATGACTTAAAACGGGAAGCAGCAGCTGCAAGCATTCATTAATAATCAGAAAATGGAATGTATGAAGTATGAATCTAGGAAAATTGGAAGTGAAATGGAAGACATACAGCTCAATATGCTAGGCATTAGTGAGCTGAAATGGACTGGCATTGTTTTTTTTTAATCAGAAAATCATATGGTATACAATGCTGGTGTGGAAGGCCAAAGAGGCCCCTTGCTGAAACTTGCAGAACTCTAACAAACTTGCAGCCACGATTAAAGCAGACATTAATTATAACGACTAAGTTGTTATTCTTCATTCCTTCTCCTTCCTTTTAAGTAAATAGAATAGCTGACCTCTTCACGGATGCTGATTATTCAGATTGTTTTATTGTTATACATTCTTTTGAGTGTGACCTTATCCATGGCCAATTTTAGCTGATAACTGCAGTTTAAGGGGCAAAATGACCCTGAGAAGAGAAACATAGATTCTGGA
>NW_006921811.1:3550136-3561459 GCF_000298275.1 Orycteropus afer afer | reverse complement strand
GAGAGAAGGGGGGGGGAAAAAAGAAGAGGGTGTAAACTAAGACCTTTTCAGTCATGTAGTGCCAGTCTGGAGAGTTCTTGGGGTTACTGGAAAGCAGAACCTCTTCTTAAGCCCTTGGAATCTGGTAGAGATTGTCTCTTTAGGTTGTCTCTAGGTGCTGGTTACGTGTTGATTTGTTTTGTCTTGGTTTTATGGTTTAATATTTTGAAAAGGTGAAGCTGGTGTGTTTTATCTTATTATTGATTCAGGTGTGTTGGGTCGCTCTGCTGTTTTCTTTGTGATGGTGGAATCACTGTGTGCAGTGTGGATATGGGTTTCTGTTTTTCGTACAGAGAGTTTAGAGTTCGAAGCATGAGATTTTATGGTAATTGGCTGAATATGGTTTCTTCTATTGAATGAGTGAAGTTATTGGTGGAGAAGGTAGGAACAGAAGAAGGAAAGCTTGGTGTTGCTAGGGTCGGTTTCTAGGGCTTTGAGCTGGGTATTATTGATGATGTATTTATTTGCAAGACCACGGCTCAACCTCAGGAAAAATTCCTCTTGTTAGAGGGTCACAAATTTCTGCCAATTTCAGGCACACTCAAAGGCCCTGCCTCTGTGGCCCCACAGAACCAAAGCACAGCTCCAAGGCAAAATTCTGTGCTCAGCTGCAGTTTTTTTGTTCTCTGTGCCCTGTCTGCCCACGGTGCTGACACAATCCAGCCAGACTGCCAATGGTCATCTCTGGAGTTTGTCTGTGATACTGCCCACCTGCCGCGCCAAAGATGTGTGCAATTTCAGGTGTGTTGGACTCGGCAGAATACTTGAGCAGGCTCTTACTTATGACATATTTATTTGCTAGACCACGCCTTAATCTCAGGAACGATTCCTATTATTAGAGGGTCACAAATTTCCGCCAATTTCATGCACACTCAAAGCCCCCGCCTCCATGGATCCACAGCGCCAAAGTGCGGCTCCAGGGCAAAATTCGCGGGATCGCGCTCAACTGCGTTTTTTTTTTTTGCTCTCAGTGCCCCGTCTGCCTGTGGTGCTGATGCAATCCAGCCAGACTGGTAATGGTTGGCTCTGGAGTTTGTCTGCAATACCGCCCACTCCAGCGCCAAAGATGCACACAATTTAACTGTGGTGGAGTCGGGGGAGTACCTGCCAGTGACCTGCGGTCCTGATAACTGTGGCAAAGAAAAGCACGGTGTCTCCCAGTCTGACTCAAGCCTGCTCCGTAATCTGCTGGGAGGGGAGGGAGGTAGCCTTTCTGGTGCACCAGTGAGATCTCCACCTGAGTCTCTGCAATGGTGTCCATGTCTGGCTGCCCCCTCACCTCCCAAATTACCAACAAAATCAGCTGCTGGAGACAGGTGTCTGCCGCTGCCCGCTGGAATATTGTATTGGTCACTGGTAAGCTGCTATAAGTGATCTCGTTCTTGGCTTGGGGATCTCAGGTGGCCACCTCCGCCCAGCAGACAATGACTGCCCCAGAAAAGTTTCCAATGGTCTCTCTTGGGTGCCCATTTGTCTTCTGGAAGTAGCTCTTTCCTAAAAAATCTCCCTGTGCCTTTCCTCCAATTCTGCTCTTCTGTGTTTGGTGCACTCTGATTCAGTGAGCTGTTCAGAGCACCAAAGATCTCAATTCAAACTGTTGTACCTAGTTCTTAAAGTTCTTAGATGCCAGAGGGAAAAATAAATGTGCTGCTCACTGGCGAGACTCCATTTTGAATTTTGCCCTGCCTTCTTGACAGTGGCCACTGTCCCTATCTGTTGGGGCAGGTGTTCATAGAACTCCAGTGTAAGCCAAGTATGAGAAGCACACCACCCCTTGGCTGGTGATCGGCACAGGGGAGGCAAGTGGACAGTTCTAGACCAGGAGTTGGCAAACTGCAGCCTGTGAGCTAAGGATGGACTTTACATCTTTGAAATCTTGTAGAAATACAGCCAGAATGTGCCTTAGATGCAAGGATGGTGAGACTTCATTGTGCTTATGCTGGGCAAGTTGTCAGGAAAGACCGACCACTAGAAACAGATGTCATATTTGATAACATGGAGTGTCTATGAAAACAGGGGAAACCCTCAACAATGTGGATCAACATAAGAGCTGCAGCAGTGGGCTCCTACACACCACCAATCATGAAGATGGGACCGGGCAGCGTTGGGTTCTGCTATAGATAAGGTCGCCATGAGTCAGAGCTGACTGGGTGGCTCTGACTAACAACAGCAACAATAACAATAACAACAAGAACCCCCATCCCCCAACACACACAAAAAACCAAAGAGGAATGTGCTACAGAGACCGCATGTGACAGAAAAGCCTAAAATATTGACCCTCTGGCTGGCTCTTTCCAGGAAATTTTGGCCAACCCATTTTCAAGACAACAAGAGGTAAGAGGACTCTTGGTGTACCAGGCTTGCTTGTGCTTTGCTGACCCCAGCTCAGATGTCAACTGTCTCTCCAAGGATCTGTGAGGCCCGTGAGTGAAAGATAGTATTTATAAACCAAGCTCTGTGGCTATTGCACAACATTCAGGCCCATAAACTCATTGCTGGTGAGTCAATTCTGACTCCTATTGACCATAGATGACAGAGTAGAACTTCCCTATAGGCTTGCCAAGGCTGTAAATCTGTGGGCATAGATTGCCACATCTTTCTCCCACTGAGTAGCTGGTGGATTCAAACTGCCAACTTTTTGGTTAGTGGCTGAGCTCTTTAACCACTTCACTGCCAGGGCTGCTGACAGCAGCCATGAAATTTGGAGCCACATTTAGTCATAAATGTATTAGTCAAGGCAGTGAATGCTGGGCTAAACAGCAGTGAGAAGTAACCCCCATTTCCCTGTGAGAGCAAAAAGAAGCATGGTCCTTATTCCTGCAAAGCTCCATGCAGGTCAGCAGGCTCTCCTCCACCCATTCACTCAGGGATCCAGGCTGTTTCCATCTTGGCTGCTCTGCTCTGTCCACCCATGGCCGACACTGAGATGGCTGTTGAGTCATGCTAGCTGTTCTGTTTTAGGTGGTTCACTCTTGTGAGGAGAGAGGTAAGGAAACAACTCATCACACTCCAGGGGGCTGGTGAACTATACAAATAGTTAATGTGCATGGCTGCCATCCAAAAGGCTGGAAGTTCGAGCCCTCCCCCCAGAAGCACCTCAGAAGAAAGTCCTGGTGATCTATTTCCAAACAATCACCTAGTGACAAGCCTACGGAGCACAGTTCTGCTCTTACGTGGGCCAGCATGAGTCAGAGTGGTACTGGCAGAGGGAGTACACAGAAGGGGCTGGCTGTCAGAGTGCAAACAATGGCTGCCAGTTACTGGTCCTGCGTCACTGATACTTTTGGTGAAGTGGAGGATCAGCAAAAACGAGGGAAACTCTCAGTAAGATGGGTCGACACTTTAGCCACAACAGTCTGGGCTCAAACCTACCAAAGACCATGAAGGTGATGCAGGGCCCGGCAGCATTTCCTTCTGTTTCTACATAAGGTTGCCATGAGTCAAAGTCCACTGGATGGCAGCAGCAACATCTGTGATTATGTGTTAATCATGCTTTCACCTTTCCGTCCTGCCAAGCTGCCCTGTGGACAGAGCATGTTTCTTGCTTGTCTGTGCAGCTGGCCTTAGTCATAAGCATGTGAGCAGAGTTAACACATGCTTTGGCTGGTCAGAGGCTCTCACAGGCATGTTGGTTTGCGCAGTCTTGTCCAGCTTTGGCTGGCACCATGACAAGGGTAAACGCCAGGGAAGTGATGGCATGAGAATGAGATACACGACGAGCACACTCACACTGACCCACATTCTGAGGCAAAGCTGCACCCATGGACAGAAGACTGTTAGTGAGAAACAAATGTTGCTTTACACCACTGGGATTCTGAAGTGCTTGGTTAGGTTGCTGTTGTCATCTGCTACTGAGTCAGCCCTCGATCCATGGCAACGCCATGCCCAACAGAAGGGAAAGCTGCTCGGTCCTGTGTCAGCCCTATGATCAGTTGTGGATTGGACCACTGGGATCCCATATGGTTTCCATTGGCTTATTTTTGGAAGACTATAACCAGGGCTTTCTTTCTAGTCCTTCTTAGTCTGGAAGCTCTGCTGCAACTTGTTCAGCATCTCAAGCCTCTGCTGACAGGTGACAGGTGAGTAGTGGCTGCACACGAGAGACATTGGCCAGGAATTGAACTGAGGGCTCCTGCATGGAAGGCAAGAAGGCCACCACTGAACCCCCTCAGCCTGATATTGGGCTTGTTTCTCATGCAGCATTATTGCAACCAAACAGAGACGCACTGTTTCCTAAGGACAGCTTCTCGATTTTTCATACCATCTCTGCTTGGTAACTATTGGTAGTACCATTTTATGGAAGGGGAAATGGAGACTCAGAGACACTAACTAATCTGTTCAAGACTCCGGAGAAGATAGGTTTGAACTCAGGCAGTCTGACTCCCAAGCCCATCCTCTTTCCACTATTCACGCTATGCTGCCTTGTGAATGTGCTAATTCTCTGGGGTAGTCATTTGGTTAGTTACCATCAAATTGGCTCTAAGGGATGATGACTTTATGTATGTTGTTGTTATTTGCCTTCGAGTCAGACTCGACTCATAGCGACCCCTCCTTGGGTTTCCGAGGCGGTATCACTACGGAAGTAGATTGCCTAACCTTCCTTCCAAGGAGTGGCTGGTGGGTTTGAACCCCCAGCCCTGTGGTTAGCAGTCAAGTGCCTTAGGTACCATGCTACCAGAGCTCCCAGACCTCATGTATAAGAGAATGAAATAGTGCCCATTCCTGTGCCATCTGCATGATCGCCGGTATGTTTGGGTTCGTTGTGCTGACTAGCTCATGGAGGGCTTCCCTCATTTTTGTTGATCCTCTACTTTATCAACAACGATGTCCATTTCTAGTAATTGGTCTTTCATAATGTGTCCAAAGTAAGTGAGCCAAGGTCATGCCATCCTCACTTCTAAGGAACCTTCTGGTTGTATTTCTTTGAATACTGATTTGTTCTTCCTTCTGGCAGTCCACAGTGTATTCAATATTCTTGGCAGACCTCCAGTTCAGACATACTGGTTCTTCTGTCTTCCTTTTTTCACTACGAAACTTTTGCATGCGTATGAGGTAACTGAAAAGACCATGGCTTGAGTCAGGTGTACCATAATCATCAAAGTGACATCTTTGCTTTTGAAAACTTTAAAGAGGATTTTCTGCCACAGAGTTGCCCAGTGTGTCATGTCATTTGGTTTCTTGACTGCTGCTTTCATGAACATTGACTGTCTATCCAAGTAGAATGTAATCACTGACAACTTCAGTGAACCTTCTGGAAATGTCTGCTTCCTGCCTCCTGTGTTCCTGAGCTGGGGAGAGGAAGGATCAGGGACTGACCTGGGTTTGAAGAGGAGGTCTCCAGGTAGCCATCCATAGACTTGGGCTTGAGTTGGCTTTTCTGGCCACATGGATGGAACACAGACAGACCATCCCCACTTCTCTGCCTGGGCTCCATTGCGTTAAGCCAAGAACATTGAAGGGCACAGTAGCTGGGGAACTCAGGGTATACTTGTAGCCAAGGAACCAAGCTTTCCTTGGTGTAACACAGAGATGAGTCCTGTGAAGCCGGTGGTAGTAACAGCAGCAGCAAAATCCAGCTGTTTTCCTTGTGATCCTTACCAGTTGTCTCAGTGAAGGACATCCAATTTAAAATACATCTTCAGAAAAAGGAGGGTCAGTGAATTCAAATAGAAGATGTGCTAAATAAATTAGGAAAATCCCCTCTTTGCTAACACATTCAGAGAAAAGTCATCGTAGGACAATTTTGCTGGAGTCAAGTAAAAGGATCATTTCCTTGTAAGCATCCCCCAAGATTAAGGTTCTGGTTGGAAGAAAATACAAGGAGGAGTTTATCGGCTGCTAGTTGCTGCTGTTAGGTGCCATTGAGTTGGTTCCCACTCATAGCAACACGACCCTGTCCTGTGTCAGCCTCATAATCATTGCAATGCATGAGTCCATTGTTGGAGCCACTGAGTCAGTCCTTCCCGTTGAGGGTCTTCCTCTTTTTCATTGACTTTCTACTTTACCAAGCAGGATGATCTTCTCCAGGGACTGGTCCCTCCTGATACCTTGCCCAAATTAAAAGAGACAGAGCCTGGCCATCCTCACGTCTAAGGAGCCTTCTGGCTGTACTTCTTTCAAGACAGATTTGTTTGTTCTTCTAGAAATCCATTGTGTTGTTGTTGTTACATGCCATTGAGTTGGACCCGACACATAGCAACCCCTCCTTGAGTTTCTGAGGTGGTATCCCTACAGAAGTAGATTGCCCAACCTTCCTTCTGAGGAGTGGCTGGTGGGTTTGTACTGCCAGCATTCTGGTTAGCAGTCAAATGCCTTAGGCACTACGCTACCAGAGCTCCTTAAATCCATAGTATAGTTAACATTCTTTGCCAATACCATACTTCAAATGCATCAAGTCTAATTTAGTCTTCCTTATCTGTCCAGTTTTCACCTACAAATAAGGCTGTTGAAAAGACCAAGGCTTGGGTGTCAGGCACCCCTTAGTCCTCAAAGTAACATCTTTGTTCTTTAACATTTTAAAGAGGTCTTATGCAACAAATTTTCCCAATGCAATATGTCATTTGATTTCTTGACTGCTGTTTCCATGGGCATTGATTATGGATTCAAGTAAAATGAAATCCTTGACAACTTCATTCTTTTCTCCATTTATCTTAATGTTGTTTATTGGTCCAATTGTGAGGATTTTTGTTTTCTTTATGTTGAGGTGTAATCCATACTGAAGATTGCAGTCTTTGATCTTCATCAGTAAGTGCTTCAAGTCATCTTTGCTTTCAGCAAGCAAGGTTGTGTCGTTTGCATACCGCAGATTGTTAATGAGTCTTCCTCCACAACTGAGGCCATATTCTTCTTCATATAGTCCAGCTTCTCACATTATTTGCTCAACATACAGATTGAATAAGTACAATCCTGACACATACTTTTTTTTATTTTAAACCATGCAGTATCTCCTTGTTCTATTTGAACAACTGCCTCTTGGTCTGTGTACAGTTTCTCCATGAGCACAATTAAATGTTCTGGAATTCCCATTCTTCACAATGTTATCTATAATTTGTTATTATCCACACAGTCAACTGCATTTATATAGTCAGTAAAACACAGATAAACGTCTTTCTGTTATTCCTTGCTCTCAGCCAACATCCATCTGATATCAGCAATGATCACCCTTGTTCCACAACCTCTTCTGAATCTGGCTTGTATTTTTGGCAGTTCTCCATTGATGTACTGCTGCAGTCGTTTTTGAATTATCTTCAGCAAAATTTGACTTGCATGTGATGATTTCCATGTTTTGTTGGATCACCTTTCTTGGGAATTGGCACAAATATGGATCTCTTCTACTCATTTGGGGAGGTAGCTATCCTCTAAATTTCTTGGCAAATTTCATGCCTCCAGTGCTGCATTGGTTTGTCAAAACATCTCAGTTGGAATTCTGCCAATTCCTGAAGCTTTTTTTTTTTTCCCAATGCCTTCAGTGCAGCTTGGACTTCATCCTTCAGCACCATCATTTCTTGATCATATGTTATCTCCTGAAATGGTTGCATGTTGACCTATTCTTTTTGGTGCAGTGACTTTGTGTATTCCTTCCTTATTCTTTTGATGCCTCCTGCGTCATTTAATATTTTGCCTACGAGATCCTTCAATACTACTACTCGAGGCTGGAATTCTATCTTCAGTTCTTTCAGCCTGAGAAATGCCAAGCGTGTGTTTCCCTTTTGGTTTTCTAAATCCAGGTCTTTCCACATTTCATTATAATACTTTCCTTTGTCTTCTCAAGCTGCCCTTTGAAGTACTCTGTTCAGCTCTTTTAC
Source organism: Orycteropus afer afer (assembly GCF_000298275.1). Classification (NCBI taxonomy): domain Eukaryota; kingdom Metazoa; phylum Chordata; class Mammalia; order Tubulidentata; family Orycteropodidae; genus Orycteropus; species Orycteropus afer. The sequence goes on along the minus strand of NW_006921811.1, from coordinate 3,553,615 downwards.
TTCATCATCTCTTCCATTCACTTTAGCTACCTTCTGTTCAAAAGCAAGTTTCAGAATTTCTTCTGACATTCATTTTGGTCTTTTCTTTCTTTCTTGTCTTTTTAAGGACCTTCTGCTTTCTTTATGTATGATGTTCTTGATGTCATCCCACAACTGGTCTGGACTTTGGTTATTAACGTTCAATGTGTTAGATGTATTCTTTATACCAAAGAAACCACTGCTATTGAGTCATTTTCCAACTCACAGCGACCCCTCCTTGGGTTTCTGAAGCAGTGTCTCTACAGAAGTAGATTGCCCAGTCTTCCTTCCGAGGAGTGGTTGAATGGGTTTGAATCATCAGCCTTCTGGTTAGTAGCTAAATGCCTTAGAAACTACACCACCAGATTATCTAAATTCAGGTAGGATGTACTCAAGGTCTTAGGAATGGTGGGTCACCTGCTTACATGGTTAGAATTCCTGCTGATAAGGCTGAGATCTAAAGTTAACTTGAAGAGACTTCCCACTTTTCAGTTATTCTAACTCTGCCCAGATCTTCTGAAAAATGAATGAAAAGAGCTAGGTAAGAGGCACCATCACCACTTACACAAAACCATCATCACTACCAGGCAAGCAGCTCGAGAGATCCTCCCTGAGGAAGACAAGAGGGACAGGGAAACCTGACTGTGTATTATTACCTTCTGTGTGGAAGGTCTTACTGATGTAGAGAAAACTCTCCTTCTCCACAAATGGTGAGAAACACACTCTTGTGGATAACAGAGGTGTCCCCATGCTTTCAGTTCTGAAATATGTATCCTTTCAACACAGCATGTTTCTTGCCTCTGAACCTTAACACATGATGTTCCTTCATGCTGGAAGATGGGTGAATTCCCTTGGGCGCCCTCTCTTCTGTGCATCCCTTCCTCAGCCCCAAACAGGAAGTGCACGCCCTGCTTTTCACATCCCCATTGTACCCTGTATGCTCTTTACTCTACTTAGGGTTTTGCCAGTTGCAGGGGCAACTGAAACTCATCTCAGACATATTGGAGCAAATGTGCAATTTATTGGCATTTGTAACCGCAAAGACCAGGGCATGGCTTTGCAGGGGTGTCCCAAGAGGTTCTGTTTCCCTTACCTCTCCCCTCTTTCTTCTTTATTTCCTCCGTTTTTTTTCTTCCTCCTCTCGCTCCCACCCCTCCCCTTCCTCCTGCACTAATCCTTCATCCCCTTCTCCTCCTCCTCCTCTTCTCCTTCTTGTTCATCCTTCTCCTTCTTGTCCTTTTTCCTCTCCCCCCCACCTTGTTCTGCTTATGATTATTCTCTTTCTCTCTCCCTGTCTCTTTTTTTCTGTGTGTAACTCATTCTCTTCAGCCACAGACAGAGAAAATGGCTCCTGGCAAACCCCTTAGCATCCCCGCCCAGCCACTGCTGCAGGAAGAGACCCAGCTTTGCTCCACAATCTTGGAAAGAATTCCACCTACCTTGTGTGGCCATGTGACCATGCCTCAGTCAACTGTCAACCCAAACTAAACAAAAGAAAACAAAAAACCCACTGCTGTCAAGGTGATTCCGATGCATAGCCACCCTGTAAAACAGATTGGACCTGCCCCATAGGGCTTCTAAGGCTGTAAATCTTTACAGAAGCAGACTGCCTTATCTTGTCCTATAGAGTAGCTGGTGGTTTCAAACCATCAACCTTTTGGTTAGCAGCTAAATGCCTTAATGACTGCACCATTGTTGTTGTTGTTAGGTGCCATTGTGTCAACTCTGACTCATAGCAACCTTATATACAACAGAAGGAAACACTGTCCTGTTCGGCACCAGCCTCACTATCCTTGCCATACCTGAGCCCTTCGTTGTATCCACTGTCCCAACCCATCCTGTTGAGGGCCTTCCTGTTTTTCGCTGACCCTCCACCTTACCAAACATGACCTCCTTCTCCAGAGAATGGTCTCTTCTGGCCATTCTTGCTTCCAAGGAGCATTCTGGCTGCACTTCTTCCAGGACAGATTTGTTAGTTCTTCTGGCAGTCCATGGTACTTTCAGTATTCTTTGCCAACACCACATCTGAAAAGCATCAACTCTTCTTCAGTCTTCCATGTTCATTGTCCAGCTTTCACATGCATATGAAGTGATTGAAACACCATGGCTTGGGTTAGGTGTACATTAGTCTTCAAAGACATCTTTTTCCTCAGCACTGGAAAGCAGTCTTTTGCAGCAGATTTGCCCAGTTCAATGCTTGTCTGATTTCTTAACTGCTGCTTCCATTGGTGTTGATGGTGGAACCAAGTAATATGAAATCTTCGCCAACTTCAATCTTCTCTCCATTTACCATGATGCTGCTTATTGGTCTAATTGTGGGGATTTTCATTTTCTTTATGTTGAGATGCAATCCATACTGTAGATTGTAGTCTTTGATCTTCTTCAGTAAGTGCTTCAAGTCATCCTCACTTTCGACAAACGAGGTGGTGTCTTCTGCATATCACAGTTATGGTCTTCCTCCAGTCCTGATGCAACGTTCTTCTTCATAGAGTCCAGCTTCTCAGATTATTTGCTCAGAATACATATTGAGTAAGTATGGGAAAAGATACAACCCTGACCCACTCTCTTCTTGATTTTAAACCATGCAGTATCCCCTTGTTCTGTTTGAGTGACAGCCCCCTTGTCTACCTACAGGTCCCTCATGAACACAATTAAGTGTTGTGAAATTCCCATTCTTCTCAATGTTATCCATACTTTGTAATGATCCACATAATCAAATGCTTATGCATAGTCAATAAAACACAAGTAAACATCTTTCTGATATTCTTTGTTTTCAGCCAAGATCCATCTGACATCAGCAATGGTATCCCTCATTCCACATCCTCTTCTGAATCCAGCTTGCATTTCTGGAAATTCTCTGTCAATATACTGCTGCAGCTGTTTTTGAATTATCTTCAGTGAGGTTTTACTTGCATGTGATATTAATGATATTGCTCAATAATTTCTACATTCTGTGGGATCACCTTTCTTTGGAATGGATCTCTTTCAGTCAATTGGCCAGGTACTTGTCTTCCAAATTTCTTGACATGGACTAGTGAGTGCTTCCAGCATGGTATCCTTTTGCTGAAAAATCTCAGGAAGTATTCTGTCAATTCCTGGAGTCTTGTTTTTCACCAGTTCCTTCAGTGCTGTTTCAAATTTTTCCTTCAGTACCATCATACACCACTTCCTAAAATGGATGAAAATCAAGAAGTTCGTTTTGGTACAGAGACTCTGTGTCTTCCTTTGTCCTTCTTTTGATGTTTCCTGCATCATTCAATATTTTGCCCATAAAATCTTTCAGTATTGCAACTCGAGGCTTGAATTTTTTCTTCAGTTCTTTCAGTTTGAGAAATGCTGAGCATGTTCTTCCCTTTTGGTTTTCTTTTTTAGTTTAGTTTTTTTAATTGTGATTTGGGTGAAGATATACTGAGCAAATTCACTTTCCATACAGCAGTTCACATATACTTTGTCTCATGTCA
>NW_006921811.1:3542094-3546486 GCF_000298275.1 Orycteropus afer afer | reverse complement strand
TGCTGAAAACTAGGATCTGGTAGGGGAAGACTAAGAATAATAATAAAGAGGATAAAAGTATTAATAATATTAGTTGGTTTGAAACAGACAAATACAAGCAAACTAATCACCAGGAAAAGAAAGCTAAAAAAAAAGAAAAAAGAAAAAAGAAAAAATTGGTGGAGGACCGGGTAGGGCACACAGGCTCCATCTGAGCACAGACTGTGATGGAATTCCTGTGGGCCCAGAAGGTAGGTGGGAGTGGGGATGGCCACACCTCTGTTCACCAAGTGGGTGTACGGTGTAGTAACAAGAAGAATGTCATACCTTTTCAGTCTTGCAGGCCCCGAGTGTTCTTGAGGTTGCTGGAAAGCAGAACGTGTTCTTAAGCCCCAGAAATCTGCAAGAACGCTGTCTCTTTAAATATCCAAAATAGTCAAGCCGCTTTTTAAACCTTCAAAATGGCAGCGGTCTCCAGACTGGGAAAAGTCCACAGCTCAGTCCACCTTTCTCTTCACCTTCTCTGTTTGTTCCCCAGCCACCTTGCACAGTCCTCCGTGCAGTCCCTGGCTAGCAGGGTGACTTTTAGGTTAATTCTTAGGTCCTACCACCACTCGGGAATGTCCAAGCTATCTGTTCCATCAGGGTCGCTCAGGTCGCTGCCAGACCATAGCTCCGTATGTCTCCTTTTTTGGTATTTTCACACAAATTCTTCTGCTAGTTGGGGTTTAGTTCACTTCTGTATCCTTCCCTTCAAGACTCAGTGGTCAAAGATTATCTTTTGTGTCTGTGTTAATTGGTTTCCCTTTTCTTTGTTGAAGAGGGTCTGTGTAGTCTTTCTGCCTAGTCTGCCATCTTGTGGGAACCTCCCCCTTTTGGTTTTCTAAATCCAAGTCTCTGCACATTTCATTATAATAATTCACTTTGTCTTCTTGAGTAGCTCTTTTATCTTATCATTCTTTCCATATACTTTAGCTACTTTCTGCCCAAGGGCAAGTTTCAGAGTCTCTTCCACATCCATTTTGGTCTTTTCTTCATTTCCTGCCCTTCTAATGACCTTTTGCTTTCTTCATGGGTGATGTTCTTGATGTCATTCTACCATTCATCTGGTTTTTGGTCATTGGTGTTCAATACATCAAATCTTTAGATGGTCTCCAAATTCAGGAAGGATGTAATCAAAGTCACATTTTGGCTCTCATGGGCTTGTTTTAATTGTCTTCAGCTTCAACTTGAAGTTGCATATGAGTAGTTGATGGTCTGTTCCACAGTCAACTCTTGGCCTTGTTTTGGCTGAAGATATTGAGCTTCTCCATTGTTTCTTTCCACAAATGTAGTGGATCTAATTTCTGTGTGTTCCATCTGGTGAAGTCCACATATATAGCTACCCTTTATGTTGTTGAAAAAAAGGTATTTGCAATGAATATGTTATTGGTCTTGCAAAATTCTATCATGAGATCTCCAGTGTCATTTCTATCATCAAGGCCAAATTTTCCAGCTACTGGTGATTTTTCTTTGTTTTCAACTTTTGCATTCCAATCACAAGTAATAACCAACACATCTTGATTTCATGTTTGGTCAATTTCAGACTTCAAAAGTTGGTAAAAATCTTCAATTTCTTATCTTTGGCTTTGGTGTTTGGTGCATAAGTTTGAACAATAGTAGCATTAACTATGATTACTACTACTAGTAGTATTAACTCCACCACTGGTCTGTCAGTTTGTGGTACTGTGGTGGCTTGGGTGTTGCTGTGAAGCTAAAGGCTATGCCAGCAGTATTTCAAATACCAGCAGGGACACTCATGGTGGACAGGTTTCAGTGGGGCTTCCAGACTAAGACAGACTTGGAAGAAGGAAGAGGCCATCCACTTCTCAAAATATTGGTCAGTGAAAACTTTATGAATCACAGTGAAAAGCTGTCTGATATATTACTGGAAAACTTTATAGATAGCCTTGAAACATTGTCCAACATAGTGCCAGAAGATAGCCCCTCAGGTCAGAAGGCACTCAAAACACAACTGGGGAAGAGCTTTCTCATCAGAGTAAAGTGAACCTTAATGATATAGATGGAGTAAAACTTTCAGGACTTCCAGTTACTGGTGCGGCATGACAAAAAATGAAAGAAAGAGCTGCAAACATCCATTAATAATTGGAACATGGAATGTATGAAGTATGAATCTAGGAAAATTGGAAGTGGTCAAAAATGAAATGGAATGCATAACGATTGATACCTAGACATTAGAGAGCTGAAATGGACTGATTTTGGCCATTTTGAATCAGATAATCATGTGATTTATTATGGTGGGAATGACAAATAGAAGAGGAATGGTGTGGCATTCATCATCATAAAGAATGTTTGAAGATCTATCCTGAAGTATAATGTTGTCAATGACAGGAAAATATCCATATACCTACAAGGAAGACCAGTCAATACTACTATTTTTCAAATTTACACATCAACTGCTTATTTGCTAGTTCAAGTTGAAGCTGAAGACAATTAAAACAAGTCCACAAGAGCCAAAATACAATCTTGATTATATTCTTCCTGAATTTAGAGACCATCTAAAGAATAGTTTTGATGCATTGAACACTAATGACCAAAAACCAGAGGAATTGTGGGATGACATCAAGAACATCATACATTAAGAAAGCAAAAGATCATTAAAAAGACAGGAAAGGAAGAAAAGACTGAAATGGATATCAGAAGAGACTTTGAAACATGCTCTTCAATGGAGAGTAGCTAAAGCAAATGGAAGAATCAACAAGACAAAAGAGCTGAATGGAAGATTTCAAAGAACAGCTGGAGAAGACAAAGTCAATTATTATAATGAAATGTGCAGAGACTTGGATTTAGAAAACCAAAAGGGAAGAACATGCTTGGCATTTCTCAAACTGAAAGAACTGAAGAAAAAATTCAAGCCTTGAGTTGCAATACTGAAATATTCTATGGGCAAAATATTGAATGATGCAGGAAACATCAAAAGAAGGACAAAGGAAGACACAGAGTCTCTGCACCAAAAAGAATTGGTTGATGTTCATCCATTTTAGGAAGTGGTGTATGATCAAGAACCAATGGTATTGAGGGAAGAAGTTGAAACTGCACTGAAGGAACTGGTGAAAAACAAGGCTCCAGGAATTGATGGAATATTCCCTGAGATTTTTCAACAAAAGGACACCATACTGGAGGCACTCACTAGTCCATGTCAAGAAATTTGGAAGACAGGTACCTGGCCAATTGACTGGAAGAGATCCATTCCAAAGAAAGGTGATCCCACAGAATGTAGAAATTATTGAACAATATCATTAATACCACATGCAAGTAAAACCTCACTGAAGATAATTCAAAAACAGTTGCAGCAGTATATTGACAGAGAATTTCCGGAAATGCAAGCTGGATTCAGAAGAGGATGTGGAATGAGGGATACCATTGCTGATGTCAGATGGATCTTGGCTGAAAGCAAAGAATATCAGAAAGATGTTTACTTGTGTTTTATTGACTATGCAAAAGCATTTGATTATATGGATAGTTACAAAGTATGGATAACATTGAGAAGAATGGGAATTTCAGAACTCTTAACTGTGTTCATGAGGAACCTGTAAGTAGGCCCGGGGGCTGTCGTTAGAACAGAACAAGGAGATATTGCACGGTTTACATTCAAGAAAGGAGTGCATTAGGGTTGTATCCTTTCACTATACTTATTCAATCTGTATGCTGAACAAATAATCCTAGAAGTTGGACTATATGAAGAAGAAAGTGGGATCAGGTTTGGAGGAAGAATCATTAACAACCTGCAGAAGACACAATCATTTTTGTTGACAGTGAGGATGACTTGAAGCACTTACTAATGAAGATTAAAGACTACAGTCTGCAGTATGGATTAACTTCAACAAAAAGAAAACAAAAATCCTCACAACTGAACCAATAAACAGCATCATGATAAATGGAGAAAAGATTGAAGTTGTCAAAGGTTTCATATTACTTGGTTCCACAATCAACACCAATTCAAGCAGCAGTCAGGACATCAGATGATATATTGGACTGGGCAAATCTGCTGCAAAGTTGTTGTTGTTGTTAGGTGCTGTCAAGTTGTTTCGACTCCTAGTGACCCCATGCACAGCAGAATGAAATACCACTTGATTCCGCGCCAGCTCTATGATCCTAGCTATACTTGAGCACATTGTTGCAGCCACCGTGTCAATCCATCTCGTTGAAGGCCTTCCCCTCTTATGTCGACCCTCCACTTTACCAAGCACGACATCCTTCTCCAGGGAATGGTCCCTTCTTACAACATGACCAAGTAGGTGAGACAAAGTCCGGCCAGTCTCACTTCCAAGGAGCATTTCGGGTGCACTTCCTCCAGGACAGATCTGTTAGTTCTTTTAGCAGTCCACGGTACTTTCAGCATTCTTCGCCAGC
>NW_006921811.1:3539927-3541138 GCF_000298275.1 Orycteropus afer afer | reverse complement strand
TTGGCTTTGTCTTCTCAAGCTGCTCTTTGAAATCTTCGGTTCAATTCTTCTATCTTTTCATTTCCTCCATTTGCTTTAGCTACTCTCCTTTCAAGGGCAAGTTTCAGGGTCTCTTCTGTCATCTGGTTTGGTCTTCTTTTGTTGTCTCTTTAGTGATCTCTTGCTTTCTTCATGGATGATGCTCTTGATGTCATCCCACAATTCTTCTGGTTTTCTGTCACTGATGTTCAATGCATCAAATCTATTCTTTAGATGGTCTCTAAATTCAGGAGGGATATATTCAGGATCATAGTTTGGCTCTCATGGATTTGTTTTAATTGTCTTTAACTTCAAGTTGAACTTGCATATGAACAGTTGATGGTCTGTTCCACAGTCAGCTCCTGGCCTGCTTTTGACTGAAGATATTGAGTTTTTCCATTGCCTCTTGCCACAGATGTAGTCCATCTGATTCCTGTGTGTTCCATCTGGTGATGTCCACGTGTACAACTGCCATTTGTGTTGTTGAGACACTCACTTGGTTATGCCAAGAGATTTGGAAGACAGCTACCTGGCCAACTGACTGGAAGAGATTCATATTTGTACCCATTCCAAAGAAAGGTGATCCCACAGAATGTGTAAATTTTGAAACAATACCATTAATATCACATGCAAGTAAAATCTTACTGAAAATAATTCAAAAATGGTTGCAGCAGTATATTGAGAGAGAACTTCCAGAAATGTAAGCTGGATTCAGAAGGCAAAGTAGAATGAGGGATATCATTGCTTATGTCAGATGGATTTTGAATACAAGAATAGATGTTTACTTGTGTTTTATTGACTGTGCAAAAGCATTTGATTGTGTGGATCATAATAGATTATGGGTAACATTAAAAAGAATGAGAATTCCAGAACACTTAATTGTACTCATGAGGAACCTGCACACAGACCAAGAGGCTGTTGTTAGAACAGAACAAGGGGACACTGCATTGTTTAAAATCAAGAAGGGATTGTGTCAGGGTTGTATCCTTTCACCATACTTATTCAATCTTTATGCTGAGCAAATAATCCGAGAAGCTGAACGGTATGAAGAAGAACGTGGCATCAGGATTGGAGGAAGAATCATTAACAACCTGTGATACACTGATGACACAACTTTGCTTGCTGAAAGTGAGGATGACTTGAAGCACTTACTGATGAAGATTGAAGACTACACTCTGCAGTATGGATTATAC
>NW_006921811.1:3529204-3539482 GCF_000298275.1 Orycteropus afer afer | reverse complement strand
AAATATTGAAGAGCAAAGATGTCTCCTTGAGGACTAAGGTGCACCTGACACAAGTCATGATATTTTCAATCACCTCATACGCATGTGAGAGCTGGACAGTGAATAAGGAAGACTGAAGAAGAATTGATGCTTTTGAGTTGTGGTGCTGATGAAGAATGGTGAAAGTACCGTGGCCTGCTAAAAGAACTAACATATCTGTTCTGGAGGAAGTGCAGCCAGAATGCTCCTTGGATGGGATACTGGTCAGACTTTGTCTCATCTACTTTGGTCATGTTTTCAGAAGGGACCATTCCCTGGAGAAGGATGTCATGCTTGGTAAGGTGGAGGAGGGTCAAAGAAAGAAGAAAAGGCCCTCAATGAGATAGATTGACATGGTGGCTGTGGCAATGGGCTCAAGTACAGCAGGGATCACAGAGCTGGTGCAGGACCAGGCAGTGTTTCGTTCTGCTGTGCATAGGGTTGCTATGAGTAGGAGACAACTCAAGGGCACCTAACAACAACATCCACTCCCTGCCTATCATCCCTTTCCTTCTCTCTGCCTTCTCCTTTGCCTACTTACCTGATTTCAACTTCAAAAGACCCTTCCCCAGGAAGCATTTCCTGACCATCTTGTCCTGTTCAAACCCATCCATTATACACTTTCACAGTGCTGTGCACTTTGCCATCATGGCCATCATCACAGTGCTAATTGGACATTTCTTTGGATAATTCTTATTAAAGTTGAGGGAAGGGACAATAGGTTTTTTTTTTTTTTTTTCCCCACACACCACTGTGTCCCCTAGAATAACATCTGGGACATGGGAGATGCTCAGCAACTATTTGCTGAATAAAAGAATGAAGAGCTGCAATTCCAGTTCCCTGTCTCCAAACCCAAGTGATTTTCTGATACCATGAGTGGATGTTCTCTAGGGCCAGGTAGGATAAAGGTCACTCCAGGTTGAGGAATTAGCCTATGACTCATTTGGGGAATTATAACTAGTTTTGTTTTTTTTGGGAGTGGTGGTGATTTGAGTCTGGGTTGTATTGGTGGGAGGGAAGAGAGGTAGGAGGAGTGGAAAAGGCAGGATGGTTGGAATCACTTGGAGCTATTGAACTTTTCAGCTAGGTGGGCATGTGTGTGTGTGACATAATCATAATTGCATTTAAGCAGTCTTGCCCTGCCTGTCAGTGAGTGCAGAGTGCATAGAACAAGGCAGGACCTAGAGGTAAGGCATTCTGGTGGTGGAGTGGTTTAGGCATTTGGCTGCTAACCCACTAGCTACTCTGTGGAGGAAAGATGAGGTCGTCTCCTTCTGTAAAGACTTACAGCCTTGGAAACCTGATGGGTGTTGCTATGAGTTGGAATCAACTGGATGGCAGTGAGTTTGATTTCTGAGTTACCATCAGTTGGCTCCGACTCAAAACAGAACAAAACTGCCTGGTCCTGAACCATCCTGACAATTATTTGTATGTTGGGGTCCATTTCTGCAGCGACTGTGTTAATCCCTCTCTTGGAGGATTGTCCTCACTTCCATTGGCCCTAAAAATTACCAAGCATGATGTTCTTTCCTAGCAACCCATTTTTCCTGATGGCATGTCCTAAGTAAATGAGCCCAAGTGTAACGAGAGTCACTTCTAAGGAGTGTTCTGGTTGTAATTTTTCAAAGACTGGAGGCTAGAATAGTATCATGTACAGGTTAGATATGACATGGCCCTGGACAGGGACAATGCCAGTGATGGAGAGGAAAAAGTGGAAAGATTTGGTTCAACTCCCAGGAGATGGGGAGAAAAGAGGAGGCAAGTACATCCCTCCAGTTTAGGCAAGTGGTCTTGCCCCTCCAGAGGCAGAAAGCACTGAAGGTGCAAGGGGCTGTGTTCAAGGTTGAGCAGGCCGAGACTGAGATGCTGGGGCACTTGTAGATGTTGGTCAGGGTGCAAGTGGGTGGAGAGAACTAGGGACGGGATGAGAAGAGAAACCCGGTTTAGGGACCTCACGGCACCCAGGGTGTGGTTCAGCTGGTCTCTGCTGGAACCATGCCCCCCCATACTTTTTCTCTCCCCTGTTGTCTTCAGCTGAGCTTAAACCCCACCTGAGATGTGAACATTCACAAAGGAAACCTGTGGGTCTGGGAGGGGCAGGAAAATTGCAGGAACACTCTCCACCTCTCCCAGTATTTCCCACCATTATCCTTTTGCATTTTGCATTTGAGCCACCACGTAAACCTCAGTTTCCTCTTGTTAAACACTGGGATATGAATCTATCCCTCTTGTGGTCAGCATGGAGGAGGTGCCAACTGGCTGAGGTCCCCTTCTTACCCTCTGGGTTTGTCCAAAATTATCCCCTAAGTATTTCCCAGGGATTGGGGGTACTGGTGGGGAAGGGGACAGGCTCCCAAGGAGTCAGGCTCAGCCCATCTCAGGATGGGTGCTGAAAACTAGGACTGTGGGCTGGGAGTGGGGAGATTCTGCCACCGGGACACACCACCCACTAAGCCCCTACTGTATGCGCCACACAGCACCGCAGGCTCTTCCTAGATGGACTCACTGAATGGTACATTAGGCAGAGGAGTAGTCTGGTAACCATTTCTGCATGTTTTAAGTGAGGAATCCAAGGACAGGTGAAGTTCATGAGGGCGCTAAAAGTCATATGGCAAGTAATAACGTCCGGATAGGAATTCAGGTCTCTGAGGAACCCAAGGCCGCCTTCTCAGTCGAGAAGTGCTCATTCTCAGTCGAGAAGGCAGTCTTCCCCCCCAACTCTGCTCTCTTGGCCCTTCTCCAAACGTGGCCAGGATACCAGGTTTGGACAGGGCGCTCCTTTGTCTTCCTGGGTTGGATTCTCCCAGGTACAGAGAGAGGGTGTGACACGGGGGAGCCTTTCGGACCCGCGGGCTTCTCCCAGGCTGTGGCGGACCGGGTGCGCTACAGAGGACGAGAGGACGAAAGGGGCGAGCGCGCGGAGCACAGGGAGCGCGGAGGCACCAGGCGGGCGCGCGAGCCCGGGCACAGCGAGGGACCACGGCGGCAGCGCGTCGCGCTCGCGGGGCTCTGGCGGCTTGGTCCCCGCCCCTTCGGTGGTGGCGCGCTCTCTTTCTCCTGCTCCGGACCAGACACAGCCACCAACGCCGCCCATTCGGTGGCTCCGGGGCCAGCTGGCGGGCACTGGCCGCTCGCTGCCCCGCTCCAGGACTCTAGGGGCGCCTCTAGGACCGCGCCCACAGACCGGGAGGCGAAAAAGGAGGAGGCGAGTGTCCCCACGAGCTCCGGGGCCGCGGCGCAGCGCAGGGTGAGCGCTCCCCGAGGCTCGGTGGTCCCTTCCCCGCGGGTCCCTGAGCGCCCGCGCGGTGTCCGATGGGGCCACCCAGGGGGCTCAGGGCTGAAGTTGGGACCACGCGCAGCCAGCTCCTGCCGCCCAGCCAGACATGCTGCCGCCGGGACGCAACCGCAGCGCGGGGCCGGCACGATTAGGCCGGCAGCCTCGGCTAGCGCAGGGGGGCGCAGTAGGGGGCTCGGCGGGGGTGGCGCGGTTGGGGCCAGCGCAGGTGGTCACCGGCGGCCTCCTGACCCTGCTCATCCTCTGGACTCTTCTGGGCAACCTGCTGGTGTGTGCAGCCATCGTGCGCAGCCGCCACCTACGTGCCAAGATGACCAACGTCTTCATTGTGTCCCTGGCTGTGTCTGACCTCTGCGTGGCGCTACTGGTCATGCCCTGGAAGGCGGTGGCCGAGGTGGCCGGATACTGGCCCTTTGGTGCATTTTGCAACGTCTGGGTGGCTTTTGACATCACGTGTTCCACCGCCTCCATCCTGAACCTGTGCGTCATCAGCGTGGACCGCTACTGGGCCATCTCCAGGCCCTTCCGCTACGAGCGCAAGATGACCCAGCGTGTAGCCTTGGTCATGGTCGGCCTGGCCTGGACCTTGTCCATCCTCATATCCTTCATCCCGGTCCAGCTCAACTGGCACAAGGACAGGGTGGGCTCCTGGGGCGAGGTGGGCACCCCATCCAACCTGGGCAACTGGTCACCCTCGGAGGAGGTGGGGGAGTCAGAGGCAAGGACTGAGAACTGTGACTCCAGCCTGAACCGAACATACGCCATCTCCTCCTCCCTGGTCAGCTTCTACATCCCGGTGGTCATCATGATCTTGACGTACACGCGCATCTACCGCATCGCCCAGGTGCAGATCCGCCGCATTTCCTCCCTGGAGAGGGCCGCGGAGCGCGCGCAGAGCTGCCGGAGCCGCGCGGCCTGCACTTCCGACGCCAGGCTGCGGGCGTCGATCAAGAAGGAGACCAAGGTCCTCAAGACGCTGTCGGTGATCATGGGGGTCTTTGTGTGCTGCTGGCTCCCCTTCTTCCTCCTTAACTGCATGGTCCCTTTCTGCAACGCCCACCCCGAGGGCCCCCAGGCGGGCTTCCCCTGCGTCAGCGAGACCACCTTTGATGTCTTCGTCTGGTTCGGCTGGGCCAACTCGTCGCTCAACCCCATCATCTATGCCTTCAACGCCGACTTCCGGAAGGTGTTTGCTCAACTGCTGGGATGCAGACACCTTTGCTTGCGTACCCGGGTGGAGACGGTGAACATCAGCAACGAGGTCATCTCCTACCACCAGGACACCGTCTTCCACAGGGAGCTCGCTGCCGCCTACATCCACATGATCCCCAACGCGGTGACCCCAGGGACGCAGGAGCGGGACAAAGAGAAGGAGGAGGAAGGGGACAAAGAGAAGGAGGAGGAAGGCCCTTTCAATGGCATGTGCCAGATCTCTCAGACATCCCCAGACAGGGACCATGCCGCCGAATCGGTCTGGGAGCTGGACTGTGAGGGGGAGATTTCATTAGGCAAAATCACACCCTTCACCCCAAATGGATTCCATTAAACTGTGTAGGCAAAACCCTAGTGAATTTGTATAACTGACCAGACAAGCATGAACACACACATACACACACACACACACAACTACACAGTTCCAGCAGCTGCTCAATTTATCACCCCTTTCTGTGTCTCTGTGCAGTAGCCCATGGCCTTAGAAACCTCCAGAGGTTCATTAGTTGGCAGTTCAAAAGATTGGTGGAGGAGTTTTGAGTAAGCTCAAATATACCGCAGGCCAGCAGGGATGCTCAAAGGGTCCTGTTAGAGAAGAGAAAGTCAGGCTCAGTTCTTAAAAAAAGGGGGCAGGGTGGACACTCAGTCCTTAACAATCTCCTCACCACTCCTTTAAACACACAGATTGCCCAGTGACTGATGTGGGTGGGGACTTGGACTGTGTTTAAACCACTGGGTCAGTGTATGTGTGAAGGTGGTGATGGGTTGAGGTGGCTCCTGTGTCCTGCTTCCTGTGGCCCTGTGTTTATGCCATTTCTGTACTGGTAGGTGTCTTTACTATCACCCGGGGACTCCTTCTGGGTGTGTCTTGGTGTCTAATAAATACGAACTGTGTGGATCACGGGTGCCTGTCTTTGCTCTGCCAGACTGGCTTTCAGGATGGTTCCTGGAGAAAGAGGGAGAGCATCTGCCAAAAGCAGGCAGATTTTCTCCGGCTCCGGAAGCCCAGCTTTATGTTCTAGAAGGATGGTTTGGCCTTAAATGTACCAAAGGGCTGGGGGGTGGTGGTTTAGCACAAACCCATTACCAAGTCCAGTTACACCCTATAGGACAGAGTGGAACTGCCCCATAGGGTTTCCAAGGCTGTGTTCTTCGTGGGATAAAACAGTCAGGTGAGTTTGAACAGCAGACGTTTTGGTTAGCAGCCGAGCACTTAACCACTGCCCTATCAGGGCTCTTTTCCTTCAGGGTCCACACAGGGGCACAGGGCTTTGAAGAGTTTCTGGTGTCTCTGACTCATTTCCAGGAGAGCCACGTATCTCAACTCTGCCGAAAGCTGCCCCAGTGCCGTGGCTTCTCAAGTTTAGGAGAAAAAAGAAAATAAAATTATATATTTTTTTCTCATTTGAAAACTTCTTTTAAAAATAACATCACATAGGACATTTCTTCCAGTTCCTAGATAGGTGCTGTCCGTTCACTGGGAAGATCCCCTCCAGCAAAGCTAGACCCTCCCGGTGTCACACCTATAGTGTGCTTTAGACTTCAATGGTTCTTGGTAAATCACGTTTTTTGAAGGGCTGTGAAATGTGGGAACCCCATTTCTGGAGAGGCAGCCTTTGCAGACAATAGGGAGCAGGGTCTTTTAATGAAAATGCAGGAGCCAGAGCTGAAATTGGAATGAACTGGAAATTGGAAGATCTGTTGATTGAGGTACTTAATGAAAAAGCCCGAATAACTCCAGTCTCTTTCTCCCCCAGTCTTTGGGTTTCCCTGTCAGCAGTCTCCACAGCGAAGGGGAGCAGTTTATTCTAAAACGGTTCCATTTGAGAGCAAATTATTACCGTTCGATCTAAATGTGAAAATGTTAATGGAAGCAAGTGAAATGTGAATATGTAATTCCTTACAAGCCCTGCTTTGAAGTTGTCTGATCAAGGACAGTTCAATCAGTTTGGGTCTTTTCAAGGATCATATGATTGTCAGTCTACTGATGATTATATCTTGCTCACTGCAAAATGTGCAGGGTCTTAGGAAATATTTGTTGCATGAACTTTTCTGGAACGGGGAGATAGGAAGCAAATCCTATTTGGTACATTAATTTTCCTACAGGAGCTGGTAGGATTGATGCTGGAATCTGAGGTCCGTGTTCAGCTTTGACCTCAGGTGAACTGATAGCTAACCAGGTTGGTAGGACAACAGAGGCAAAGAAGAACACCTTGGCCTAGGATTCGGGAGATGGCTGTGTGACCTTGACTGTGACAATTAACCTCTCTGGGCCTCACATTCTGTCTGCATCTGTAAAGTGGAAGACTTACACTAGGTTACTGTTTTCCAAATCATGCTTCGTGATGCAATAAGGACCTAACCAAAACCTAAACCCACTGCCACCAAGTTGATTCTGACTCATAGGGATCCCAATTGGTTTCCAAGGCTGTAAATCTTTATGGAAGCAGGTTGCCTCTTCTTCCTCCTGTGGAGTAGCTGTTGGGTTTGAACTGCTGACCTTTTGGTTAGCAGCCTGATGCCTTACCCATAGTGCCACCAGAGCTCCTCATAGGAACCTCCATCAAGATATTCACTGATGGAGTCGATGGTCAACTAGAGGAGCCCTGGTTAAGTGCCCAGCTGCTAAGTGGAAGGTTGCCGTTTCAACCCCCCGAGTGGCTGTGTAGGAGAAAGACCTGCCCATGTGCTCTCATAAAGATTACAGCTTAGGAAACCCTATGGGGCAGTTCTTCTCTGTCACGTGGGGTTACGATGAGTTGCAAATGCCTTGATGCCACCTAACAACAAAAACGTGGTCGAATAGCAGTCCTTTGGTGGCAAATGTTCCCATGCTTGCCACTAATTGGAAGACTAGAGACTTGAGGCCGCCCAGCGGTGCCTAAGGAGACAGGCCTGATGATGCGCTTTCCAAAGGCCCCAGCCAGGAAAACCAAGTGGAGCACAGTTGTACTTGGCACGCACGGGGTCTCCATGGGTTGGAATTTTCTCCATGGCATCTTCACCACCACAATATGGTCAAATAACGTGGGAGGCCCAGTTTTGATTCCCGACCAGTGTGCCTCATGGGGGTTACTGCCTGTCTGTCCGTGGAGGCTTGCGTATCTCTGTGATGCTGACCAGGTGTCGGTGGAACTTGCAGACTAAGATGGACTAGGAAGAAAGGCGGATGACATGCTCCCAAGAACCCAGCCAGTGGGAACCCTGTGGAACAGTCCTGGTGCCCAGATGTGTGTCAGAGAACTGTGCTCCAGGGGTCCCAGTGGCTGAGTGTTCGGAAGCAGGTCTCCGGGTCTTTCTTCCAAGGTCCCTCTGGGTAGACTAGAAACTCCCACCTCTCAGTTAGCGGCTGAGCCCATTAACCATTTACACCCCCCTGGGCAAGTGCAAAGGCCTGGCAGTGGGACTGTGCTAGGCACACTCAGGGAATAGGGAGGCATTGGTGACAGAGGCAGAGTGCAATCAGGTTACTGTAAGTTATAGCAATGACAGGCACAAACATATATTAATTCACTAAGCCCTCACAGCCCTGGGAGGTAGGCACTTTCATTACACTCATATTACAGGTGGAGAAATGAAGACACCAAGGGGCTAAAGGTCAAGGTGATACAGCTAGACATGAACTAGACTTGCACTCAGGTGGCCAGCGACAGAGTGTGATGGTGACCCTGTGATGGTGACAGAGGCTCCAGGATATTCCCTACTCAGCAGATACTGTGAAGCAGGGGTCGCAGCATTTGGTTCCTTGTTAATTGGCTAATTACCTGTGAATTAACTGGGTGATGGATCCATTCCTACATCTGCATGTAAACAGATCATTGTGTCTCTGCTCTGCACACTGCATTGTGCATTGTGCTTGGAGGAAAGACAGCATAAGCTAATGGAGAACAGCTCATGCTAAACCTTACATGTGCCCAGATGGTGCCAAGTGCTTTTGTGGATTCTGACTTCATCCTTACGTTAACCATATGAGGGGGTGCTACTATTTTCTTTGCATTTTGCAGACGAGGACACTACACTGAAGGTCAGAGAAGCTGTCCAAGATCACGTGGCTGGTAAGTGGTAGAAGCAGGGTTCACACCTAGGCTAGTGGTTCTTAAGCAGGGGTGACTTTGCACCCCCAAGAGGACATTTGGCAGTATCTGGGGACATTTTAGGAGTTACTGGGTGGTGTAAATGGTAAAGCACTCAGTTACTAACTGAAACGGCGGTTCAAACCCACAGAGAGATGTGTAGGAAGATGGGCCTTGCAATGTGCTTCCAAAAGACTACGCCCACTGAAGACCTTCTGGAGCACAGTTCCAGTCTGACACACATGAGGTCTCCAGGAGTTGGGACCAACTTGATGGCAACACATTTGGTTGGGGACATTTTTGGTTGTCACACTGGGGATGTTGCTCCTGACAGCTGGTGAGTAGAAGCCAGGGATGCCCAACCACCCTACAGTGCACAGTGACCCCACAACAAAGGGTCATCTGGCCCCAAATGGCCGTAGCACTAAGAATGAGGAGCCCTGGCCTCGGCTGATGGACTCCAGGCCCCACCTCACTGCAAAGCAGTGCTGCACAGACTTTGAAACTCCACAGCCTTGGCTTCAACTCTTAGACCCCTCAAGGAGATGCCTGGATTCAACCACTTCTCCAAGCTTCAGTTTCTTTATCTGAGAAATGGGCATTAACCCCATAGGGAGGGGGTGAGGATTAAATACACGTGTGTAATGTGAAGGCTATTATAATTATGATTTTAAATAGACTGTTTTACAGCAGTTTTAGGTTTATGGAAAATTGTGCAGAAAGTATAGACTTTCCATGTACTTTCTCTCCTCCTTGTGCTCTTTCTTCTCTCACCAACATGTTGCATTCCTGTGGTACATGTAGATGATTGTTAACTAAGGCCCATAGGTTACATTAGGGTTCACTCTGTGTTGTACAGTCTTGTGGATTTTGATAAATGCTTACTGTCATGTTTGCACTATGACAGTATCATACAAGATAATTTCACTCCCCTACAATGCCGTGTTCCACTTATTCATCCCACAGAGTTTATATTTGTGTGGTTCTTTTTCTTTTTCCTCTTTTAAAGAACTCTAAAAGAGTTAATACATTTTAAGATGACTTTGAGCTTCTTTGGGAGCTCTGTTAGCATAGTGCCTAAGGCACTTGACTGCTAAACAGGAGGCTGGCGGTTCAAGCCACTCCTCAGAAGGAAGATGGGACAATCTACTTCCGTAGTGATACTGCCTTTGAAACCCAAGGAGGGGTCGCTATGAGTCGGGTCTGACTCAATGGCACATAACAAAAACAACATAGAGCTTCTTAGCTTGTGTAGAAATACAACGAGTTGCTCCTTAGAAGAGAAGATGGTGAGACTTGGGTTTGCATACTTTGGACGTATCATCAACAAAGACCAATTGCTACAAAAGGACATGATATTTGGCAAAGCAGAAGGTCAAAGAAAATGAGGGAGATTCTAGCCAATGAGATGGATTGACACAGTAGTCACAACAGTGGACTCAGACATACAACTGATCATGAACATGGTGTAGGGCTGGGCAGTGTTAGAGCCCACTCAGTGGAAACTACCACCACCACCAAGTTTGTGAACACGTAGTCTGGAAGTGAAGGTCCGTGAGAGCTGAGTCTTGGTCTGTTCTGCCCATCACTGTGTTTTTAGCCTAGAACAGGGTCTGGCACATAATAGATGCTCAGTAAATGTTAATTGTCTCTGTCTCTCTTCACTTCGGTCTCTTACAC
>NW_006921811.1:3492939-3494149 GCF_000298275.1 Orycteropus afer afer | reverse complement strand
GGGCAATCTACTTCTGTAGAGACACTGCCTCGGAAACCCAAGGAGGGGCCACTATGAGTTGAATTGGCTCCACGGTAGTGAGGCTTTTTTTTGTTTTTCTCAGCAGTCAAGACATCAGGCGATGTATTGCACTGGGCCAATTTGCTGCATAAGACCTCTTTCAAGTGTTGAAGAGCAAAGGTATCACTTTGAGGACTAAGGTGTGCCTGACCCAAGCCATGGTGTTTTCAATCGTCTCATACACATGTGAAAGCTGGACAATGAATGAGGACTGAAGAAGAGTTGATGCTTTTGAGTTGTGGTGTTGATCAAGAATGCTGAAAGTACCACAGACTGCCAGAAGAACTAACAAATCTGTCCTGGAAGAAGTGCAGCCTGAATTCTCCTTGGAAGTGAGAATAGCCAGACTTCATTTCACCTACTTTGGTCATGTTGTCGGAAGGGCCCATTCCCTGGAGAAGGATGTCAAACTTGGTAAAGTGGAGGGTCAGCCAAAAGGGGCAGACCCTCAATGAGATGGATTGACACAGCGGCTCAGGTATAGCAGGGATTGTGAGGTTTGTGCAGGACTGGGCAGTGTTTCATTCTGTGGTGCACAGCATTGCTATGAGTTGGAGCCAATTTGACAGCACCTAACAACAACAACAGGCAATCACTGCTCACAAAGTCTGTTACAGATTGAATTGTGTCTCCTCCAGATATGTGCTGGAACACTAACCCTTATCCCTGTGGATGTAGTCCTCTTTGGAAATAGAGCATTTTTGGTATGTTAATTAGATCATAGCTGAGTAGGGTGGGTTCTAAATGGAATCCTTTCTGCCATAAAAAGAGCAGACAGAGCACAGAGACACACATAAGGGAGAAGACAGATGCCATTGAGCATCACCTGCAAGCCAAAGAGCTAAGAAACCAAGAAATGCCCAGCGCTACCATCAAGGATGGACTCAGTGGAAACTAACAACAACAAACCAACAAGAATGGACTTGACAGGCCAGACCTTGAGGGCACTTTTAGTCTTCAGAAGTGTGAGGAAATAGAATTCCTGTTTTTTAAGCTACCCATTTGTGGCATTTTTATTACAACGATGCCTGGGAACTATGCCTGTCCATATTCTCCTATTTCATTTCCACAGGCCCCAGAGTAGTAGCACAGTGCCTGGCATTGAGCAAACACCTAAATGAAAGTTAATGGGATGAGTGACTAAGAGGGT
>NW_006921811.1:3490500-3492284 GCF_000298275.1 Orycteropus afer afer | reverse complement strand
GTCTTCTTCTACCTTCTGAGAAGCAACCTGTGTCTGTGCTCCCACGTTGGTGGCTTTAGCCATTAACCCAAATACTCAATTTATGCAAAGCACCCAGCTGAACCAGAAGGGCACCATCCTTCCTAATCAGTCTAGAGTGTTTGCGAAGTCCCTGTATTCCAGCCGCCACTACAATCAGGGTTTGCTAGAGAAGACTCCCTGTCTTCATGGGCTATTTATAACCAAATCATAGTGGGAATGATTATGCAAAGAGAGCTATTTCTTCACCCTCTCCCCCGCGCAAGCTTGTCAATCTCCCCATTTCATTCCAGGTTTCTGGCTGCAGTGATTAGGGACAATGAGTGTGATAAGACATGGGAATTACAAAGTGCTATCCTTAGAGACAAAAAGTCCCAGAGAAAAAAGGGCCTTAGGAATGTGCTGGTCCAGCTGTCCCATATTATAGACGGGAAAACTTGAGGATCAAAGATTAATTGTCTAAATCAAACAGTGCCTATAAAAGGGGCAGGGAAGCCTGGGTCTCCACTTCTAATTCAGGCTCAATCACTTACAACTTGTGTTTCTGAGCAAGGTACTTAATGTCTCTGAGCTTGAGTTTCCCTGCCTGGAAAACGGGGACACGGACATTCCGAGGATAGTGGTGGTTCAGGGTAGAGTTCTTGCCTTCTGTGCAGGGGACCCAGGTTTGCTTCCCAGCCAATGCACCTCCTGTGCAGCCAACACCTGTCCGTCATTGGAAGTTTACGTGTTGTTGAACCAGTTCCAGCAAGGATTTGAGACTCAGAGGGTCTTGGAAGGAAGACATGGAACTCTCGTTCCACAAATCGGCTGACGAGAACACTATGGATCACAACGATCTGATCTGCAACCTGTTGAGGGGTCAGCCCAGGACTTGCTCATGGGTCGCCATGAGTGGAGGGCCAATTTGATGGCAGCAACAACAATCACCATATCTGTTCTAAGATGATTAGAGATGAAGTGTATAAACAGCTGGGCCTGTGGTAGATGCTCCATCTTTCTCCCATTGTATCTAGGACCATCTGTTGTATTCCTGGTCAGAATGGTCACCACTGGTAGCCAGGCACCCGTAGTTTTGTTGGCAATCTACTTCTGTGGTGATACTGCCTCGGAAACCCAAGGAGGGGTTGCTATGAGGTGGGTCTGACTTGATGGCACATAACAACAACAACAAGCCCTAGGTAACTAAGAGATGGTGAACATTTCAGCAAGCAGGAAGTAGAGATGGACTCCCAGCAGACTGACTGGGGAGTGGTGTTTGGGCTGCCAAGTTGGGGTGCTCTTCTCTATTCCTCTGGAACTGCACATTTCAGAAGGCCACTGGCTCTGCTACGTGTGGTCTTGTTTGTGTGGCCTTGTTCCTGCTTCTCTAATGATGGGGATTATCAGCATGAGATACGTGACTATTGTTATTGGTTGTGGTTGAGTTGGCTCTGACTCATGGCAACCCCACATACAACAGAGTGAAACGTTGCCCAATCCCACACCACCTTTGTGCTCACTGTGGTATGGTTGAGTCCATTGTTGCAGCTGTTGTAATGCTTTCGAACCTAGGATGCTCATCCTCTAACACTGTTGTAGTTGTGTGCCGTTGAATCAATTCTGACTCATTGTAACACTATAAGACAGAGTAGAGCTGCCCCATAGGGGTTCATAGGCTGTAATGAAGATCAAAGTATGGATTACACCACATAAATATATCTATATCTATCTATCTATCTATATCTATCTATCTATCTATCTATATATTGTTGTTGTTGTTGTTA
>NW_006921811.1:3484921-3487228 GCF_000298275.1 Orycteropus afer afer | reverse complement strand
TGTGTATATATATATATATATATATATATACACACACACACACACACACATACACACACACAAATTGGGCAAATCTTCTGCAAAAGACCTCTTTAAAGTGTTAAAAAGCAAAGATATCACTTTGCCATGGTATTTTCAGGTCCCTCTTATGGATGTGAAAGCTGGATAATGAATAAGACCAAGGAAGAACTGATATGTTTGAATTATGGTGTTTTGTGAAGAATATTGAAGGTACTCTGCACTGCCAGAAGAACAAGCAAATTTGTCTTGGAAGGAGTACACCCAGAATGCTCCTTAGAAGGGAAGATAGTGAGGCTTCATCTCACACAGTTTATTACTATATTGTTATTATTATGCTTTGGGTGCAAATTTACAAAGCAAATTTGTTTTACATTCAACAGTTCATGCATATTTTATTTCATGGCCCCAATTACTGTCCCCAACCATAAAGAACTCTCCTCCCCTCCCACCCCTGGAACTACCCACTTCCCATGCCCTTCTTATCTGTGCATTCCTGTCTGTCCAGCTTTCCCTTTGTGTGAATGCTGCCTCTCTGGTGTCTCATGGCTGCTTTATCTAAGGGGTGCCTCTCTGTAGAGTACGTGGGTGCATCGCCCTGGGGTAGATGTTCTGCACGTAGGTCTTTCTACTGTTGGGCTGAGAGCCAGTCCATGGGAGTGAGTCCATTTCTAGGCCTGCAGGGTAACCCAGGACCATAGTCTCAGGGATTCTCACATACTTTGGACATGTTATCAGGAGGAACCAGTCCCTGAAGCAGGACATAATGTTTGGTAAAGCAGAGAGTGTCAATGAGGAGAGTGACACAGTGGTTGCAACAATGGGTTCAAGCACAGCAACAGTTGTGAAGATGGTGCAGGACTGGGCAGTGTTCCGTTCCATTGTACGTGGGATCACTAGGAGTCAGAACTGACTCTATGTCATCTAACAGCAACAGCAGCAGTCTTTATGGGAGCAGTTGTCAGGTTTATTTTTTTCCCTCAGAGCAGCTGGTGGGTTTGAACTGTCAACCTTTTTGGTTCTCAGCTGAGCACTTAATCATTGTGCCCCTAGGGCTCCTCTTCCAGGGCTGTATCAGGCAATATTCTGTCTCAATCCATAAGGTTTTCACTGGCTTGTTTAAGGAACTAGATCTCCAGGCCTGTCTTCCTTGTCTGCCTTAGTCTAGGAGATCTTCTGAACCTGTACACCATGGGTGACCCTGCTGGCATTGAATACTGGTGGCATAGCATCCAGCATTGTAGTAACACGCGAGCCACCACAATATGACAAACTGACAGACAGATGGTGGAAGTGATTATCATCTAGGCTGATAATTTCCCCAGGGACCAAATGTTTATTTAAAAGATTTCATAAATCCCTCCATTTCATTGGAGAAATAAGGATGTATTTACATGTCTGGTTAGAGATGGGGATTCAGAGATTAAAGGTTTTGGGAGAGATGCTTTCTGATTTTTTTTTTTTTTTTTCCTAACCAGAGCTTATAGTGAGCAGTGCTGGTTGGTGGGTACACACAGTGTCTAGAACACACAGTCCCAGGCAGTGGGCTGGTGCTGAGCAGCTCGTCCTCAGGGCATTCAGAGGACTGCCATGCCAGGCGTTGGAAACAAGGGTTCCTTGGAGAAAGTCGGACACAACATTCCCGTCTTGGGGGAGTGCCAATGCTCCTTAGCATATTCATCTCCCAAAGAGTGCCAGCAGTAAGGAATGCTCTCACATCTTGCTTTGCCCAGATTCCCCAGTGTCCGTGATCCCAGCATCCTTTTTGTCAGACCTCAAATAGCTTTCCCGGGTGTGACTGTTACTGTTCTATGTCAACTTGGCTGGGCTGTGGTGCCCAGGTGATTGGCCAAACACTGGTCTAGTTGCTGTTGAAAAGTAGTTAACAACTTGCCATAGAGTCGAATGCAACTCATGGCACCCCTGTGTGTGTCATAGAAGACCTGTGTACTGACGGGCTTTCCATGGCGATTTTTTGGAAGTAGATCACCAAGGCTTTCCTTCAAGGCACCTCTTGGTGGACTTGAACCTGTAACCTTTTAGTTAGAAGCAAAATGCCTTGATGGTTTGCACCACCCAGGGACTCCTTGGGTGAAGGCAGGCTCTGTCTGGTCTTCCCACTCTCTTGATTTGGCTGGAGAGTGGATAGTGGAAAAGGCTTACTTTCTCCTCTGAAAAATGACTGTGCATGTGTGGGGCAGGAGGTGGGGTGTGTGTGGGGCTTGAGGTTCAGGATATAGAGGGCTTAGCTTAGTAGTGATCTTGGAAAATGGATTTTTTTTTTTTTTT
>NW_006921811.1:3481468-3484592 GCF_000298275.1 Orycteropus afer afer | reverse complement strand
TCCTCAATGCTGCCATATTGGTCACTCACATTTGGTACATTGCCCTTCTCTTCACCCAAATCAATATTTATCTCTATCTATCTAACAGCATTCCTTCCCCTTCCCTCCCACCCCTGGTAACCAACAAAGAAAATGTCCTCCAATAGATAAACCTTTGGAAAATGGATTTTTAATGTCTTCAAGACATTTGTCTTAAGAGCTGAAAATATAGTGACTCTGTTGTGCTCAGGGTGGTGAAATCCACTTAGGATGATGTGCTTAGACTCCAAATAGCTTTTTGGGAGATGCTTGAATTGTCCAGAGAAGCGTCTGATGGGCACTTAGCACTCTTAAAGGCTGAACAAGACCAAATCCATTGATTTCTTCCTGAGCTCCCTTCTCCCTTCACTCTTCCAGACCCCTCCCTGGAGTGTTCAGGGATGAAGATGGTGGGGGCTTTGGTGGCATCCAAGGGGAAGTTCTACTTTGACCTTTAGGGTTGTTATGAGTCAGAATCAACTTGATGGTAGTGGGTTTGTTTTTTCAGTTTTATCTAAAATAAGACGGATGCCACATGGGTCTGGGATTATTTTAAGAAAAATGGTAAAGCCTCTGTACCCAGACCCCACCACCACCCAGCTGTCACCGGAGGCTTGTGTGTTACTGTAATGCTGAAGAGGCTTTAGTGGAGTTTCCAGACTAAGACAGGCCAGGAAGAAAGGTCTGGTGATAAACAGCTGAAACCAGCCAGTGGAAACCCTGTGGATCACGAGGATCTGATCTGTGACCAGTTATGGGAATGGTGGAGGACTGGGCAGTTTTTCATTCTGTTGTTTGTGGGGTCACCATGAGTCAAAGGACTGTCTTGATTTTAGCTAACCGCTACAATATAGCAGATCCAAATTGAGCATTAAAAACAAGCTGAGTGGTATTTTTGGCCTCGTTCTTTGGAGCTCACTCCTCAACCACAAGTGTGTGTTCACCTAAGGTATGGAGCTGTGCCTCCCTGTGTGGGTACAAAACAATGTCACAGGATGTTGTTGTTTTGTGCCGTTGAGTCGGACCCGACTCATAGCGACCCCTCCTTGGGTTTCCAAGGCAATATCACTATGGAAGTAGATTGCCCAACCTTCCTTCAGAAGAGTGGCTGGTGGTTTTGAACGGCCAGCCTTCTGGCTAGTAGTCAAGTGCCTAGGTACTATGCTACCAGAGCACAGGATACTGTGGTGCATTTCCTTGAGTTCCTCCATAGAACGGACAGAGCCTGCACTGGCCTATCTGCTATCTATATTTCTTATCTTTTGAACATACTTTCCTGTCCTCCCCTGTTTCCCTGTGAATTCTTTCCCTGCTCCTAGGTGGCCCTGGAACAGTTGTTCATTGCATTGCACCACCCCTCACCTTCTACCCTGCTCATCACTTCCAGGTTTAGCACATGAGCATGTTGACCAGTCAGAGCAACCAGCCAAAGTGATTGAATCAGGAGCAACTTCCTGGCCAAGTGATTGAATCAGGGACAACATACAAGTGACCTGAGTAAGGTCAATGATGATCTTCCTGGGACTGATATCTTGACATTGTGAGTAGTGACAAATTACTTTCAAAGCTGGCCAGGATAACTCCCCCACCCCATGTGTCCATTTGCAATAGGACTTTAAGTCCCTCTTACCAAGAGTTGGAGTCTATTTCTTTCCCCTTGAATCTAGGCTGGTATTGTGATTTGATTTGACAAACTGAATGTGGTGTAAACCCTGCAGGTCCTGTTCTTATTCTCTAAGAGCACTTCTGCCTTCTGAGTAACTCACACTCAAGCCTCATCGTGATTCAGATACTTCACATGTGGGGAGGACATCCAAGCTGTTGTGTCCATCCCAGCTGAGGTCTCAGACATGTGAGTGAGGATGTCTGTGACCAACCAGCCTCCAGCTGACACCAACTGACCACCAAAACCATAGTGTAGCTCACAGGATACCATACGGAACTGGAGAACTGCCAAGTTGAGTCTTGCCCAAATCGTGACCCACAGAATTATGAGCAAAACGGATTTGGGAATGATTTGTTACACAGCAATGGATAACTGATACATTGGGAGAGCGCTGGGGCTGCCAGAGGCTGTCAAATCGAGAAATGCTGAGTGAAGAATAAAGACAAGCCTAGACAAGTAGAAACAAGAGATGAGAGTTCGAACCCTCTTTTTGAAAACTAGCATGAGTTAGGGTTCTGCTACCTTCACAGAAAGAACCTTGACTGATGTGTGCTCATTTGCAGGGTGTGTTACTACACGCAGTTAGGTCTTGACAAGATTTTACTAGTCTGAGCGACTTCCAGTTTCTTTAACATGAATACTTATATTTCTCAGCAACCATTGATATTTATTTATTTATTCACAAATCATTCATTGAGCAATTGTTTATTCATCACTTACTATGTTCAAGGAGGGGACATTAGTAGCTAAGAGGCTGAATTCTCACCTTCCATGTGGGAGACCCAAGTTAAATTCCCAGCCAATGGTTTTCATGCACAGCCACTGCTCACCTGGCAGTGGAGGCTTGCATGTTGCTGTGATGCTGAACAGGTTTCAATGGAGCTTCTGGACTGAGAGAGATCAGGAGGAAAGGCCTGGTGAGCCACTTCCCACAGTCAGCCAATGAAAACCCTATGAATTGCAATGGTCTGGTGCAGAGCCAGGCAGCATTTAGTTCTATTGAGCATGGGGTCTCTGTGAGTTGAGGGCTGACTCAACAGCAGCTAACAACCACAGCAACATACAAGGAACTGTGCTGAATGCTAGTGATCCAGCAGGTAATATCACATATCCGGTCCTCCCAATCTCCACTCCAAGTTATTTAATTAAAATTGTGTTAAATGCCAAGAAGAAAAAGAAACGGGCATTACAAGAGCATGCCATCCTACTCTGCAGTGTTGTCATTAAAACCAATCATATGTGTGAAAGCTCCCAACCAGGGATTGTATCTTTAATGAGCCAATTTCTGAACTATCTGCTCCCATCATTGAAAATACCTCCTTTTGATGTTCTCTCTGCATCTAATAATCCAAGAAGCTGGACTATATGAAGAAAAACGTGGTATCAGGATTGGAGGAAGAATCATTAACAACCTGAGATATGCAGACGATACAACTTTGC
>NW_006921811.1:3474180-3480843 GCF_000298275.1 Orycteropus afer afer | reverse complement strand
GATTGTGGGGCTGGTGCGGGATCGGGCAGTGTTTCGTTCTGCTGTGCATGGGGTCGCTATGAGTCGGAAACGACTCGACGGCACTTAACAACAACAACATCTGCATCTAGACCTTACATGGGATGCATTTTAAGCCAAATAGTCAGGTCGTGCATAGCCGAGAAGTGCCACATTTTGATGCCTCCTCTAAATTTCAGAAACACACAGTCATGGAACTTCTGGAGGTTTGGGCTTCCATAACCCTTGTGAAATGCTGCCTCCATCCTCACCACCCACATTCCTGCTGAGAACCCAAGTTCTGTTTTTCTTTCCTTTTTCTTTGCTTCTGTTACTTCCAAGCTCTAGCTCTTGGCAGAGACCAACTGCAATCCCCAAATGCGGTAATTTAATGAGAGGAAATTTACTTGACTTAATGTACACATTTGCCAGGAGAAGAGATTCCAATAAGGATAATTACATCCACATCTTTGTGTAAATTACAGCAAATGTGTCTGAAACTGTCTGTGAGCAGCTGCTGGGTCCCTGTCATTCAATGCAGCCTTCCTTCTTTGGTTCACAACCAGCTAATGAAAGGCAGTGGAAAAAAGATGAGAAGAAGGCTGATTATAATCACCTGACCTCAGACAGTCCCCCTCAAGTAAGAGGGGCAGCATCAGACTTGGCAATTTCTGCACAGATCTATGGTGAGACTTAGGTGGAAGTTACCTGTCAGACTTGGTCCCAGGCCTATTTAGGAAGTGGTGTTGGCATGATTCATAGCTTTTCATAGTCTAGACCAAAACCACCTATGCTACAGATTAAATTGTGTTCCCTCAAGATATATGTTGTAAATCCTATCATCTGTACCTGTGAATGTAATCCCTTGTGGGAATAAGGTTTTCTTTGTTAGGTTAATGAAACTGTATATGTTTGATATGTGTCTTAAGCCAGTCACTTTTGAAATATACAAGGAGCAGATAAGGGACAGAAACAAGCACACGCTAATAACATAGACAGATAGATGCCACATGGAGATCTCCACGGAAGCTCAGAAGAACATGAGAGCAGCTGAGACAAGGATTTTCTTCCAAACAAAAATGCCTGTTTGTTAAAGCCACTAACCTGTGGTATTTCTGTTACAGCAGCATCTGGTAACTAGGACAACCTACCACCTTCATCTCCCACCCTCGCCCTCACATCTACTGTTTGGTGACACCAATAGTTTGCTGTACTCTGATTATACCATTTACATGTTCATTCCCATTCTTTGGCCCTTTTGTCTGGAATTCCTCCTCTCTTCTCTGTATGTCCAATGAAATATTAGTTCTCATTTGAGGTGCAACTCCTATATTAACACTCAGGGGGTCCTGTTCTAATCACTTCCAGCCACTGTCATCCTTTCTTCAGGGGTCCCATCCCACCCTCTTTATAACTTGATCATTGTATTCATTTGTTCAATAAATATATAATGAGCACTTACAGATGCCAGGAATTTGGGGTCATGGGATGAATCAGAAATGTTCTTGAAAAGAAGCTTAGAGACTAGACAGAAGATAGCAAGTTAAAAATTTAAGATCACAACAATCCAATGCAGTGATAAATCCCCAAATAACAGTGAACACAGGCTTCCGTGGGTGTCAAAAGGAAAACATGAATCACAGAAAGGGTTTCAGAGGCAGAGGAGCCTCAGTATAATCATTAAAGATGAATATATACTATCCAAGTGTTGTTGCTGTATGCCGTCGAGTCAGACTCGACTCATAGCGACCCCTCCTTGGGTTCCCGAGTCAGTATCACTACAGAAGTAGATTGCCCAACCTCCCAACCTTCCTTCCTTCTGAGGAGGAGTGAAATACATTCTGCACAGAGGGAACATCAGGCATATGCTGGTTGTCTTGGTTATCTGTTGTTGTTGTTGTTAGGTCCCGGTGAGTTGGGTCCAATTCGTAGAGACCCTATGTACAACAGAACAAAATATGGCCCAGAGCTGCACCATCCTCCTAATCCTTGCTCTGCTTGAACCCACAGTTGCAGCTATTGTGTCAGTCCATCTTCCCCTTCTTCTGCTCATCCTCCACTTTATCAAGCATGACATTCTTCTCCAGGGAATGGTCCCTTCTGACAATGTGACCAAAGCAGGTAAGATGAAGTCTGTCTATTCTCACTTCCAGGGAGCATTCTGTCTGCACTTTTCCCAGGGCAAATTTATTAGTTCTTCTGGCAGTCCATGGTATTTTCAGTATTCTTCACCAACATCATAGTTCAAAGGCATCAATTCTTCTGCACTTTTTCTTATTCATCGTCCAGCTTTCACATGCATATGAGGCAATTGAAAATACTCTGGGTTGAATTAGGTACACCTTTGTGTTCCAAGTGACATCTTTCATTTAGTTATCTAGTGCTGCTAAAGCAGAAATGTCACAAGTGGATGGTTATAACAAATGGAAATTTATTTTCTCACAGTTTAGGAGGCTGGAAGGCCAAATTTAGGGCACCAGCTCTAAGAGAAGCTTTTCTCTCTCAGTCATCCCTAAGAGAAGGTCCTTGTTTCCTTCCAAAATCTGTGGGTCCAGTGTTCCTTGGACATCTCCATATGTCGTGATTTCAATCTCATCCTGGGTCTAGGAGGTTCTCATCACAGGGACTCTGGGTCCAAAGGATGTGCTCCAAGCCCAGAGTGGTAGTCAAGTTCCACCTTCTCTGCCTCTTTATTTCTTGTAAGATAAAAGGTGATACAGGCAACACTCCAGGGAAACACCCCTTAAATTGGATCAGGGTTGTTACCTGAGTAAGGGTGTTGCATCCACCTTAATCCCCTTACAAATGATCACATCAGATCATATTTCAAGGGATAATTGCATCATTAGATAACTGTCAGATTACATCATTATAACTATCTTCAACATAAAGAAAATAAAAATCCTCACAACTGGACCATCATGATAAACGGAGATTTCATTTTACTTGGATCCATAATCAACACTCATGGAAGCAGCAGTCAGAGAATCAGACATCATATTGCACTGGATAAATCTGCTGCAAAAAAACTCTGTGAAGTGTTGAAGAACAAAGATGTTACTTTGAAGACTCAAGTGCCCCTAACCCAGGCCATGGTATTTTCAATCACCTCATATGTATGTGAAAGCTGGACAGTGAATAAGGAAGACAGAAGAACCAATGCCTTTGAATTGTGGTGTTGGCAAAGAATACTAAAACACCTAGACTGCCAGAAGGAAGAACAGATCTATCCTGGAAGAAGTGAAGCCAGAATGCTCCACAGAAGCGAGAATGTCCAAATTTCCTCTCATGTACTTTGGTCATGTCATCGGAAGGGACCATTCCCTGGAGAAGGATATCATGCTTGGTAAAGTGGAGGGTGAACGAAAAAGTGGAAGACCCTCACCAAGATGGACTGACACACTGGCTGCAAAGATGGGCTCAAGCATAGCAAGGATTGTGAGGGTGGCATGGAGCCGGGCAGGGTTTCATTCTGTTGTACACAGGGTCTCTATGAGTCAGAGCTGAGGCACCTAACAACAACAACAACAAAAATCCTGCCTCATTAACATAATAGAGGTTAGAATTTGCAACATAAAGGATAATTACATCAGATCACAAAATGGAGGATAATTACATAATTCTGAGAATCATGGCCTAACCAAATTGGGTGGACACAACTTAATGCATGACATTCCATTTGTAGCCCTCAAAAATTCATATCTTTGTGTCATGTAAAACACTTTCACCCCAGCATATCATCCCAGAAGTCATAAATGAATTCAAAAACCAAATTTCATCCTGGGACAACATTCTTCTTCATCTTTGAACCTATAAAATCTAAAATATAAGTTATCTGTGGCCAATGTACAATGGTGAAACAGGCACAAGGTAGATATTTTCATTACCAAAACCCAAACCCAACTCACTGCCATCGAGTTGATTCTGATTCATAGCCATCCCCATTGGGTTTCTGAGGCTGTAAATCTTTACAGAAGTAGATTGCCTTATCTTTCTTTCATGGATCAGCTGGTGGGTTTGAACTGCTGACCCTCTGGTTAGCAGCTAAATGCCTTATCCACTACACCACCACAGCTGCTTACATTTCCATTACAGATGGGAAATATTGGAGGGAAAGAAGGTATA
The DNA here is from genome assembly GCF_000298275.1 of Orycteropus afer afer. Classification (NCBI taxonomy): domain Eukaryota; kingdom Metazoa; phylum Chordata; class Mammalia; order Tubulidentata; family Orycteropodidae; genus Orycteropus; species Orycteropus afer. Next base: position 3,476,721 of record NW_006921811.1, on the reverse strand, counting down.
ATAGGTATCAAGCAAGTCCAAAACACAGCAAAACATATTAACCATCAAGATTTGAAAATAATCCTTTCTTCTCTGATACCATGTAGGCAGTGTAATATTGAGTCTCCTATTACATGAAAGTGGTATGTCTCTCCATTTATTGGCCTCTGACTTCTTTCATCAGTGTTTTGTATTTTTCAACAGAAAACTAAAGAACTTGCATTTATTTTGTTAAATTAACAAGCAAGTATTTATTTTTTGGAAGTATGGTAAATAGTACTATTTTTTTGGTGTGTGTTTCAGTTTCCAAATTGTTGATTGCAAATATATATACAAATACAATTCATACTTTTGTGTTGACTTTTACCCTGTGACCTTATTAAATTCACCTACCTGTTATGTCCACTTATCTGTCAGTTTGTCTACTGTGGTGGCTTACATGTTGCTTTGAGGCTGGAGGCTATACCATGGTATTTCAAATACCAGCAGGTCACCCATGCTGGACATGTTTCAGTGGAGCTTCCAGATAGACTCAGAAGAAGGAAGGGTCCATCCACTTCTCAAAATGGCCTGTGAAAACCTTATGAATAGCAGTGAAACACTGTCTAATATATTACTGGAAAGCTTCAAGAATAGACTTGAAACATTGTCTGATACAGTGCAGGAAGCTGAGCACCTCAGGTCACAAGGCACTCAAAATACAACTGGGCAAGAGCTGCCTCCTCAAAGTAGAGCTGACCTTAATGATGTGAATGGAGTAAAGCTTTCAGTAGCTCCATTTCCTGATGTGGCATGACTCCAAATGGGAAGAAATAGCTGCAAACATCCGTTAATAATTGTGAGATGGAATGTATGAAGTATGAACCTAGGAAAATTAGAAGTTGCAAAAATGAAATGGAATGCATAAAGATCGATATCCTGGGCATTAATGAATTTAAATGGACTGGTTTTGGCCTTTTTGAATAGATAACCATACGATCTATTATGCCAAGAATGACAAATTGAAGAGGAATGTTGTCACATTCATCAACACAAAGAATGTTTCAAGATCTATCCTGAAGTACAATGCTGTCCGAGATAGGGTCATATCCATATGCCTACAAGAAAGACCAGTTAATACTACTATTCAAATTTATGCATCAACCACCAAAGCCAAAGATGAGTAAATAAAAGATTTTTATCAACTTCTTCAGTCTGAAATTGACCAAACACGCCATCAAGATGTCTTGATTACTGCTAGTGATTGGAATTCAAAATTTCAAAACAAAGATGAATCACCAGTAGTTGGAAAATATGGCTTTGGTGATAGGAACGATCCTGGAGATTGCAAGATAGAATCTTGTAGGAGCAACGACTTATTCATCGCAAACACCTCTTTGCAACAACATAAATGGCAACTACTTGGCCAGATGGAATACACAGGAATAAGATAGACTATACCTGTGGAAAGAGGCAATGGAGAAGCTCAATATCTTCAGCCAAAACAAGCCCAGGAGCCGACTGTGGAACAGACCATCAACTGCTTATACACAAGTTCAAGTTGAAGTTGAAGACAATTAAAACAAATCCACAAGAGCAAAAAATATCCCACCTGAATTTGGAGACCATCTAAAGAACTGATTTGATACATTGAACACCAAGGACCAAAAACCAGATTAATTGTGGGATGACATCAAGAACATCATCCATGAAGAAAAGGTCATTAAAAAGACAAGAAAGGAAGAAAATACCAAAGTGGACATCAGAAGAGACTCTGAAACTTGCTCTTCAATGGAGAGTAGCAAAAATAAATGGAAGAAATAACAAGATAAAACAGATGAACAGAAGATTTCATAATGAAATGTGCAAAGACCTGGAACTAGAAAACCAAAAGAGAAGAACATACTAGGCATTTTTCAGGCTGAAAGAACTGAAGAAAAAATTCAAGCCTCAAGTTGCAATATTGAAAGATTCCATGGGCAAAATACTGAATGATGCAGGAAACATCAAAAGAAGATGGAAGGCACACACAGAGTCTCTGTACCAAAAAAAATTGGTCAGTGTTCATCCATTTCAGGAGGTGGCATGTGATCAAGAACCAATGGTATTGAAAGAAACGTCAAAGCTGCACTGAAGGAATTGGTGAAAAACAAGGCCCAGGAATTGACGGAACACCCTCTGAGATGTTTCAGTAAATGGACATGCTGGAGTCACGTACTCATCTTTGCCAACAAATTTGGAAGACAGTCACCTGGCCAAATGACGGGAAGACATCCATATTTGTACCCATTCCAAAGAAAGATGATCCAATGTGGAAATCATCGAACAATATAATTAATATCACATGCAAATAAAATCTTGCTGAAGATAATTAAAAAATGGTTGCAGCAGTATTATTCTGGTTACCTAGTGCTGCTCTGACAAGAATATACCACAAATGTTGTTGTTGTTGTTGTTATGTGCCGTCGAGTCAGGCCCGACTCATAGCGACCCCTTCTTGGGTTTCCAAGGCAGTATCACCACGGAAGTAGATTGCCCCATCTTCCTTCTGGGGAGTGGCTGGTGGGTTTGAACCGCCAGCCT
>NW_006921811.1:3472858-3473327 GCF_000298275.1 Orycteropus afer afer | reverse complement strand
AAAAGGCACAGTCTCAATATTACAAACCACATGGCAGGCCATTAATTCAAGTTAATTGAAAGTCCCAAGGTCGACAGAGCATGGCAGGCTGCTGAACAACGACATGACTACATGCAGGGTTCAAGTGTGCCATAAACTAGAGACAGTTCCCAAAGCTGTTTCTTATATATGGGAAGCAGGCAACATACCCAAAGCAGCTACTCAGCTGCTCCAATAGATTCCACCCTGGAATTAATTGCCAATCTCACCATGGGGAATAATTACATTCAGCTGCCCAGCCAAGTTGACACACAAACTTAACTACCACAGATATTTACTTGTTTTTACTGACTATGCAAAAGCATTTGACTATATGGATCATAACAAATTATGGACAACATTGAGAAGAATGGGAATTCCAAAACTCTTAATTGTGCCCATGAGGAACTTATGCATAGACCATGTGGCTGTCATTTGAACAGAACAAGGG
>NW_006921811.1:3460106-3463935 GCF_000298275.1 Orycteropus afer afer | reverse complement strand
CTTTTCTCGTCTTTTCAGTGACCTCTTGCTTTCTTCATGTAATCTTCTTTGGTTTCTTTATTCATTGTCCAGCTTTCACATGCATATGAGGTGATTGAAAATACCATGGCTTGGGTCAGGCACATGTTAGTATTCAAAGTGACATTTTTCTCCACCCCAGTAATCTACAAAGTGATTTCCCTTTCTCAAGCAAACCCTTTGTCTTTTTACAATAATGGGCTCATACAGTGTTTGTCCTTCTGCAATTAACTTATTTCACTCAGCGTAATGTCCTCTAGGCTCATCCATGTTGTGAGATGATTCATGTATCCTTCATTGTTCTTTAATGTAGCATAATATTCCACTATGTGAATGGAATACTAGTCCATTCTAGTTGGACTAGTCCACACTAGAATGGACTAGTCCTCTAGTCCAACTCTCTTTCCCTAAAAATAATGCTTGGGTTTCCTTACCAACAATCAAGATGAGCAATCATCCAGCTCTTGTACTTTCAGTGATGGTGTACTCAACATCTTATAAGGCAGCTCATTACATTTTCAGATAAATCTCTCCTAGGCTTGGCAAACATTAGTTGCATGTGCTGAGATACTCACTTCCGTACCTGTGGCAGACACTGTCAAGTAATCACAGTATTCCTTCCCACCAGGCCTAGGCTTAGCCTCAGAATCATTCTCAATATTGGTTTTCAACTGAATGGAGTTCAATTTGCAGTCCCTTCCCTTGTTATTGGAAAGTTACTTCTTATATCTGCCTCTCTAGGTCTTCCACATATTAATCCTCATTATACCTTCCAGGAGCCCACAGAGGTCTAGTCCTCTGAGAGGAAAATGGCTTTGGAGCTACATATCTTGAGCCCTATGGGACACAGCCTGGGAAAGGCAGAACCTAGGAGATGTTGGGTTGGCATTAGGCTCTCTCTAGTCTGAGGTCAGCAAGGCAGAGCAAAAGATTGATGACAGGCTCTTACTAGGAAGGACTATGAGTCTTTCTACCAAATGCTAGAAGCTGTCACCCAGGTCAAAACCTAAGCGTCCATAAAGCTTCTGGGACCAGTTTGAGGGCAGCTTAAGGATACTTATAGTGGGTCCAGGACTAGAACCTCAGTTGTAATTTCCAGCCCATTGAGTCAATCAAGCCACATTATTTTCCTCTGAGAAAGCATTCAAATACTATTTTCCCATTTTTCTTTTGAAAGCAGAGGTTAAATTATGAACAAGCCATGCCATTGATCTATACAGAAGAACAATTGGTCTTCTGAGAGACAGAGCAGCTCTTTCCAGCTTCCAGAACAGTTTGGGGGATTTGCTATGAATAAAGCCCAAATAGCGGTGATGTCAGATTAGCATATACAAGTTTATTTTTAAATACTCAAAAATGTAAGGCTTGCATGGCTCCAATCGATTTGAGCCTTCCCCAAAACAGGGAAGTCTCTGGCTTCCTGAAATGACAAGATTGTCCATCTAGACAACCCTGTCTTTAGCATGATTGTCCAGTGTGGAGGAGGAGTCTGGTTCAGGTCTTCCATTGGTCTTATCATCAGTTATAACTGAGTCAATTTTCTCCTCTGGAGGGTATGCCTTGTTCCTTTTGGCAAAGGCCTGGCTGATTTCTGCGTAGGTTCTGTTTTTGGTTTCAGGCAGGACAAAATAGAAGTAGATAGCACCTGCGACACAGATTGCAGCGAAGACCAGGAAGCAGTAGGTATCCAGACTTTCCTGTGGGGAGGCAGACACAAATATGTACAATCACTGAACCGGCCATCAAACCACCTCTGAGCAGATCTCCTCTACCTTCCCATTCTCATGTCAGTATTGCAGGGTTGAATACCATGTATGGTGAGGCTGGTCCTATATGGCTAATGGTGCACTACATCAGGACTTTTGACGTGAAGCCTGAGTAACTCCATTTCACATCCCGGTAAAGGTGAGGAATGGCAGCCTTTATCTTTTGCAAATTAGACATTTAGAAATTAATCATCATGAATGTAAAATGTAATACTGAACATTATCTTAAGTTCATGTTTACCACTAATCACCTTCTTTCTTCCCCACACATCCTCACTCTACAGATGAGAAATTTTCAAAGCCAGAAACAAGTTTATAAGCAAAATAATGCATCATAGGCAAGGAAGATAATAGCGTTTCTCTTCAATGTATGAAAGGTCTAACTCACTAAGTCAGACTCTAAGATAGCCTTGTACAAACAAGAGAGACTCAGAAAAAGAGAAGCATTGAATGAAAACAACTTGGCATTACTATGTAAAGGTGAGGTTGTGTGTGTCTTACAACTCAGCACTTATACTCCTGGATGTACATATTCTAGAGCTGTGCAGCTCCTAGAGCTGTGCTACTGTTGTTGTTGTTATGTGCCATTGAGTCGGACCCGGCACATAGAGACCCCTCCTTGGGTTTCTGAGGCAGTGTCACTACAGAAGTAAATTGGCCAACCTTCCTTCCAAGGAGTGGCTGGTGGGTTTGAACCACCAGCCCTCTGGTTAGCAGTCAAGTGCCTTAGGCACTATGCTACCAGAGCTCCTAAAACTGTGCTAGTAAGCTTCAAATGAATGAGGAATCCAGGTCCTGCATTGCACTAGTCACACTTCAAGTTTCCTATAGTCTTATGTGGCCAATCACTTCCACATTGGTGAGTGCAGTCAGACAACATTCCCATCATCACAGACACTCTTGCACATTGTACAAAGATGTTCACAGGAATGTAGTTTTAGGGTAAACAATTGGAAGCAACCTGGATGTTTGTGGAAAAGGAATGGCTACATAAATCGGTATACCTTAATGTAAAGGAGTACCACCAAAAAGCCAAAGCCACTGACATTGAGTTCATTCCAATTCACAGCGGCCCCCATAGAGTTTCCATGGGTGTACCTCTTTAAGAAGTAGATTGTCTCATTTTCCTCCCATGGAGCAGCTGGTGGGTTTGAACCACCAACCTTCTGGTTAGCAGCCAAGTGCCTTACCCACTGTGCCACCAGAGCTCCCTAAGGAGTACCACAGAGCAGTGGAAAGTAATGAATGATATTAACATCTAGTAACATAGATGGCCCTCAAATGCATAATGTGGAGTGAAAAACAAATCACAGAAAAACACCTTCTGTGTGACTCTATTTATATAAGTAAATAAATAAAACCCAGGCCAAAGAAAACACTGGACTGTTCAGGTATGAATATATATGTGGGTCAAACCATAAAGAAGATCAGTAGTATGATTAAGATAAAATTTATGCTCGTAGTTATCCCTGGGACCACAGAAGAACACAGAGGACATTTCAGTGTCTTGAGTTGGTTGGTCGGTACACAGTGTTTCTTTTCTACTATTTTTATGTATCTTTATTTCATAATTATAACAATCAAATTATTTTCTTTTTATGTATGATGCATTTCATAGTCTTTTTGTATATGATCTATTCCATAACTGTAATAATAAAAAATCTATCTGTCTATCTATCTATCTGTCTGCCTGTCTATCTATCTAACCCATCCATCAGTTTGTCATATGTAGTGGCTTACATGTTGCATGTTGCTATGATGCTGGGAGCTATGCTACCAGTATTTCAAATAGCAGCAGGATCATGCACAGTGGACAGGTTTCAGCAGAGCTTCCAGACTAAGACAGACTTGGAAGAAAGGCTTGGTGATCTACTTCTGAAAATCAGCCAAGGGTAATCTTAGGGATCCCAACAGAACACTATCCGACTCATTTGCTTTAAACATGTCACCAAGAGAGATTAATTGCTGGAGGAGGACATCACGTGTGGTCAAGTAGAGGCTGAGGGGACCCTCAGTGAGATGGCTTGGCACGATCATCTCAACCA
>NW_006921811.1:3453679-3459426 GCF_000298275.1 Orycteropus afer afer | reverse complement strand
CGTGCTATCAAATTATGCTAAAAATACCAGGCAACTGTGGCAAAGTGCTACTTTTAGGAAATGGTGTATCGAGTCCTTGATATTAAAGAGAAATCTTGAAATTTTTTCACTACATTTATGAGTCTTATGTGAAAACTTAGCAACTCTTTAAAGCTGTCAGCTTTCTTAAATAAGGAAAATAGATCAGAGGGACATCACTGGGACTAAAGCTATGAGCTCTAACTAATAAGATCTCTGGATTCCTTTGTATATCAATGCTGTTGGGAGGATGGCTGGATGTTGTCCAGAAATCTAATCACAAAGAGCAATGTGGTCTGGAGGCAACAAAATGGCTTCAAAACAAATTAGAACCCAATGCAATGCTGTGTCCAACTTACCATCTGATCAGATTTGTTGTTGTTCGCTGTTGTCAGCTCTAAGTCATAGCTACCCCATGTCATGAGCCACCTTTGTGATCATTGGTATGCTCAAAGCCATTTTCCATCCACTGTGTATTCTGAGTGCTTTCCAACCTAGGGGGCTCATTTTCCCACACTATGTTGAACAATATTCTGTTAGGATCCACGGGGTTTTCTTTGGCTAATTTTGGGAAGGAGATCACCAAGGCTTTCTTCCTGCTGTGTCGTGGTCTGGAAGCTCCAGTGACACTTGTCCACCATGGTGACCCTGCTGGTGTGTGAACTATCTGTAGCATAGCTTCAGCCTCACAGCAACACACGAGCCACCACGGTACGACAGACTGACAGATGGGTGTTGGGATCAGATTGCAGAAAGCACAAAGTGTTTTTAAGTTAGAGGGAAGAATTCCTACAGTGGAATTTGAATACAAAGCCTGTGTTCTTAACCACTTTGCAAACCAGCTTCCAGTAGCCAGCTTTTGGAAATGTGACCCATCCAGGCATATTTACACATACCTGCAGGGGCAGTTTCTGGGCCAGGACGAGCTGATGTTGGGTGGTAAACTTTCTGAGTCTCAGGTCTGAAAATGCCTTTTTCTCCTCTCTCATACAGAAAGGCTGGTTGGGCTGGGTACCAATTTCTAGTTCCAAATAGTTTTACCTGAAGACTTTGAAGTTAGTACTCCTTACCTTCCACATAGAGTCTTGGCCAGGAGATATGTAGTGTCATTTCTTTTTAGGCTATCTGAGTTTTCTCTATGGGAACTTTTAGGGTTTTCTTCTTTACCCTAGTATTTTTAAATTACACATCAGTGTGTCTAGAAGGTGTCCTTTATACCCCACTTGCTTAGGACAGGCTGGATCTCTTCATGCTGAGGATTCGTCTTTTTCCAGCTATGGGTACTTTACTTCTAATATTTTTCGGACGGTTCTAGGCAAGTGCTCTAACCAATCTCCCTGCCAGGTGTTCATAGGCCTCTTCTGCTTCTCCCCTCCTGGGACCTCTTCATCTTTCTCAGCAGCCCATCTCTGATGAATTCTGGCTTCTGATTCCTTCCATTACTTCACACATCTGCTGTCCATCTTTAGAAATAAATGTCCTCATAATTTTAGGCACACCTATGGAATCTTTTCTTGTTTTATACCAGGTTGTTCATTTATTCTTTATTTAGAGTATATTAAGGATTTGGTAAAAAGCAAAGATGACTTTGATCATGAAGATATTTCTGATCCAAGTCATCATCTTTTGAATCCCCTCATATGCATGTAGAAGTTGGAAAATGAAAAAGGAAGACAGAAGAAGAATTGATGCATTTGAATTGTGGTGCAAAGAATATACCATGGACTTCCAGAAGAATGAACAAATCACCTTAGATGAAATACAACCAGAATGTTCCTCAGAAGTGAGGATGTTGAGGTTTCAGCTCCCTTGCTTTGAATGTCATCAGGATCAACCAATTTCTAGTAAAACATCATGGCTGGTAAAGCAGAACTTCAGTGAAAATGAGAGAAATCCTCATTGAGACAGACTGATACAATAGCTGCAACTATGAACTCAAGCATAGCAATGATCATGAGATGGTGCAGGACGAGGCATACGGTTGCTATGAGTCAGAGCTGATTCAGCACCTACTTGCAACAGCAACAACTTGGATTTGGGGTGCATAGGGGAGGCAGGCTGGTGTGCTCAGCAGCCATTTCAATAGACACCTCTAAGCTGAGTCTTGAAGGATGAGTGTGGCAGAAGCTGTAGCTGTTTTGGGGCTCCAACCAGTAGAGGAAGTAACTGTACAAGTGAGAGCAGTCACCCTCAACATCCTAGGGACCACATGCCTCTTGGAGAAGCTGATTAAAAGCTGTGTATCCCCTTCTCCATAAAAAGGGAAAACCCTACATATGACATTGTCAATGCTATTTCTGGTGTGGGGCATTTCATGGTCTATTTGAAATCCATCCATGGGCCATCAATGTTCACCAAACCATTGAGTTGACTCTGAATCATGGGGATTGCTCCCTAGGTTTTCTTGGCTGTAATCTTTAGGGAAGCAGATCAGATCTTTCTTTTGCAGCATCGCTGGGTGGATTCAAACTGCCAACCTTTCCATTTGTTTATTTATTCATTTATTTGGTGTCCTGTATTTCCTCCATGTGAATGTTGCTCCTCTAGTGCCCTGTGGTCGATTGCTCCAAGGGATGCATCTCCATAGAATATGTGGGTGTGTCACCCTTGGTTGAGTGGTCTGCGTGTACGTCTTGTTTACTATTGGGCTGAGAGCCAGCTCCTAGGAGTGAGTTTTATTCCAGGCCCAAAGTGTATCCCAGGGCCATAGTATTGGGGGTCCCATCAAATCCTACTAACTTTTAGGTTAGGAGTTAAGCATAAATCATTTGTGCCACCCAGGACCTGGTTTAGATGGCAAGTTTCATGATGATAGGACCCAGGCCATTGGCCCTCCATTGTACACCAGGCCTAGACAGCCATGGCTCATTGTAAGCACTTTCTTAATAAGAGTATGCTGAATGAAATCAATGGATGAAATTGAGGACGTTTGTGGTGATGTTGGAAATCATAAATGGTGGTCCGTGGTAGATTATCATGGTGTGACAAAAACAGAATTCTCCTGTTTAGTTTCCTGCCCACCCATAAAGCTGGAACTCTGGCTCGTTGGTGATGCATGCCCAGCTCTGGATGAGTCAGTTATGGGTACCATTGAGATAATTAATGGGCAGTCAGGCACCGTACAGTCTTCTGGCTTGTAACTCTTAGTTTGCAAAGAGCAATAGGAGAAGTTGTTTTATGTCATGAGCAGAGTAGACCTGACACATTAGGGTATTTGTGGGAGAAGATGGAAGGAAGCAAGGATCTTAGTGATGGCTTACACCTCTGGTGTGAGTTAGGGCCCCAAGACACTTTGATAAATACACCACAATCTTGTTGGAGCTGCTCAGGAACTTGTGAGGTACACACAGTCCTGTGGCTGACTGGTGGCATTTCAGCTTACTGTACCCTGCTGGAAGCCATATACTTAATACCCCTGGTCATATCCCCACCCTGCCCTCTCCCTGGCAAGCCTAGTCACCCTCCATTTGTTCTCAGAAATGGCACTGCCATCCTCCCAAGGTGGACACCTGGAGATCACCTTGACTATTTCCTCCTTCTTTGTTGTCTTTGCCTATAAGTCCTGATAACATTACCCAGAAACATCTTTGTTTTTCAAAATGTAAAATGCAAATAGTAGTGTCACAAGAACCTGCCTACCTCTGGGGGGCGGGGGTAATGACAAGGATCAGCCCAAAGCTAATTCTCATGAGATGGAGGCCAGACATGGCTCCACCTTCTAAACTTGTTACCAATTCTAACACCAGTCATCCCTCCTACAGCATTCTCTACATTCTTCTGGGTTCAATAATCCACTGCAATGGCCACACAGAACTCACAGACCATAGTTACAGTGGTTCTTTAAGGTTGTGCTCATTAAGGGTACAACTTGGAATCAGAATCAATAGGCTACAACTCAGGATCAGGGCCAGATCAGGAAGCATATAGGCAAAGTCTCCTTTCTTCAGTGCAGGACAGCTCTCTCAGCTCCTGTCAGCCATGTAGGCCTCTCCTCAGCCCCATGAAGACATGTCTCCTCTTGGGTCCCTGAGGGCAAGCTCTTCATGGCTTACTGACTCTGTTTAGGGGCCCTTCCAGGCCTGTTGCTGCCAGCTTTGCTGCAGGGCCCTTTCCAGGCCTCTTGCTGTCTTTAGTGTTACAGCCCGTGACCTGTGTGACAGCTCTTTTAAAAGGTTCCTTTCTTCCTTCCTCTCTGCTTCTTTTCTCTTCTTTCTACCATCTGCTTCTGTCTGCTTCCTATCTGAAAAACCTCTGTGGAGTGGCTGTATATATAGACAAACTCCTTATCAATTTCAGGGCATGGCTTTCCCACCAGGGCCGTGAACTGACCAATCCCCTCTCAGTAGGCCACATACACTTCCCCTGGCTAGTAGGCTATTGTTGTTGTTGGGTCGTGTCGAGTTGTCTCCAACTCATAGTGACCCTATGCACAGCTGAACAAAATACTGCCCAATCTTGTGCCAGCCCCACAATCCTTGCTATACTTGAGCCCATCATTGCAGCCACTGTGTCTATCCATCTCGTTGAGGGCCTTCCCCTTCTTTGTTGACACTCCACTTTACCAAGTATGATATCCTTCTCCAGGGAATGGTTCCTTCTGACAACATGACCAAAGTAGGTGAGAAAAAGTCTGGCCATTCTCACTTCCAAGGAGCATTCCGGCTGCACTTTTTCCAATACAGATTTGTTAGTCTTTTGAGCAGACCATGGGACTTTTAGCATTCTTCTCCAACACCACAACTCAAAAGCATCAACTCTTCTTTTGTCTTTCTTATTCATTGTCCAGCTCTCAGATGCATAAGAGGTGACTGAAAATATCAGGGCTTGGGTCAGGTGCACCTTAGTCTTCAAGGAGACATCTTTGCTCTTCATCACTTGAAAGAGGTCTTTTACAAGCAGATTTGCCCAATGCAATATGTCATCTGATGTCTTGACTGCTGCTTCCATTGGTGTTGATTGTAGAACCAAGTAATATGAAATCCTTGACAACTCTAACCTTTTCTCCATGCATTGTGAAGCTGTTTATTGGACCAGTTGTGAGGATTTTTGTTTTCTTTATATTGAGGTGTAATCCATACTGCAGACTGTATTCTTCAATCTTCAGCAGTAAGTGCCTCAAGTCATCCTCACTTTCAGCAAGCAAAGTTGTGTCATCTGCACATCATAGGTTGTTAATAAGTCTTGCTCCAATCCTGATGTCATGTTCTTCTTCATATAATCCAGCTTCATGGATTGTTTGCCCAGCGTAAAAATCAAATTAGCATGGTGAAAAGATACAGCCCTGACACACTCCCTTCTTGATTTTGAACCATGCAGTATCCCTTTGTTTTGTTTGAATGAAAGCCTCCTGATCTATGTACAGGTTCCCCATGAGTACAATCAAGTGTTCTGGGATTCAAATTCTTCTCAATGTTATCCATAATTGTTATGATCCACAAAATCAAATGCTTCTGTATAGTCAATAAAACATAAGTAAACATCTTTGTGGTATTCTTTGCTTTCAGCTAAGATCTATGGGACATCAGCAATAATATCCCCCATTCCATATCCTCTTCTGAATCCAGCTTGCATTTCTGGAAGTTCTCTGTCAATGTACTGCTGCAACCATTTTTGAATTATCTTCAGTAAGATTTTACTTGTATGTGATATTAATGATATTGTTTCAAAATTTACACATTCTGTGGGATCACCTTTCTTTGGAATGGGTACAAATATGGATCTCTTCCAGT
>NW_006921811.1:3451706-3453169 GCF_000298275.1 Orycteropus afer afer | reverse complement strand
TTCAGCTCTTTTATCTCATCATTTCTTCCATTTGCTTTAGCTACTCTCCACTCAAGGGCAAGTTTCAAAGACTCTTCTGACATCAATTTTGGTCTTTTCTTTGTTTCTTGCCTTTTTAATGACCTTTTACTTCCCTCATGGATGATGTTCTTGATGTCATCCCACAGTTCCTCTGGTTTTCGATCATTGATGTTCAATGAATCAAATATATTCTTTAAATGGTTTCTAAATTCAGGAAGACTATTATTAAGGTCATATTTTGTTGCACATGGACTTGTTTTAATTGTCTTCAACTTCAACTTGAACATGCCTATGAGCAGTTGATCGTCTATTCCACAATCAGCTCCTGGCTTTGTTTTGGCTGAAGATAATTGAACTTCTCCATCACCTCTTGCCACAGATGTAGCCAACTTGATTCCTGTATATTCCATCTGGTGAAGTACATGTGTATAGTCATCAGTTATGTTGTTGAAAAAACATATTTGCAATGAATAAATTGTTGGTCCTGCAAAATTCTATCATGTGATCTCCAGCATATTTCTGTCACCAAGGCCATATTTTCCAACTACCAACAACTCTTCTTTGTTTCCAGCTTTTGCATTCCAGTCACTAGTGATAATCAACACATCTTGATTGCATGTTCAGTCAATTTCAGACTGCAGAAGTTGGTAGACATATTCAATTTCTTCATCTTTGGCTTTGGATGTTGGTGCGTAGTATTAACTGGTATTCCTTGTAGGCATATGGATATTATCCTATTACTGACAGCATTGTACTTCAGGACAGATCTTGAAACACTCTTTGTGATTATGAATGCCATGCCATTCATATGAATGGCATAGTAGATCATATGGTTTTCTGATTCAAAATCATCAAAACCAGTCCATTCCAGCTCACTAATACCTAGGATATTGAACTTTATTGTTCCATTTCAGTTTTGACAACATCCAATTTTCCTAGACTCATACTTTGTACATTCTATGTTCCAATTATTAATAGATGTTTGCATCCATTTCTATTCATTTTGAGTTGTGTCACATCAGCCAATGGAGGTCCCAAAAGCTTTACTCTATCCATCGTTAAGGTCATCTCTACTCTGAGGAGTCAGCTCTTCCCCAGTCAAATTTTGAGTGCCTTTTGACCTTATGGGCTCATCTTCTGACACTATATCAGACAATTGTTTCAGGGCTGTTCATAAGGTTTTCCAGTAATATATCAGACAGTGTTAACTGCTATTTATAATGTTTTCACTGGCCAATCGTTTGAGAAGTGGATGGCTTCTTCCTTCTTCCAAGTCTGTCTTAGCCTGGAAACTCCCCTGAAAGCTGCCAACCATGGGTAACCATGCTGGCATTTTGCAACACCGGTGGGATAGCCTCCAGCCTCAGGGCAACACGTAAGCCACCACAGGATGACAAACTGACAGACAAGTTCATCTCCCTTAGTTGCTCTTAACCACTCTG